>NC_059362.1:9200575-9551200 GCF_019703515.2 Myxocyprinus asiaticus | reverse complement strand
ATTTCAAAGCGCATGAAGCATTTACAAAGGCCAGCGCTAAATAGAAATGAACAAACTCTCAAAATGTCTATTGAACTTTCAGCACATGTACACACATCTGTCAGCACAATAATGCTATCGTTTATGTAACTCATTGCATTCCATTTCTGGTCGTCTATTGTAGCCGGACATTAACGGTGAATAATATAAGAAATCCCCACTCTTGACTTCTTGCCAATAAAGTGAAAAGAGCACACAAACAAATTATTCCAAGCTTTTTTCAAACAGATGTTCCTAAGTCCTTCTTTAGGCAGCCGATGAAAGAAGCAACATCTGGGACCGGAGCGCTTTGCGAGTGGTTTCTGATCATAACATTCCTGTTTTAGATAAAAGTTTAGTTTCACTTGATTATTAGGATAACCATTAACTGCACACATTGTCCGGGGAATTTTTAAGACATCTTACAACATTTAAAAAGCAAGAATCTAACCGCATGGCAAGCAAGCAGAGACTGGCTACACACAAAACGCCAACCAGTTGCACTTCCGTTAGCCAACCGGAAATTCCGCCCACTTAGCAAAATACAGTGGACTCACTGAGAAGATTGTGGATACACTCCAATTTTTTAAAATGATATTTTGATGTATTTATTTTTTTCAATTAAAAAGAAATAGCCCACTCTTAAAAAGCTTTAATGAAGATTTATTTTCGTGAGTAACTTGTAGCGTAGCAAACTACTTGTATACTATGACAATTCATTGTTTAATTATGTTAAAGGGATAGTTCACCCAAAATGAAACTTCTATCATAATTTAATCTGGCTTGTTTTCTTCTGTGGGACATATTAGGAGATGTTAGGCAGAATGACTGTCAGTCGACATTCACTTTCATTGGAAAAAAAGAGATGCAATTAAAGTAAATAGTGACTAAGTCTAAAAAATTGTCAGTGGTTTAAAAGTAGCTTTCCCAGCACTGAACGCTCTTGTTTAATTTCTGTGTGACTCGTAAAAGTTATCATGTTTCACTGAGTAGTTAAAACAGTATTTTACTGTATCTCCAGATCCCAGTGTCATTTAAAGGCAAGCAGATACCAGTGTTGAATTTAACCAATTTAACCAACTTGTTTCTTGTCTGTTGAAATTCCTCCTTTGTCCTGCATTAAAACAGCCATAAATCACAAGTCCAGTGTAATCTATAGTGATCTTTCAGTTTCAAAGTGACAATTTTAAAGAACCGCATTCCAATTTAACCAGGCATCTGCACTGGTGTAGCACTACTGTGCAACACTTCTGTGCACATTTACATTATTTTCATTCTTTTTAGTGCAAACAGATCTCCATCTATATAAATTAGGCTTATTATAGAATTCCCCTTATTCACAAAAGTCAGTGCTATTTGCCTAGTGCAATTAACATTGTGCTTATACCACACAAAGAAAGCAAGCCAAAAAACTATTTTTGTACATTTTCTAGTGAATGGCAGCAGTAACTCATCAAATGATGGAAAAGGGCGATTTGTCTGGGCATATCTCCAAATGCACCATTGTTAAGGGCACTTTTAGGATTTTTTCAAGTGGCTGGATTACAGTGGAGGTGTATACCATACCAGTGAAGTATACCATATTGTGGTTGTCAGCTGCATCCTCCACAACCTAGCACTCTCACCCGGCCTGCAAAATTGGGAATTGTGCAGTGCAAAATACCTGATTTGCATTATTCCTTTAGTGATCCTGGTGCTAAAACAACACAGACAGCATGTACAAATGAACAACACTATCAGCTGTATACTTCTGTGAGAATGGCTGTTTTAATTGCAGAATACTCTCACCGACCTCTTTATTAGCTACACCTACTTATTCATGCGATTAGCTAATCAACCAATCATGTGGCAGCAGTGCAATGCATAAAATCATGCAGATAGAGGTCAGGAGCTTCAGTTAATGTTCACATCAACTATCAGAATGGGGAAAAAATGTGATCTCAGTGATTTCAACCATGGTATGATTTGAAGTATTTCTGTAACTGTTGATCTCCTGCATTTCCTTTCTGCGGAAAGAAACATTTGTACAGAGTGGTTATCTGAGTTACCGTAGCCTTTCTGTCAGCTCGAACCAGTCTGGCCATTCTCTGTTGACCTCTCTCATCAACAAGGCGTTTCTGTCCGAAGAACTGCCAGTCACTGAATGTTTTTTGTTTTTGGCACCATTCGGAGTAAATTGTTGAGACTGTTGTGCGAGAAAATCCCAGGAGATCAGCAGTTACAGAAATACTCAAACCAGCCCATCTGGCACCAACAATCATGCCACGGTCGAAATAACTGAGATCATATTTTTTCCCCATTCTGATGGTTGATGTGAACATTAACTGAAGCTCCTGACCCATTTATGCATTGCACTGCTGCCGCACAATTGGCTGAATAGGTCATTGCATGAATAAGTAGGTGTACAGGTGTACCTAATAAAGTGGTCGGTGAGTGTAACATTGCATGTATAGAAAAAGGATAGATTTCTCTTGGCTGAATTATGGTCGATTTGTTGAATGCTGTTTGGTCAGATGCTTTTCGGTGCTGTGCTAACTGTCAACTGTGTGGTTTCTGCTGTCAGGAACGTGGAACGGTAACACTAAAGTGGCAGTAAAGACCCTCAAGCCCGGCACAATGTCTCCAGAGTCCTTCCTGGAGGAGGCACAGATCATGAAGAAACTACGACATGATAAACTTGTGCAGCTCTATGCTGTCGTTTCAGAGGAGCCTATTTACATCGTCACTGAGTACATGGGCAAAGGTCTGTCAGAGGTTGTTGTCATAGTAATAGTGAATATAAGGGGTTAACCAGAGGACATATGGAAAATGTGTCTATTTGAGTAGCACTGAAGGGTTTTGTGGTCAGCTGAGAAGTAAAAAAATCCAATTAAATATAAATGAGGATTGAAGGTTGATGTTCTGACCTCACCGAGGACTCCAAGCACTTTATTGGACAGAAAAGGAAAGGAAATTATAGTGGGCTAAATTTAATTTGAAGTGCCGTAATGAGGGAAGCAGAGATTTAACCTGATACTACAAGAAAACGTAATGGGTAGTGTAAGGAAAAAGTGGCCATATTCTACTCTGTCATAGCTTATTATTTACTTTTTTCCCCTGAAGTCGACTTAATATTGTTAATCAAGGTTAATTTGAGTTACCACAGACAAGCATGGCAACATTATTTGTTGATGTGTGTATGTGTGTACATGTGTTTGTAGCAGTTTCTCTCTTGTATTGGCCAAGCTAACATGTGCATGTGCCATGTTTCAGGAAGTCTACTAGATTTCCTGAAGGATGGAGAGGGACGTGGACTCAAACTACCCAACCTTGTCGACATGGCCGCCCAGGTACACTAACATGCAACACGTTACACTAAGAATGATTCAAAACCACTTTTCTTCCTTCCTTTGATATCTACTATATAAAAAAGATGACTATTATGATTTCTATGTAGAGGTGTAATGACATGGATTGTGAGTTTTTTCTGCCCGCCAAAAGATGTTCACAATGTGTACGAAAATTCGGCCTGCAACGAAGTGACATTTTTTAACATCTACGATTTTCATATACGATTTGCGCCACTTTGTTGTGTCGCTCTCCGTGTGAATAGGTGTAGGAATATTCATACAAATGAAGTTACAAATGCTATGTGGCAACACTTCCTGGTTCTTTGGGCACCCCATAAAATAACTACTGCCAATAGGCACATCTTTCAAATTAAACTGAAAATGCTTAAAAAGTGCTGTGTGTGGGGTTAAACCACAATATTTCTGAAAGAGTATTTGGGCTTTTTTAAATTTCCATCAGAATTGGTGGATCAGGAAAAATTCAGGATTTGAAATAAATGATGATATTTCACGGAACACAGTCATTGTTATCACGTCTAATAATACCCAGTTGCCCTGCAGCTGCTGCTGGTAGATGTGAACTTTTCACAAAGGAATCGCACAAACTGTTTTTAAAGGGACAGTTAGCCCATATTTAATCACCCTCATGCCATCTCAGATGTGTATGACTTACTTTCTTCTGATGAACACAAACAAAGATTTTTAGAAGAATATCATAACTCTTTAGATCCATACAATGCAAGTGAATGGTGACCAGAACTTTGAAGGTCTAAAAGCATATAAAGGCAGCGTAAAAGTAATCCATACGACTCCAGTGGTTAAATCCATGCCTTCAGAAGCGATATGATAGGTGTGGGTGAGAAACAGATCAATATTTAAGTCCTTTTTCACTATAAATCTCCACTTTCACCTCCACATTCTTCTTATTTTGGTTTTGGTGATTCGCATTCTTCATATCGCCATCTACTGGGCAGGGAGGAGAATGTATAGTAAAAAAGGACTTAAATATTGATCTGTTTCTCACCCACACATCATACTGCTTTTGATGATATGGATTTAACCACTGAAGCCATGTGGATTACTTTTACACTGCCTTTATATGCTTTTTGGACCTTCAAAGTTCTGGCCACCATTCACTTGCATTGTATGGACCTACAGAGTTTAGATATTCTTCTTAAAATCTTAATTTTTTGTTTAGCAGAAGAAAGAAAGTTATACACATCTGGGATGGTATAAGGGTGAGTAAATGATGAGAGAATTTTCATTTTTGGGTGAACTATCTCTTTAATATCCAAAGTGCAATCTCTGTGACAAATTTGATCTAACAATGATCTTCAGATGCATACTGCATGTCTGTTGGTAGTTTTCATTTTGTAGAAGTGTGTTTAATGTGTGAGAATGTGAATTCATCAAACTGTTACAAATCCGACATAATCATAGTTGAATCAACTGAATCACGAACTGAATCAAGTTAAAACTGGTTTTAAGTGTCTGCGGTTTTATGTGTGTTTTAAATGTCCAGATACATTATGGGGCTACTGTACTGTATATCAATGATGTAACAAATACAACAGGGTGAAAACAACCCAGCAGTGGTCAGTGTTATATATTTATCCCTATAGGAACACTTTAACGGAAACTAATCTGTTCAAGCCCCTGCTTTGTGTATGAAGTTAAATAATTTCTGTGTCAGCATTCTGTTTTCCTTATCATGCACAAAGCTGCAGAACTTCAGTAATCTTTCTTCAGTTTGCCTGAAGTAGCCTCAGTAATATTCCATAAGGACTTTGCTCATCAGATTTAGCCTCCCCAAATGTAAGTTTGTGTGCATATATGTGTGTATTCAGGTGGCTGGAGGCATGGCCTACATCGAGAGAATGAACTATATTCACAGAGATTTGCGCTCAGCTAACATTCTGGTGGGTGATAACCTGGTGTGTAAGATCGCTGACTTTGGCCTGGCCAGACTCATTGAAGACAATGAGTACACCGCACGACAAGGTGAGAGAGACACGTTCCGCACAATTATGGACTCTCTGGTGTGCATATTATACACTTAAGCAACATTGTGATGCCAAAAAATAACTACTATATTTCCAACTCTCCCATGATCACTTCAATATATTAATGCTAATTTTTGTCTCATTCACAAATAATTCCATACAAGTGGTCATACTTATGTGCACAGAAAAGGTTCAAATCAGCCAACTGTAAAGAGAAAATTGAGAAAAATTATAGTTAGTTGGTTTTAGTGAGGATTTTGTACTTACTGCAATTTTTACACTCCATTTTCTTTGAATCTGAGCAACTTGAGCCAAACCCGTCTGTCACAAGAGAGATTATAGACACAGGACACAGTTTTTCTTGGTTGTTGGAAGATAGGATGTTTCAAGCTTCTTGGAGAATTCGCCACAGTTCTTCTATCTATGTAGGTTGCCTCAATTGCTTGTGTCTTTTCATGAAATGCCATCTGTTGCAGGGCTCCCTGTTCTTCTATTCTATTTGTAAAAGGAATATTTGGGAGTCTAAAATGTATATTTCCTATTGACTTAGCTGAAGATATAAATGTTTTTGTGAAACATCTTATGTGCCTAAAACTTTCGCACAGTACTGTATATCCCTAAAAAAAAGTAGTCACACGACTTGTGCTTTATATTCCAAGTATTCTGAAGCCATACAATGGCTTTTGTTCATGAGAAAAGCTTGTTCCCACTGTCCGTTCACACTTCTCTGTTATGAATAGAACTGAATAGTTCCTGGGCATAGCCAAAATAACAAAAGTTCTGGCATGAAGTTAAATTGTGTTCCATATTTCTAAGGCCATATGTATGTGATTTTTATTTGTAAGTGTGGTGTATTGGTTCTCAATTTTTATCCTAAATTTTGTCTCTTGTTCAACATCTCTTCCTTATTTACTTATTTTAATACCTTGTATACTGTCTGTCTGTATTCTCCTGTGGCTGTATTTCAGGGGCTAAATTCCCCATTAAGTGGACAGCACCAGAGGCTGCTCTGTACGGGAAGTTCACCATTAAATCTGATGTTTGGTCGTTTGGAATCCTGCTTACAGAGCTGGTGACTAAAGGCAGAGTGCCATATCCAGGTAAACTCTCCAAACAGCTGCTCTACAATCTCAAGTATATGAAAAAAGGACTGAATCACAACAGGAAATCTGTATGATAATATGTTCTTAGATAAAAAAACAGAAAGAAACGGGTAATTCCAAGTAAATTTGTAGTTCTAATGTTTTAAAAGTTTTCACTAGATGTAAATTGAAATTACTAATGTGACCCTAAAGTTTAAAATAAATTTTTAAGAGCCTTTTTACATACACTACCGAAAATACTTCATTTTTGTGTATCCCAAAAGGCTTGTTGAATTGGTGAAGTGTGTAATTTCTGCAGCACTAGGGTCAATATTCCAAAATTAATGGGGACCCACTTAATATTAGGTGTCTTTAACAACTATGTACTTAAGTATTTAATAAAATGTACTAGGGCTGCATGATATGGAAGAAAAATGTGACATGCGATAAGTTGGTGGAAAATGCGATATGCGATATGGTAATCCTATTATTACGTGATCAGAACGCAGGGAACATCAGAAGCCCCCACTTCCGAAATAAACTGTTCATTGGAATAAAAAAGGACTATCTATCCCAGAGATCACAAAAATAGTTGTGTTTTGTTCAAAATTGCATATAGATTGCATATAATATGTACAGTTTTACCATTATCTATGTAGCAGATATTTAAATTCATCCTCAATTATTTTTTTATTTTAAAAAAAATTTGTGTATATGAAGTTAATTGCACCATATTGTGGGATACCTAAAATAATCTGTTTTGTAAAATATTTTATTTTATTTTTACACTGTAATTAATGTTCGTATTCATTTCAAAATGAGTTCTTTCAATGTGGGATTTTATATTGAAAAATGATGTCCAGAAGTGGTTGCCGTAGACATTTGCTTTCTGTTTTGGTTTAACGTGCTTGTTCTCAGTCTGAGAGGAGTGATTTCACGGGACAATTCATGAATTTAAACTAGAGCTGTCAAAATGTACGCGTTAATGCATGCGATTTATTTCAAAAGTTTAACGTGTTAATTTTCCTTAATCGCGATTAACGCATTTACGGTTAATACAGCATAAACACTTGTTGGAAGGGCAGAACCTTTGCAATGTGTCCACCCTGAGTCAATACACTGACCCACACTTCACAAACAAACAGCAGTGATTCAGTGTCAGTGATCAAATGATGGGGAAAGCAGCTCTTAACACTATTTGTTGTACAAAACGAGCCTGGATGGAACTTTTTACAGAAGTCAATTATTTTTCAGCCTAGGTAAGGCACATTTTAATTACCACAAAAGCATGCCAAATCTTAACTATCACCAAAACACAGAATGAGACGTTTTTGTCTGCAACTGCTTTCATGCAGAGTTCAAAGTGCCTCTTGACGCTGGCACTGACACCCGGATGCGAATCATAAATGCAGCTTCATGATTGCTGTAACAAAGCAGATAAACACAGTCTGCTGGCTGATTAATATTGTGGAGGATGAGAGTTTAAGAGATTTAATGCCCATTGCAATGAATATGCAACCTATGGGGGGACTAACCCTTCTTTCAATTAGTCAACCTCCCACTTAGACTTTGGGAAATGTTTAATGTTACTTGAATTGGTGCCATTTCTATCTTTATACTGTGGAAGGCTTTGTTTGGAAAATGTTAATAAAGCATAATATTGTTACATATTGTTTTGTTTTCTTTCCTAAGAAGGAAATAAATGCATTTTGACTGGAAAAAAGTATATTTAAAGTAAAATTTCAGCACGATTAACTACAAACATTATGCAATTAATCGAGATTAAAACATCAACTGACAGCACCTATTGAAATCCATCCTTTGATTTATCAACACAGACCACATCTGTCAATAAACAAGCCAAGTCTGAGTTTGTATACTGGCGCCTTGTCTCATTATTATCTGCAGACACAACACAGCTACATATCCACAAATCCATAATTTGAGCTAGAACTAGTGTTTTGGAACATTGTATTGTATGCATTTTAATGTTAGTACGTAGTAGTGAAAGACACCTAATATAAAATATGACCAATAATGGTTTTCTGAACACTCCCTCTGTCTGTCATTCTTTGGTCAACAAAATTGCCCCATCCCAGGATAAAACTACAGAGCCACAGCCATTAACTTTTCAGAGGAATCAACCTACTATTGGCTTACTTTTGAGCCCAGACTCTACAATGATGATGCTGAAATACTGACACATGGATGAATTAAAGCCACAATACTTATAGGAAAACTTAAGTGGCCTTGGCTAGAATGTAGGAAGTGTGAAACACAGTATTGCATCATTAACAGATGTTTGCAGGCGTTCCTCTATCAGTTCTTTTGAAATCTCATCATGTCCCTCATGACATGATGAATTATCTGGCTTCTGGACCAGAACTGCATCATTCTGGAGGCAAAATAAATAATTAATTGACTGTCATTCAAAAGTAGCAGTGTATTCTGATGAAATAAAACATTTGGCAAATAACAAATAAATCACAAATATTTCACTATATTATAGTAGATGTTTTGCCAGTGACTGAATTTTTTGGAGGTGTCATGGGCCAAACAAGTAATTTGCTTTGAGATAAATAGAAACGCTATCGGATAGCACTGGTCGAGGTATTATAGACCAGTGGTTCTCAAACCTGTCCTGGAGGCCCCTCAACACTACACATTTTAGATGTCTCCTCAATCAAACACACCTGATTCAACTCATAAACTCGTTAGTGGAGAATCCAAGACTTAAATTGGGTGTGTCAGAAAAGGGCGACATGTAAAATGTGCAGTGCTGGGGGGCCTCCAGGACCAGTTTGAGAAACACTGTATATTATAGACCTCCTTTATCACTTCATCTATAACCCTGCTGTTTTGTGAGAAAATTCTTAGCAACATAGCAAAAACATTTTCAAGCTTTTATTGTAGCATTTAATCTGGAAAGAGTGCCACCTGTATGTCAGTGGTGGTGCTGTTCTTTCACTGTAGATATACAGTAAACCATTCTGTGGCAGGGAGGAGGGCGGGGCTGGGTCGTGATGCTGCACACCCGGCCCCATTCAGGCTAATCAAGCCCTTGAGAGGGATAAAGGCGACCAGAGGCGGCAGTTCCAGGCAGCTGCCCAGCATGTGTTTGTCTTTTTGTTTAAGTTAATAATTAAATGATTAACTGAAGTTACGGGCAGCTGCCCGGCATGTGTTTGTGTTTGTCTTTTTGTTTAAGTTAATCATTAAACGATTAACTTAAACAAAAAGACAAACACAAACACATGCCAGTTCCAGTTTGCAGTTCCAGTAACTCTTCCTGGAACTGCCGCCTCCGGCCGCCTTTATCCCTCTCGAGGGCTTGATTAGCCTGATTAGAGGCCGGGTGTGCAGCATCATGACCCGGCCCTGCCCTCCTCCCTGCCACACCTACATTTTGAGTAAAAAAGCTGATAATCGGAATACTTATTCATTGGGAAATTTACACTTGGTCACTTCATGCATTTTTACTGATCAGATAGCTATCAGATCATGAAAAGATCAGGTATAAATGCCCTCCTATACGCATTCAAGATGGAAAGAAATCACCTCCAGAGGTGGTTTGAGATGCATTTCAGACGGAAGTCAATATGTTCAAGCCACATATGCTAACTTTACTCCTCCCAAATGGCACTACGTCAGCATATGGACAATGTGGCAGATAACAGCTGTTACAGAGTATTTGCATAGGGCTCATGTAAACATTATATAACAACAAAATAAGAAACAGAGGCATGTTGTGTGATAGATAGAACTTTATTCTTCATCGATTGATACAGATTGCTGACGAAACTAAGACTAAACACTGACAATAAGTGCAGAGGGCATGGACATATCTTGCCTACGACAAGCCCCGAGGGGAAAAAAACACTGTGCGCACACACACTGGCAGTGCTGGTTAGATTACTTCTGACTTGTTATCGGGTACTGATTACAAATTACATGACACAAATTGCAATCAGTAACGTAATCACGCAGATTACATTTTTGGGGTAATATAATCCAATTATTTTTTGATTACTTCTGAATTATTTCCAACCTAACTCTTTTATTTGATGTCACTTGCGTTTGAGCATTACGAAAACACTCAGAGTTACCGAACGTATATCGTAGGAATGCTTATTTAGAGTGAAAAATTTAAAGATTTTAACTATTTATAGTCGTTATCTAATTAACAAGTAAAAAAAATACTGTAATCTGATTAGGAGTATTTTAAAATATAATTTAATCCAATTACAAGTACTTGATTTTGTAATCTGATTACTTAATCCAGATTACATGTAATCCGTTACTACCCAACATTGCACACTGTGCAAATTCACTTGAAATCAAATAATACTTATCAACATTTTCCCTGCCTGATAAAGGCATCATCACGGAAGTAAACTCGGTAGAATTCACATATAGCGAATTGAAGAATTGAAGATCGGATTTATATCAGTTTTACAGAGACAGATATAAGTGTAAATGTAATGTGCATACCTAATCGGATAGCAATCCGATCAGTAAAAGCGCATAAATTTACTAAGTGTAAATACCCTTATTGTCATTGTTTTTAAGGGTTTATACACTCACAAAGCACTTTATTAGGAACACCTGTACACCTACTTATTCATGCGATTATCTAATCAGCCAGTCATGTGGCAGCAGTGCAATGCATAAAATCATGCAGATACAGGTCAGGAGCTTTAGTTAATGTTCACATCAACCATCAGAATGGGGAAATATTTTGATTTCGACCGTGGCATGATAGTTGCTGCCAGATGGGCTGGTTTGAGTATTTCTGTAACTGCTGATCTCCTGGGATTTTCACACACAACAGTCTCTAGAGTTTATTCAGAATGGTGCCAAGAAACATCCAGTGAGCGGCAGTTCTGCAGACGGAAACGCCTTGTTGATGAGAGAAGTCAAAGGAGAAGAGCTAACAGAAAGGCTATGGTAACTCAGATAACCACTCTGTACAATTGTAGTGAGCAGTATAGCATCTCAGAATGCACAACAGTCAAACCTTGAGGCAGATGTGCTACAACAGCAGAAGACCACATCTGGCACTTTATTAGGTATATACTGTTCCTAATAAAGTGCTCAGTGAGGGGGAGGGGGTGGGGGGATTGCAGCAGTTCCAAAAATTTATAAAAGATGGAAAACTAGAATAACAGGGTTTGAAAAGTGATCATACCCCTGGATTTAATACTTCTTAGAGCTACCTTTTGCTTTAATGACAGCCAAACAGGATATTTCTGTAACCTTTTGCCACATGGCATCAGAATCCTCGATGGTCAGATAAGACAAACATTTTTGGACTGAAGTTCAGTCCAAGCGCTATAACTGGAAAAACCAAACACTGCACACCAGAACATACCATACCTACTGTGAAGCATGGAAGTGGCAACATTATGTTATGTTGTGGGGGTGTTTCTCTTCAGCGGGGATTGGGCAATTGGTTGGGATTGAAGGGAAAACAGATGCTTCCATGTACACCCAAATTCTTGAGGAAAATCTGTGGCTCTCTGCTCGACAACTGAAGATTGGCAGGTGGTTCACCTTTCAGCACAACAATGACCCTAAACACAATGCCAAAAAAACAAGGCAGTGGCTTAAAGGGATAGTTCACCCAAAAATGTAAATTCTCTCATCATTTACCCTCATGCCATCCCAGATGTGAATGACTTCCTTTCTTCAGCAGAACACATTTGAAGAAAAATAGAAAAATATCTCAGCTCAATAGATCCTTATAATGGAACTACTATTGATAAAAAGATCAATATTTAAGTACTTTTTAACTTTAAATAATAGCTTCCGTTTAGCAGCGGTATGTGCGTTAACGAGAGGGCTGAGGTCACACGGTTTCTCGTGTGAAGTATTGGCGTTGGTATGTTCACATGAGAAGTGACGCATGCGAGACTCACCCAGAAGAGCAGCACTGTTTACAACTGAGTAGGAGAAACGCTGTACAGACCGAATGCCGTAAACAAATTGAAGCAAATTTAAACAAAGATGTTAGAAGATTTTGATTGAAGAGGAGAAGAGGAGATACAACAACAAGCCTCAGAGAGACAGAGAGCTCTGGAGACATGGTGATGCACATGTAGGCAATGCCAACAGAGGGAGTGAGCGTCTGCTGCAATGAATAGAACGTTGCCATGCCATCGCTGGAAAGGCCGTGTAACCTCAGCCCTCTCGTGAATGCGCATACTGGGTAAACGATCCCTTTAAAGACAGGAAGGTCAAAGACTTTGAGTGGCCAAGTCAGAGCCCTGACCTGAATCCAATATAAAACCTGTGGATGGACTTGAAGAGAGCAGTCAATCGCTGCTCACCCCACAATTTGACTGAACTCAAACAAATCTGCATTGAGGAATGGTCAAATATTCCCCAATCTAGGTGCGCGAATCTAGTAGAGACATATCCAAACAAACATGGCTGTCATTAAAGCAAAAGGTAGCTCTACTATGTATTTAATCCAGGGGTATGATCACTTTTCAAACCCTGTTACTCTAGTTTTTCATCTTTCATACATTTTTAGAACTGTTGCCTTTTTTTAGTTACTGGATTTGTAAATAGAGCTTGAATGTTTTGATTTCAGGCTGTAAGACAAAAAAAGTGAATATTCCAAAGACGTATGATGATTTTCTGTAGGCACTGTAAATGCCGGCTCGGCAGATGAAAAGTGAGCAGAAAAATCCCATAGACTTCTATTGAAAAGGTCCCCACACATATCTAGGCATCAGGATGTCATAGAGACTTTGGGATGGTCTCTTTTGACTTGGGCCAGTAAGCAACCATCTTAAGGCCATTTAGTATTGCCCTAGAAACTACCTGTCAGTTGGGGCTTTGCTATAGCCTTTAAAATGAACAGTCTTATTGAGTTTGCATTTCTGTTGTTGTTTTTGGTAGGCATGAATAACAGGGAGGTGCTGGAACAAGTGGAACGTGGCTACCGAATGCCGTGTCCTCAGGACTGTCCTAGCTCTCTACACGACCTGATGCTTCTGTGCTGGAAGAAAGACCCAGAAGAGCGACCCACTTTCGAGTACCTGCAGGCCTTCCTTGAGGATTACTTCACCGCGACTGAACCTCAATATCAGCCCGGAGATAACCTATAAACACCCAGCACCCACATCTCACCCTCCCGCCCAGGGCGTCTCTAACGCCCCCCTTCGCCCTCCTGTCTGGAAGAATATACAGATTCACCTAAACTCTTGTTACTTTCCCTGTGATCCCACACCTGAAGACTTTGCAACTTGACGGGTGTATACAAGAGTGAACTGGGGTTGTGGGCAATGTTTGGAGGGTAATGTTCAGGGTTTAGACCATTCCTATTATAATGATATGAACTGCCTGTATTCAGTGTAAATACGAGATGCTTGTTTATGGTCTATTTTTTGGTTTGTTTTCAGTCATGTTTTGTTCCCCCCCCCCCCCCTCCCCGCTCATCTTCTTTTTTTCTGCTTTGCAAAGTAGCAATTATGGTCACATTGAGGAAGCCGATGTTTGTGAAGCGTGAACCTCTATGAAGGATTTTTCGTCAAACTTTGTTTCAGGTCTCTGTGTCTGCTCGTAATGTTTGGGTCTTGGGAATGTTTGCGGTTAATTTGTTCTCACCTTTGCTGTGATATCGTGCTCAGACAGAAGAATAAAGATTCAGAGCGTCTTTATGGTCTAGTGGTTTTAAAATGTCTGCAGACTCAACCTGCAAGAGAATTGAATTCCTCAGATTAATTTATTTTTGTTTTAATTACAATGCTTATTAAGATGCTAAATTGAGTTGACACTTTGTTAATCTGTGAGAACTTTGTCCTCTCCAAAGTACAGTTATTTTACAAATGATGTACGTTACAGTTTTGTAATATGCGGCCAAATGTCAAGGACTGCCATATTTCAGCATACCGCCACTTGCTCACTCACTTGACGAAACAAGTCCCATTTACAGGTTTGTATCAGTATTGTACCAGAGGAATATGAATGTTTTTCCATGGTGGAGGAGAATTGTATATTCTCATTCTAATGGTCTTGTTTCCCCATACTAAGGCTGTGTCTGAAATCTGAAAAATACTGCCTTCTCAGGCTGTATACGGAGGTAGGCATCAAGGCACATTGGAATTCAGTGTTTGCGTAACATCATGTCTACTAAGTCTTGAAACAAACTCTATGAAAGTATGATAAGCTCCAGTGCTTCTAGCTACACATGCTTGATTTTGTGTGCCATTGCATTCTGAAATGTGTCAGACTGCAAGAGAGTGCATCAGTGCCCGTCCACTTTTTCAGCTGTTTTTGTTTTGTAAGTTTTTTGCAAGTAATTTTTTTTCCATAGGGATTTCATAAAATCGTTCATAATAGTTCAGTCCAGTCTGTGTTTAGATCATAAATCCAAATTATAATTGTCTTTCTACACAGAAATAAGCATTGTAATCAAAGTATTTGCTTGGTTATCTCTAAAGCCCCCTTGAATTTCTTTTAAATCATTAGACATGATGATACAATGCCTTTGAAGTCTGAAATCGGTTTCTTTAGGAGGTCCTTTACCTTCATACAAAGCCCTGTGTGATGAGGAGGGCATGGCCGGGCTGTAAGAATGGACGCCTGGTGCTGAATTACCCCAATCAGCCGGGAGAGGGATGAAGAGGAGCCGGAGACGTCCATCCTTACGTCCCGCCCACACCCTCCTCGTCACACCCTGTTTGTCATTGATCAACTGGGCAGTGATTGAGCAAGGCAGCTGCTTTCAGTTTCCGACATAGTCTTAGTGACACTTAGACAGCTGTTCCGAAAGTGTTACTTGATTTTCTGTTTGCTCCATGTGAAAGAGGGAGAATCTGGTTCTAATGCCCTTCAGGGGTTGCCACGACAACCAGTCCTTATCCTCACACACCTCAGTATTCATGCGCCGTATATTTTGTTCTCGATGGAGGATACTTTTAGTCTTAAGATTTATTTTTTTTTTTTTTTTTGTCATAAAGTATTTAAATTAACCTAACATAGATATATGATGACCTGTTTGGATTTACAAGGGAACATTGCAAAGTAGCATTTTCCCTCGTTGGTTTGTGCAGTGCCCATCAAAACGCCTTTAAATGACTCACACATATTGTTTATTGAGTTATGCGTTTGGTTTAACAGTACTGTGTGTCAGTAACAGCCTCAAAATTATCTTTGCCATTCCCATTTTTTTTAACAGCCCATTTTGTTAACTCATTTCCCATTTGGAAATAAAAAGTACAATATTTTACACACTTGACAAGCTTTATTACTCTTTCTTCATCCTGTTATAAACACTAATTACTGTCAAAGAAATGAGCCTTCAGTTTTGCTTCAGTGTTGTGTGCTATTATTTATTAGCACAGTGTAATCTGATTACAAAGTAATTAGTTATTGCAATTTAATTATTATTTTTTTAATTAGTGTAACACTTTGCATTTTAAATTCTTGTTATCAGATTACAGTTAATGACTTAATTAAGTTACAGTGGAAAGAAAAAGTATGTTATAATAATGAACAAACACAATCTGTTTTAACTAATAACACACAAATTATTGAATTTTTCTTGTACATATTGAATACATCATTCAACATTCACAGTGTAGTTTGGGAAAAAGTATGTAAACCCCTTGGCTAATGTCATCAACAAAAGCTAATTAGAGTTAGGAGTTGGCAAATCTGGCATCCAATTAATGAAACAGGATTGGAGGTGTGGGTTAGAGCTACTTTGACCTATAAAAAGCACTCAAACATTTTCAGTTTGCTATTTACAAGAAACATTTGCTAATGTGGACCATGACTTGCAAAAAAGAGATCTCAGAAGATTTACAATCAAGAATTGTTGCTTTGCATACAGCTGGAAAGGGTTACAAAGTTATCTCAAAAAGTTTAGATATTTATCTGTCCACATTTAGACAGATTGTCTATAAATGGAGACGATTTAGTACTGTGGCTACTCTCCCTAGAAGTGGCCGTCCAGTCAAAATGACTCAAAAGGGCACATAACAGAATGTTCAATGAGTTCTGAATTTTTTTTTTTTTTCAGATTGTAATAGTAATTTTTCACATTATTAATGTCCTGACTATACATTGTGATCAGTTGAATGCCACTTTGGTGAATAAAAGTATCAATTTCTTTCCATAAGAGCAAAATCTGTACATTATTCCAAACTTTTGGCTGCCAGTATATATATATATATATATATATATATATATATATATATATATATATATATATATATATATATATATACATACACACACCGATCAGCCACAACATTAAAACCACCTGCCTAATATTGTGTAGGTCCCCCTCTTGAGCCAAAACAGTGTCAACCCGCATCTCAGAATAGCATTCTGAGATTATATTCTTCTCACCACAATTATACAGAGCGGTTATCTGAGTTACCATAGACTTTGTCAGTTCGACCCAATCTTTTCTGTTGACCTCTCTCATCAACAAGACGTTTCCATCCGCAGAACTGCCACTCACTGGATGTTTTTTGTTTTTGGCACCATTTGGAATAAATTCTAGAGACTGTTGTGTGTGAAAATCCCAAGAGATCAGCAGTTACAGAAATACTCAAACCAGCCCATCTGGCACCAACAATCATCCATGTGATTATCTAATCAGCCAATTGTGTGGCAGCAGTGCAGTGCATAAAATCATGCAGATACGGGTCAGGAGCTTCAGTTAATGTTCACATCAACCATCAGAATGGGGAAAAAAAATTAATCTCAGTGATTTGGACCATGGCATGATTGTTGGTGCCAGACAGGCTGGTTTGAGTATTTCTGTAACTGCTGATCTGCTGATCAAAACCCCGCCCTCCAAAGACATGTCAGCCAACCCAATGACAGCAACCCCTAACATTCAAAATTACTGACAGGCTCCCCTGACTCTTTCTTGCCTTTTACAGAGCCTAGTTCTGTCATAAAGACAGGTGTGATTTCTCACAACACCCATTTCAGTCATATCTGTCATGTAGTTGCAACATTTTATGCGTGTTATTCCAAAATAATAATAATAATAATAATAATTGCTTAAAGCATCTTTAAATATTCATAGTATAAAATGACAAATATTTCACAGGACATAATTTGTAAAAGGTTAAATATTGACTCTCTAGCTGTATTTCTCCCCTTGTCCAGTGCTCTATGATCACTAGAGGGAAGCAGAGTGCCAGTGCCGTTTTTAAGGTTTTGGTGGTATTGGTAACATTGTTGGGACCATCCAAATATCCCACAAGAAAAATGACTTAATAAACACTAAGTAATGTCACAATGAAAGACGAAAAATGCAAAACGGTTTCTGTAAGGGGTTATGTTATAGGGGTCCAGTTAGGGGATAGATAATATCATCAGTATAAAAGAGTGTGTGTGTGTGTGTGTGTGTGTGCTGAACATGAGCCCTCCTACCTGAACATCTGTTCAGAGTGATCTCTTATAGCTCATACAACTCATATCTGCTCTTTGACTGCAGTCATCAGTATAGATCCTGACACTGTTACATCCACTGCTGTAAGTACACCAGCATTGTATTCTTTATATAGGCTGTACTGAGACAATTACCCTGGGGGCAATAAGTTATATCAATATATTACACTATTATGGTTTATAAGGAGGATTTTGTGAAATGTCTAAAACAATTTTCATTTTAATTAGTGTTTGTACTATTAGATATCAGATTTATAACCGGATATGCGAGGAACATTAAAAATGTTGCTTTAAGGTTTTTACATTACTTTGTCATTGTCAATTAAGATTAATAGCTGTCCTTAGGGTTTACCCTTGAAATTTTACTTAAAGGGACAGTACACACAAAACTGTTGTCCTCATTATCTCACCTTCATGTTGTTCCAAACTCGTGTTACTTACTTTCCTCCGCTGGACACAATAGGAGATGCAAGGTAGAATGAAAACGAATGTTTGGAATGAGGGGGAGTAAATGATTTTGTGTAAATTATAACTTTATGAAACACCTCCAGTAAATCACTGTTATGATGAATAATCTTGTGATATACCTGCTGTAGTTTTTGGTTAGTTCAAAGGGGGAAAAAAATGGAACATCTCTCGTCTCCATAATATAGCCTGCTGTGATACCTTAAGTATCAACTCTCCTAAATAAATGTATTTATGAATTTGAAGTATGTGATTGTGTTTTCGCACATGTTCTGTGATAACAAATAAGACCTTATCTATTTTTTTTTTTAATTTATTTTTTCTTTTTGGCTGCAATGTGTGTACATTTTTACATGGTTATAATCAAAATGCATAACATGCATATCTATCTATAGTGCATTTACATCTATCTCCTTAACACATGGCAGTTATTATGTCTTCCTGTTCGCCTGCCTGAGTGTTGATGTGCGGACAATGGACGGGGTAAATGTCTTAATTGCTGTTCAGAAGGTGTACTACCCTCTACTGTGCATTATGGGAATACCAGGTTAGTAATTCAGTAGCTTCTGAGGCAGGAACACTTGAAGGTAAAGAAGGGGTGGGGTTGGCAGGGTGGGGTTGGCCATTGGCCAAGGACAGCTCTTTGTCACAAAAGAACCTCTGAGACTTTTAAACCTGTTAGACTTCACATAAATTAATTTCTACAATTTGTGACAATTTCACCACTTAACATAACTTTGTTTCCCATCCTTCTTTAAAAACTATACATATCTGGCAAAGTTTACATTGTTTTGGAGCAATGACTGTGTATTAGATAAGAAAGTGATCGTTCTCGTTGTCCAGGGCGCATTAGCATTTATACTGCAAATGTGATGTGGCCACATGCATTTCTGCACTGTAAAAAATCAGTAGCTGAGAAAAAATAATAATAAAAATAAATAAATAAATAATTGGCAACCAGCTTTAGGGCTTTTTTTAAGTTTTAACTTACTGTAAGGTCAAATTAGTTAAATGAAGTCCAACCAACTCAGAAATTACAGTGATGTCTACAAGTATACCCAAGTTCAACAAGCTTGCATTTTTAAGTTTAGCTAAGCATAAATATAGTGTTTTCCCAGTTTAGAAAGTTGAGTGTTTGGAACATGATATTCTTAGTTAAGCAGAATTCCATTTCCACTAAAGATCATGTGTCAGCCCTACCAGAATACTACTTAGTTGGGCTAATTTTAAAAGCAGTGTAGGCGATCACTGCTAAAACATTAAAAAAAAAAGTTAAAGCTATACTCAGTAATGTTTTCCTCATTAAAAAAGTTGAACTCCTAAATACATGAATTGTAATTTTGCAATATATGTAGAAAGTCATGAGCACTCACATTAAAATGAAGACTCCAGTCATATCAGTAACCTTATAAAAGCTGTTTTATTCTACATGGAGAGGGTCCGCACATGGGGGCTGCCATGTTAGAATCACATGACCAGCCGAATACTACTCATTTATTCTCAGTAACCATCCTGTTATTTGACACTTTCACTTGTGGATTAAAGTAATCATGGCTGACTGTGAATATTAAATTTCTACAACATTATCTGAAACTGAAAACTACTGATTTTTAAATGATGCTGCATCCAAGCCACTAGGTGTCAGTGTAAGTCCAAGATGACACAAAGACAAAAGTTACTGAGTGCACCTTTAAGTCAACTGAAATCTGAAGGAACTTCATCAAAGTGAACACTAAACACCCTGGTCGTGACTATAAACAAAAAGGTTTTACAGCAAAACATCATGAAAAGTAAAAACACAAAAATAAAGCAAAACCATCTGTTAATTTTAAACAACAATTAGTTGCATGTCCTCATATGTCGCCATGCTTTAAATCAAACACAATTTAATACATTCAAGCACAAGGGATTATTGGTATTAAGACGCAACTTTACATTGTATGTTCTCGCTGTTTTAAAAGTTGATCACACTGAATTGCATAAAAGTTTTTTTCTCAAATTGTTTTACATTAGGTAGTTTAATTAGTTTGTCTGACACAATGAAACTTGGATTTTTTACAGCGGGCAACCAACATACAGTATGTTAGTGATCATTAATATCATATTTAGGCCTGTCCACTTGTGATTACACAACGTGAAACGGATGTTAAAGACCCCAATGAAATTTATTGACTAGTGCAGTTTTCTTTCCTGTGTTGATGTTCTGTATTTCCTAGCCCCCACCCCTCTTTTTTTATTGCCAATAGGCTGTAGTTTGAATAGCCATGAACATCATTTGCTACTTACTATTGAAGACTATTAAAAGAAAATATGGCGACATTTTTGACAAATGACATACGTGGTACGTTATGTGTATCGCGGTAGTTTTGAGGTGAAATGTCCACTGTGTGGCGCTAAAAGCGACTTTTATGTTCTCTAAAACCGATGTGTTTTTAAAGGTTAATGCTCTATCAAGTTTTTAAAAAACAAACCCCCCCCACCCTAAACCTTAAGTGCAATGCTCTATCAGTTCAGCTACTACGCAACTTTATCACACGAATAAGCCTATAAATGTAGGTAGTTATGTAATTTTAAAGTTTATCACCTTACAAGTTCTGCGCTATATGTATAGTAAGCGTAAGTGTTTTGAAGTGAATAAAGTAATGGTTGTTGTAGCGCCTCTATTGTTAAATTCACCAGGAAAACGTCACGATACGTACAAGTGACAAAAAAATTATTTTGCAAAATGTAAGTATAGTTACATGTTTCTATGAGACAAGGTTGTGATTTTGTCAGCTTATACACTAGCATATAGCCTTAAGCTAATAAATCAAGACTAATGCTGCCTTCACGTGCAATCGGAATTATTGTAAATACGAGTTTCCCACTCGGAAGTTGCACATGAACGATACCTCAAGTCTTAATTACGATTAGGAAACTCTGAGATAATTTTGATACCAGAGTTTCCGAGATGGGAGGAGTCGTAAACATTCAACATGGTGGAGGAGAGTATGGTTGCTGTAGTGAATGACAGATTTTATTTATTTTTCTAAATACAGCTAATTGTTAACATTTGCCGTTTCGGTCATACTCATTTATGTATATCAGCAACCATTTTTAACATGTTGTACATTTTTACACCATGAAAATAGCTTGTATTTGACCAAAATTCAATTATCGTCAGCAAGCTGTCTGACTAAACCTGGTGTTGTCAGTGTTTCCTGTTTTTCCGACAACAAAGCACTTGAACGCGATGTACTCGTAATTAAAACTTCAGAAGTGGGAAGCAGGATAATTCCGATAGCACATGAAGGCAGCATAAAAGCCACAAAACAAAATTTAAGGCTTTAAAACATTGTAAAATATAAGAAAACACTGTAAGAAAAGATTTTAAGGGCACCATTTGTGGCATCTGAGGAATCCTAAATAGTGCCTTGAGAATCACATTTTTTTTACAGTCTGTAAACACAGACTTTTAAGTTTTGGTTCAGTTATTCAGAACTTTGGTTCCTATTATGGGTTTAAAACAGAATTAAGCTTTTCATTTCCTATCTTTCTCCAGCCAACCTCTTCACCTGCTACATGATCTGCTTCCGTAAATGCGGCATGTCAGAGACTGCAACTGTTTACCTGGGCTGCCTAGCTTTGGTGGATACCTTCTACTTGGTGTGGGTGATCCTTCTGGACCTGTGTCTTGTCTTCCTGCAGGTCCAGCCCTTCTGGCACTCCCAACCATGGTGTGGCATAATGGGCGTACTGCAGTACGGTGCCCTGTACAGCTCATCCTGGATAGTCGTGATGTTCACCATAGAGCGCTATCTGGTTCTGAGCATTACTATAGCCAAACAACGATTCCACCAGGCCCGAACTGCTCTGTTCATCTGCGTGACTATTATACTGCTGTCTCACATTGCATCAGTTCCCATGAGCTGGATCAATACGGTCACGCCAACTAATATCACCATCAAAGGACAGAATATCACTGTACCGCGGTGTCGCTATAGGGATGCGATGTATGCCACGGTTCTGGTCTGGGTCACCACTTTTCTTTCAGGTGGAGTTCCCATTGTTCTCATCATAATTTTTAACTCGTTGATTGCACATCACCTGATCTGTTCCAGTCAGCTGTTCACCAAGGAGGAGCGGAGGGCAATCAGGGGTACAAATACACGTGGCATAGTCCGACGCACCATCCTTTTGCTTGGGACGGTCTCCATAGCATTTGTGGTCCTAAGCCTTCCTCGATTTGTTACGTATTGCATCCTTCGCACAAAATACAACTACAGGGAGTTTGACCGCAGTGACTACAGCATGACCATCAATATTATTAGCGATCTGGCCAACATGCTGCAGAACCTAAACTCAACCACCAACTTCCTGCTCTACTGCATGGTCAGTAGGAGCTTCAGGCAGGAGCTGGTGAACACACTGACCTGCCAGGCTAGAACCAGAGAACCAAGCTCAGTCCTTAACCAGACAACCAGGACGGTGAAGGTCTTCTCAGTGGTGGACCACAAAGAGACGCTGATCATAGATCCTGTCCACGCTGTCCTTACGAGGCTAAGAAGAACCGAGGGGAGCTAAGCCTGTGATTTCTTGTGGACTAGAGAAGAACTTGACAAAAAATAAAAAAATACAGCAGGACTCATCAATAGGATGGCCAGTGGACTGGGGCCAGTGTGTGAGAGTTTAGGCCAGAATTTCACTCACCCCACTGAGCCAGAGCTTATTTTGTTATGTTGCAACAATCTTACATCCATTGTACATATGTTTTTATGCCTTGCAAACTTAAACATTTTGTTTTCTGTGGTTTATTCTGCTGATGTAAATATATATGGGTGATTCTCATGAAACCTGTCAAAAGAAATTTCTAGTTACATTTAACCCCAAATCAATAAATAAAAAATGTATATACACTCACTGAGTCCTTTATAAGAAACACCTGTACACCTATTTATTCATGCAATTGTCTAATCAGCCAATCATGTGGCAGCTGTGCAATGCATAAAATTATACAGATATGGGTCAGGAGCTTAAGTTAATTTTCACATCAAACATCAGAATGGAAAGAAATGTGATCTCAGTGATTTTGACCATGGCATGATTGTTGGTGCCAGAAATGTCTTGTTGATGAGTGAGGTCAACAGAGAATCGCCAGACTGGTTTGAACTGACAAAGTCTATGGTAACTCAGATAACCACTCTGTACAATTGTAGTGGGCAGAATAGCATCTCAAAATGCACAACACATCGAACATTGAGGCAGATGGGCTACAACAGCAGAAGACCACGTCGGGCACTTTATTAGGACCATAGTGTTCCTAATAAAGTGCTCAGAGAGTATATTTGAAAATATATTTTGCACACACACACACACACACACAAAAAGTCTACATTTAGGACCATTAAGATTTTTTGCATTGTGACATTATTTTCAGGACAGTTAAACACATTTTACTCCCCAGTTCTCGTTACTGTAATGTGTCCGGTCATTTTACATTTACTATTCCCATTACTTTTAATGATGATTCTCATTAATGTATTACAGTTAAAAAATAATCTGTTGTATTTTTCATTTAAAATCAGCAAAAATGAAAGGCAGAAACATGGGAGGATTACTATGTTTTCCATTAATACTATGTCACAATGTAAAAACTTGAACGGCCCTAAAAATAGGCTTTATTTTCCATACGTAAAATATATTATCTTATTTTTTTCTTTTGATTTTAGATTAAAATAGGGTCAGGACATTTTCATGAGAATCACCTCTGTCAGATAATGTGTTGATATAGATGACTTTTTGTTGAAATTGCAAGAGAGATTTGTATCAGTAACAATGTTTTTAAAAATTGTAAACAAATCAGTGATTTTTTGGCACTGTATGCCATCATGTTCCAGCAAAAGTGTTTATGAAGTTTATAGCTGTCACAGAGTTACACCACAGCTGTAAAATTATTGCAAATTAAAAACAATAATTTATTTATTGTTTTATTTTTAAAAGAAAACAATGTTTAATGAAAGAAATATATTGATTTTTTTCGGACACTGAAACATATATTGCTAAAAAATAAAATGCATGATTTTCATTTGTTATTTTTTTCTTGTGTATGTATGTATTTGGGTCAGTGAAAATATTGGCAGGGCAAGTAAAAATCTAAACTACTGGCCCAACCAGCCCAGAAGAAAAAACTCTTATTGGTAAGCCTGATACGATAGCTTTAAGCTTTGCGTTTATTTCTAAACAGTCATTGTATGTTTATGAATAGAGTGATAATGGAATGAAATTGACTGCTAGGCAGAGGATGTTATAAGATTTGTTTCCTTCACACAATAATGAATTAGTTCTTTCATTTAGAAAGGGGTAAGAGAAGCACATCTCACTGTATGCTTCCTTAGAAAATACCTTGGTCTAAGAAAAGCTTGAGTGATAAAGCAGTTTGCAAAATGCAGTTCATTAATCATAAAAGCCTGCACAAAGGAAATAATTACCTTCACACAAGGCTTATGAAAACAGGGTAATTAGCTGAATTTTGTCTAACTAATATTTAAACATTTGCTTTAAAGTGGTCATGAAATGCTCTTTTTTTTATATAGTTTTATTATCTTCCCTGAGGTCCACTGATAATGTTAGTAACTTTTTTTTTGCATTTGTTTTTTGTCATAATTTAGAAATATATGATCATTTTCCACCCTGTCTTTGGCCCTCTGTCTGAAACGCTCGGTTTTGGGCTAAGGGCCTCCTTAAAACTTCAACGTAAACACCCACTGTTCTGATTGGCTAACATCATGCAGCCCCTCGAATAGAGCCATTTTTGAAACTCATTAGGAAGAAACTGAATAAGCACCAAAACATTATAAAACTAAATGTCAGGGGTTACACATAACACACATCCAACACATTGCATCCAAATATATTAAACTTTTCATTTCAAGCACCACTGTTAACACTCACACCCTGTCTATACCGGAAGCGAGAGTCGCAGTGCATCAAAAGCAATAGAATGCATTATAATCAATTATACAATGGAAGTGTTCGTTGCGGTGCGTTGCGTCGCGCCGATGGTAAACAGATGTTCCGTTCCATTTTGCGCTGCACGCGCTGGCGCTATTACTGCCAACAACACAAATAAACGTGACAAGGAGGAGGGAGTGGCCGGACCACTGCCATCCACCAGGGGAGCAGCCGTGGCCGTCTGCCTGGGGACGGAGGGGTTGCTGCCGGCCACCGAGAGCTGGAGGAACTGCGGCCGTCTGGCGAGAAGGGGAGGAGCGCTTCCATCTGCCAGGGGCAGGAGGACTCGATGCCATCCGCTGGGGGAGGCGCAAGCTGGCATCCGCCAGAGGGCGGAGGAGCGGTTGAGGACCGGGCGACAGCATGTGCAGGAGCCGGCAAGCAATTTCTTGTCTCTCTCTCCTCTCTCTCTCTCTCTGTGTCTGTGCTCGCCCTTTCCCTCTCCCCACACCTCCCCTCGTCTCTTCCCCCAGGTTAACAGGAGGCGGGGTGGGCCACCGGCTGACAGAACGGCCGGAAGGGCAGCATCTCCCCCCAGAGATGGGCAGGGGAGGAGTGTGACGAGGAGGAGGGCATGGCCAGGCCGTGATGGAGCATGGCCGGCGCTGAATTAGCTGATCAGTGGGAGAGCGAGGTAAGTGGCGGCCAGAGGCGCCGGTTCGAGAGAGAGAGAGAGAGACGCACGTGGCCGCGCTGCATGTTTGTTTATGTTGGTTTTAAGTTTACCATTAAACTTTATGTTTACTGTTCAGCTGGTTTCCTCCTCCTCCTTGCCCATCCTTTATGTGTTACAAAACAGTTTAGAAAATTCTTGTTGGCATGCCCGGTGTAGACAGCCTCAAGCTGTTGCATCGCGTCAACGGACGCACCCGGTGTAAACAGGGTGTCAGCATGTCAGTCATGATGACATATGAAATATTCATGAATGAAACGGTTTTCTCAAGGTTTTTGCGATCACGTGCAAGTGTTTTTAACTGTCCCATCCTTCAGTAACATTTCCTTTGCAGAGCTTGAATCGTACCAACAACTAAAAATAGCGCATATGGGCGAAAGAAAGCGTCTATGAGGTGTTTGTGCTGAAAACAGCAGGGTAGCAGTTGAATGACAGAGAGCTTCTCCTCTTCAGAGCTGTAACTTGACATTGCATCTTTTAAAAGCAGCCGAGATATGTGTCAAGTGGTCAAAGAAGTCTGTCTGTGCATGTTTATGTAGAAAAACATTTAAATCCAGACAGGCACATGAAGGTTTCCTGTGTAAGCCACTTTGGATGAATCTCCCATGACAGGCCCAATCTCTCTCCCCTTCACCAGTGTGACTGACTAAGCACCAGTGTGCAGGGCCAAGGGTGCAATGACGGAAAAATAGGCGTTGCATACAGTATGCATATGTATTTGGTCCTTGTGATGTCACAAGCTCCATGAATTCCAAACGAGCCATTTTTGCAGCTTGGTTTAAATAAATGTTCTTTTTATATTAAGGAGGAAGTTTTCAGTTGTGAAACTTACATTATGGTTTTTCTAGTACAATAACCTCTTATATGTCAAAAGATCAAGGAAAATTTGATTCCTCATGTCATGACCCCTTTAACATTCGCAACTTTTGAAATGTTTGAAAACAACTTTGAAACTTTTTTAAATCAGAGACTATTTAGCAGAGACGAGCCACCTCTATTCAAATAAATGAGAGAAATTGGAATGCCCAATGGTCAACGGATGTAGAATGGAAGTCCCACCTTAGTTACAGGTAAAAGAGACAATCACCTTTTAGATACAGACATCTCCTGTCAATCAACTTGGGAATGTGCATGCGCATTTTTAGAAATTTAAATTTTAGAAAATTTAGTTTTTTAGCATAATCTGTGTACCTGTGGATGTATTTTAAGGCCTACCTTCAAACTCAGTGCCTCTTTGCTTGACATCATGGGAAAATCAAAAGAAATCAGCCAAGACAAGTCTGGTTCATCCTTGGGAGCAATTTCCAAACACCTGAAGGTACCACATTCATCTGTAAAAACAACAGTATGCAAGTATAAACACCATGGAACCACGCAGCCATAATACCGCTCAGGAAGGAGACACATTCTGTCTCCTAGAGATGAACGTAGTTTGGTGCGAAAAGTGCAAATCAATCCCAGAACAACGGCAAAGGACCTTGTGAAGATGCTGGAGGAAACAGGTAGACAAGTATCTATATCCACAGTAAAACGAGTCCTATATCGACATAACCTGATAGGCTGCTCAGCAGGGAAGAAGCCACTGCTCCATAACCACCATAAAAAAGCCAGACTACAGTTTGCAAGTGCACATGGGGACAAAGATCTTTATGGAGAAATGTCCTCTGGTCTGATGAAACAAAAATTGAACTGTTTGGCCATAATGACCAACGTTACGTTTGGAGGAAAAAAGGTGAGGCTTGCAAGCCGAAGAACACCATCCCAACTGTGAAGCATGGGGGTGGCAGCATCATGTTGTGGGGGTGCTTTGCTGCAGGAGGGACTGGTGCACTTCAGAAAATATATGGCATCATGAGGAAGGAAAATTATGTGGATATATTGAAGCAAAATTTCAAGACATCAGCCAAGAAGCTAAAGCTCGGTCGCAAATGGGTCTTCCAAATGGACAATGACCCCAAGCATACCTACAGAGTTGTGGCAAAATGGCTTAAGGACAACAAAGTCAAGGTATTGGAGTGGCCATCACAAAGCCCTGACCTCAATCCGATAGAAAATTGCAGGCAGAACTGAAAAAGCGTGTGCGAGCAACGAGGCCTACAAACCACAGTCAGTCAAACAGGTTCTGTCTGGAGGAATGGGCCAAAATTCTGGCAGCTTATTGTGAGAAGCTTGTGGAAGGCTACCCAAAAAGTTAAACAGTTTAAAGGCAATGCTACCAAATACTAACAGACTGTATTTAATCTTCTGACCCACTGGGAATGTGGTGAAAGAAATAAAAGCTGAAAAAAAATCATTCTCTCTACTATTATTCTGACATTTCACATTCTTTAAATAAAGTAGTGATCCTAACCGACCTAAAACGGATTATTTTTCTACAATTAAATGTTAGGAATTGTGAAAAACTGAGTTTAAATGTATTTGGCTAAGGTGTATGTAAACTTCTGACCAATATATATATATATATATATATATTACAAATGACCAATCTAAAGTGTGATAGGCTAATAACCTTTGTCATAACAGTAGCCTGCAGCATTAACCAGAATCACACTTTATTCATTATATTGTTCAATTGAAATACAACATTTCTGCTGTTGTAATGAATCTCTCCTTACAGAAAAGAAACGAATTATAAATGATAGTTAACTGTTGATAGTAGCAATTAAAGACATTTTCATGTAATGTTGCTGCAGCCTAAATATCAAATCTCTTTGCCAATGATTAGCAGTAGTTTAACAACAAAGCAACTATTATCGCTAAGTGTAAATCGATGAAAATATCTATCAACAAGCAGATTACAAATACTAGCTCAATGTTCAAGAGATGAAAATGAATCAATGAGTCACTTGTTCGAAAGAATCTATTCTTTAAAACCAATCGGACATCCGAGCTCTAGACAGACAGGTAAAATGCCGGCCAGCTTCGATAAACTGATTGGTTAGCTCAGACTGATAGCTCCGCATTATTTGCATAAAGACATTGTGGGCTTCCCCTAACTTGTACTGAAGAGCAACGTTTCCTCGAAGAAACGAAAGCAAGGTGAGCTGTTGGGGCGCGGACAATCTCGAGACAGGTAAGAAACTGTCTGACAAACGTATAGACATTTAACGAGTCTATATATGTTTATGTCTAAACGTTTAGTTTATCTAAACTTTGTTTATTGTATAAGTTTTGTGTGTGTGTGTTCGACACGCTTTATGTGTAGTTGACGCATAACATGTACGTGAGCACAAAGGGATTTTTTTTTTTAATTTTTTTTTTTTTTTTTTTTTTTTGTGGTTTATAAAGTTTATGTTCAGACAGGTTTCCTAGTACTGTAGTTCATCACAAGCACATGATGTTCGTTTGACAACCACACAAGTGTCACAATAATACCTGTGTCTTTATTTTGAACAATGGCTGTTTCTTCAACTTACGGCAATTTTTGCACTTCGGACTTCTAGAAAGTAGTCTCGTTAAAACATTTTTCACGCACTATATATATATATATATATATATATATATATAGTGGCAGCCAAAAGTTTGGAATAATGTACAGATTTTGCTCTTATGGAAAGAAATTGGTACTTTTATTCACCAAAGTGGCATTCAACCGATCACAATATATAGTCAGGACATTAATAACATGAAAAATAAACTACTTCAGAGATTTCTCATCAAAAAATCATCCACATACAGCAATGACAGCTTTGCAGATCCTTGGCATTCTAGCTGTCAGTTTGTCCAGATACTCAGGTGACATTTCACCCCACGCTTCCTGTAGCACTTGCCATAGATGTGGCTGTCTTGTCACACTTCTCACCTTACAGTCTATCTGATCCTACAAAAGCTCAGTGGGGTTAAGATCCATAACACTCTTTTCCAATTATCTGTTGTCCAATGTCTGTGTTTCTTTGCCCACTCTAACCTTTTCTTTTTGTTTTTCTGTTTCAAAAGTGGCTTTTTCCTTTGTAGTTCTTCCCATGAGGCCTGCACCCCTGAGTCTTCTCTTTACTGTTGTACATGAAACTGGTGTTTAGCAGGTAGAATTCAATGAAGCTGTCAGCTGAGGACATGTGAGGCGTCTATTTCTCAAACTAGAGACTCTGATGTACTTATCCTCTTGATTAGTTGTACATCTGGGCCTTCAACATCTCTTTCTGTCCTTGTGAGAGCCAGTTGTCCTTTGTCTTTGAAGACTGTAGTGTACACCTTTGTATGAAATCTTCAGTTTTTTGGCAATTTTAAGCATTGTATAGCCTTCATTACTCAAAACAATGATTGACTGATGAGTTTCTAGAGAAAGCGGTTTCTTTTTTGCCATTTTTGACCTAATATTGACCTTAAGACATGCCAGTCTATTGCATACTGTGGCAACTCAAAAACAAACACAATGTTAAGCTTCATTTAATGAACCAAATAGCTTTCAGCTGTGTTAGATATAATGGTAAGTGATTTTCTAGTACCAAATTAGCAATTTAACATGATTACTCAAGGATAAGGTGTTGGAGTGATGGCTGCTAGAAATGGGGACTGTCAAGATTTGATCAAAAATGACTTTTTTCAATTAGTGATGGTACTGTTTTTTTACATCATTAATGTCCTGACTATACTTTGTGATCAGTTGAATGCCACTTTGGTGAATTAAAGTATCAATTTCCTTCCGAAACACCAAAATCTGTACTTTATTCCAAACTTTTGGCCGCCAGTGTATATATATATATATATATACAGTTGTGCTCAAAAGTTTGCATACCCTGGCAGAAATTGTGAAATTTTGTGATTGATTTTGAAAATATGACTGATCATGCAAAAATAAACAAACTGTCTTTTATTTAAGGATAGTGATCATATGAAGCCATTTATTATCACATAGTTGTTTGGCTCCTTTTTAAATCATAATGATAACAGAAATCACCCAAATGGCCCTGATCAAAACTTTACATACCCTTGAATGTTTGGCCTTGTTACAGACACACAAGGTGACACACACAGGTTTAAATGGCAATTAAAAGTTAACTTCCCACACCTGTGGCTTTTTAAATTGCAATTAGTGTCTGTGTATAAATAGTCAAGCAAAAATTCTCAGACTGAAGACGGCAAGCAATGAAGCTTTTGAAAAGCCTGAAGTTGAAGAAACACCCAAATAATACTATTTATTGTTATATAATTAGAAACCTGTTTGAAATGTTTTGCTTGAAAAGTGTGTGCTATATTTCTTAAAATGCCACAAAAAGAAATCCTTTGATTTTCTTTTCCTAAAGGTGTTGTGGATTGTTACATTGATTGAAAAGCACAATGGAGTCCTTTCCAGGTAAATCTGTTTTGGGAAACCAAGATTTTTATTTTACAGTATATGACATCATGAATGAATGTCACAAAGCCTTTCCGGGCCATACTTCACCTCAAAATCGGGGGAAAAAATGAAGCATAATTTTAGGATTCAAATCCTAAACACACCCCCACACACAAACACAAATTCTGTTACTGTAATGAATTTACATATCATGATAGTATTTGTTGTACTGTAATTACTCTATCCATTATGTAATCAACTAGAAGATCATATGTTTTCTTTCTGTTGTAACTCTCTTCCGTTTATTCATTTGTTTTGTTTTCTCAGGCTGTTGTCCACATCAAAGTATCCCTGTTGAGACCGATGAGTCCATGACCTTGTCCTCTCTCAATCTGGTGTGGCCAGCATGCTCCCAGTGTCAGTCGCACAACCCTGACCTGAGTGAGATGCCCAGAGCTGGTAGATGCATCCCAGACTGTGATGTAAGCAGACTTGATTACCGAGAAGTATGCTGTGGGGTTCGTCCCAAAGATTTAATGGTCAGTTCAGTCACCAAACTGTCCCTAAGTGATTCACGACACACAGAGAACTCTGCAGGCCTGCCCAGTCTATACCTTCCTCGGGGTTCAGGAAGAGACCCTCAGAAACTAGACGCAGAATATCTGAGCGAAGATTTCTTAAGTCTGAACCTTAAAAATCGCTGCATTTCCCCTGTCCCACATTCACACCTCCAAAACCCTGTGAGTGAAGATGAAGAGAGTCTGGAAAAACCTAGTTCTCTTCGCTCTGACGGAGGGCAGAATTTGTACAGACATTCTCCACCAAAACAGCCGGGATACTACGGTCTGCCTGTTAATGGTATGGCTTTGCATGGAGATCATCAGCATTTATTTTAATTTAAAGACCCCATGAGGTGGCTTTACGACTGAAGTTTTCTTTCCTTTGTTGACGTATTTCCTATTTAAATAAAAAGTTGGGGCAGGACGTATCGAAATATGGTATTACTGTGAATGAAGGTCTATTCTTACCAAATTCGTGACAAATTTGCAAGAAAAACTGCAGACAAGTCTATTCACACCGACACCGAAACAAATAAAATGAAAAACAATTTCACCCCTGTACATTAGGCGGCACTGTTCTACAACCATATTTATTCCATTTACTGCATGGATCTTTAAGCATTCAGCTGTCAATGCATGAGATTAATATATCGCAGTTAAGATATTTTTTTTTATTTAATTTGGCATAACGGTTTAATTATGTTCCCTATCTGTCACTCACTCGATGTTGTGTAGTGACACTAGGGTTCGCTCTTGGGAGCCCCAAACACCTCTGATCTTTGAAAAAAGGCCAATGAGAATTGGCGAGTGGAATTTGCATGCCACTCCCCCGGACATAAAGGTATAAAAGGAGCTGGCTCGCAACCACTCATTCAGATTTTTTCTTCGGAGCTGAGCGGTTGATTCTCACACAGCTGAACTTCACTGCCGGTCCATTCACCTCTTTAGAAGCGTATGCTGTTGGATATATGGCGCATTTCAGCGGCTTTCTCTCCCTCTGCCCGATCAGTGCAGAGTACGCACCTGGGCACTTCGACAGCCTCTAAAAGAGCACGCATTGACGGACAGCGTCTTTTTAAATTGTGTAATTCCTGGGTGCAGTTGATATCTCTCCACCTTCGACAGCCACGATCGCTGCCTCGCATGCCCTGGCAACATTGTGGTCGTGGCTTTCCTTCTTCCGGGGGAAAGCCACTCCAGCCGCCCCCCGCGCCAGGCCTTCTACCTACGGGTACGAGGCCGGGTCGGTTGACGCTGGAGGCGATTTTGGGGGCTCCAATGGGTACGGCTCTGCCAGGTAATCCCCTGCGGACCGCCCATTCCCCAGCACGCTCGTTCTGGGATGAGACAGGTGGCTCGCCTCGGTGCCAGCCTAATGTCTCTTTCGGAGCTCACGAGATGGATGAGGTTTCGATAGCAGCATTGGAGAGCGCGTTGGTGATGTCAGACGCCGAGGACTCGACTGGGCTGCCACCTTCGGGTGTGCCCGCCCAGTCTGAGGCCGACGCGGAGCTGATCGCCATGCTTGTCTGGGCTGCCGCGAGTGTTGGGCTGGAGTGGAACGGAACCCTCCACCAATCCCTGAGCCCTCGCGGCTTGGCGATTGGTTCACAGCCTTACAAAATGGGCGTTCGCATCCTCAACTACCTCGACGACTGGCTGATTGTAACTCACTCTCGAGACCTGTTGTATGCACACAGGGACCTGGTGCTCGGGCACCTCAGCCGTTTGGGGCTTCGGGTCAACTGGGAAAAGAGCAAGCTCTCCCCAGTTCAGAGCGTCTCTCATACGAGACCGCTTCAGCACTGGTTTCAGACTCGAGTCCCGAGATGGGCATGGTACCGCGGCACACATCGTGTGGCCATCACGCCGATCTGCCGCCACTTGTTCAGCCCTTGGACAGACCTTGCATTTCTGCAGGCAGGGGTTCCCCTACAGCAAGTGTCCAGGCGTGTTGTGGTCACGACAGACGCCTCCAAGCTAGGCTGAGGCGCCGTGTGCAATGGGCATGCAGCCGCCGGTTCCTGGACAGGACCGCGACTGTGTTGGCATATCAACTGCCTCGAATTGCTGGCAGTACTGCTCGCCCTGCGGAGGCTTTTGCCGTTGATCCAGGGCAAGCACGTGTTAGTCCGGATGGACAACACAGCGACGGTAGTGTATGTAAACGGCCAAGGCAGATTACGCTCACGCCGCATGTCGCGACTTGCCCGCCACTCACATCCCGGGCAACCTCAATGCCACAGCGGACATTTTTGTGCATGAGACGAGTAAAAGAGCATTATGTTTGCCAGTTGATTAGCGCCACCAACGCGCTGGATTGTGCAGCAGCAGCGACTGGAAAAATGACATAAAGCTGTTATTTCGATAGTCAGTCAGTTTTCACTGCAGTTTGAAGTAAAAATTTAATGTTTCTATTCAAAAGCTTGTTCGGAATGAACAATTGCATTGAAAGTTTGGTCTTGGTGTGAATAGGCCTTATGATCTATATATTTGGTCCATTTTCCCAGAAGATTAAGATCCGTAAATTTTAGATGTGTATATGTGCTAAAAGTTAAGTTTGACAATTTGTTATGTTATATAACAATATAGACAACCTCAAAGATAGGAGATAGGTCAAAGCAACTGAAGTCCAATTTAGATTTCATTGGGTCTTATAAAAGATTTTGGGCTCGGTTTTTCTGGTTAAAGATGTTTGATTTTACTTTTATGCCTGGCCTAGTCAGGCTGCTAAAACAAACACATTACAATTTGATTTGGTGCCACCAGGGGTGGAGAATTTACACTCTTCACCTTTAAATACTGTATTTTTTCATCTTTAAGGTCAGTACACACCAGAGGTTTTTTACCACGAGCAGTGTATGCCTGAGCAGCCTGCAAATTATCCACAACCTAACCATCTAATGTACCATCAGCCCCTACCTGAGCATGTGAGGTACCATGCTCGGAACAGGTAATTTTCTAAACTCCTTTTCACAACAACAAAAACAAATGTGTCCCTTTCCAATCTGTGATTTTTCAACAACAAAATTTAAATGGGTCATATCACGAGGAATAAAATTTCCCTTGATCTTTGGAGATAAAAAAAAAGCTTGATATACTATAAAAAGCACACACTACTGTAACTTGCAGAACTCAAAACCTTCCTAGTTAAAAAAAAAAAAAAAAAAAAAAAAGCGTTTACTGAAACTAAACTGTATAAACGGCTCGTTCTAAACTTCTGCAGCTTTCTGATGTCAAAAAAATGTGACGACCAAATTTAGACCAAGTTTTATATACCAAAATACGTTATTGACTGCTTTCTGTTTTGTTATTTTTATTTTCAACTTTCAAACCATGTAAATGTTATCACAAATTGAATTTGTTTTGTTGTTGTTTATTAATGTGGTGGCCAATCCTGCTAGTCAAATCAAACGGATTGCTGCATAGCGCTGTCTCTCCTCTGTATCCACTCAGGACTTGATGCCTATCACTGCTGTATCTCCAACAATTGACAGAATCGTCTCCTCAAACGCATTATAGATGGTGGTCTGTCTCTTGTCCTTCTTTGGTCCCCTGACCTTCTGCTGCTTTCTTTTTAACTGCTGACTTTAACTCTGCCCATTTCTTTTCACCACATCCCTAATGGAGTTGGCCACAGTGGAAACAGCCTCCACCACCCTTTCCCATGCCCACCTTTTACTTTCCGTTGTGAAATAATTATCATGTTTTTTCCTTGCAGTAATTTCCTCAAAGTGAACATTGTCTACTGAAGTTTTTGTTTCTCTTATTTTCCTCCATGTCAAATATCCTGTGATGGTTAATGTCGTTAAACTAACCTGGAGTCACGAGTTCGAATCCAGGGTGTGCTGAGTGACTCCAGCCAGGTCTCCTAAGCAACCAAATTGGCCCGGTTGCTAAGGAGGATAGAGTCACATGGGGTAACCTCCTCGTGGTCGTGATTGGGGTTTCTCGCTCTCAATGGGGCGCGTGGTAAGTTGTGCGTGGATCGCGGAGAGTAGCATGAGCCTCCACGTGCTGTGAGTCTCCGCGGTGTCATGGACAACGAGCCATGTGATGAGATGCGCGGATTGACTGTTTCAGAAGCGGGGGCAACTGAGACTTGTCCTCCACCACCTGGATTGAGGTGAGTAACTGTGCGACCACGAGGACCTACTAAGTAGTGGAAATTGGGCATTCCAAATTGGGAGAAAAAGGGGATTAAAAAAATGTCGTTAAACTAATAGATCTCACACACTTTACATTTAAACAAATTATCGTGATGTGCTTGCTACTTAAAATAAAGGTTAATAAATAGATTTATCGTTACGATTTACCAGTAATAAAATATCGAATTTGTTGAATTAGACAAGGCAACCTCATGAGCAGGCTAGTATAATCAGACATTTGCCCCATTCACAAATGCAACCAGGTAAATTACAGGAAAATCATTGGGTTGCCTTTACTGGTAAATACCACATGTGCTGTTCACACAAAACATCAAAATGGACGTTTATAGGTACAAATGATACAACTTTGCATTAATGAAAATTGCCAGAACAAAATTTACCAGTATTTTCAAAAAGGTCATGTTCACACATGACACCTATCCTGAAAATTGCAGTACATTTTCTGGAGAATGTAGTATGTGTGAAAGGGGCTAATGTCAAAACTTGTCATTTTATTCTTAAAAAAAATATTTGAGAGCTTAAGAAGTTTTTAAGAATTGCACTTAGGAACATTCTTACAAACTTCTAATGATTTATCCTCAGGACTTTCTTATTTTTTTCTTAAGAACATTTTCGTGAATCTAGCCCCAGAAGAACTAACAATAAGAATTCAATTTTTGAATGTTTGAATGTTCAGACCTGCTGTTCCTGCCTGTGTGAAGCACCTACAACTCTGCATATCTTTCTCAAGGACCTCAGTGTTAGACGCAAACTGCTAAAGTAAATTTTTTTTTTTTAACAAGGTTTCTGATCATTTCAGTCACGGATTTGTGATCTTGCTATAATGTGATGCCGATTTTCTGAAGAGGCTTCTATTGAGGGATGGGGCAGTTAAAACTAAATTGGACTTGACAGCAAACACACAGCCCATGCTTTTGCAGAGTAAAGCACTATTGCTCATTTCACATGTGACGGGGAGCGTTTCTTAAAGGCAAGGTAGCAAAAAAATATAATTTAAAGGTGCTATAAACTATTTTATTTTATTTTTCACGGAAAGGGATGCAAATAAATGTCCTACTCCCTGAAAGATATTAATGAAATAATTGTCGAGATATCTCGCCTGTCTCTGTGACAACACTAGACTCTGTAAACAGCAAACAAAGATGTGTTTGCGGGCCGCAGTCTGTGACTATTTCTGTCTGTCAATCATTTTGCGTGTTCTCATAGTATTGTAGTTGCATCGAATGATTGAAGTATAATGCCATTTTTATGCCATGTTGCTCATAACTATTTTGTTGCTGTTGGTTTTGACAACCGGTTCTGCTCGATGTCAGTCTCAAAGATATTTTGAGGGGTTTTGGAAAGAGGGGGCGTGGCTAATCCAACAGCTCATCTTGTGGAAATTCTAGAATGGCTAAAATTGCTTGCAGCACCTTTAAATCTTGAGGGTTAGAAAGAGGGTGGAAAATGGTGGTAAAACAACTATATTATGACTTATGACAAAATTATAAGTGAACCTCATGGAGAGAAAAAAAAAAGACCCCTTTAAGGAAAGGAAAGGAAATCAAATCCCCGTGAGAGATCATCTGACCTAGGCAATGTATGAGTTGGAATAATTGTTCAGTCTATTTGATCAGGGTGTGTCTGGGTATATTGTTTGAGTTCTTGTCTCTCTGTGGTTCTCTGATTCTGTCAGTTTAGTGACTCAGAAGTATCTAATTGTTTTATAGTTTCAGTATCCATAGTAACGATCTGCCAAGAACAGGGTGTTTCTTAAAACGTCAGTGTGAATACTGCATGTCTACTATGCTTCAAGAGAAAACAAACTGTTTTCAACTACTGTATGAAATGCACTTTAATCACATTTTTATAGAGCGCAACACTGCCCACCAACTTTTTCAGCCATCTTGGTTCCCGAACTATATTGTATATCCCTTTCATTTCTTCCATAGAGGTTTCATAAAATCTGTCATAAAAGAGTTCTAAGCCATGAACCAAACCAACCAGCTCCAAGGTGAATCATGCCATTACAAACTTTAATTTGAAGCTAAATAGCATTTGAAAATCGGACAAAAAACAAAGGTACAAGACTGTATACTTAATGTCTTTCATGAGGGCATGAACTACAATCTAATCAAGCATTACCAATGACGTACTCAAATTAAAAATAACTGGAAAGATATAGATTTAACGTTGTTGATTCTAAGTATATTAACAATATATTTTTATTTCATTGCAAAATAGAGGGTTTGAGAGTGTTGGAAGACTCGATTTTGTCATTCACAAAAATAAATGGGTTTCTTCCGGGACCAAACAGTTGCGCTCTATTGCATGGCTTTCAAGAAAACTCAATTCTGATTGGTCAATTGTGGCATTCTGTAGTCAAATAACTGTATTATTGACTGTTGTACAAGGCAACGAATTCCTACATAGATGTGCTACTCATCAATATTTCATGTCCACTTATTTAATTATTTGGTAAGTAGCCATGTAATAAATAGGATAAGCCGCTTTGCATCTAGGTTTATCTTGTAATAATGACCAGCTGCATGTTACTCCTTAAATGTTGTCCAGAAATATATTTCAATTGCCACTTAATTTGTATTATCACTTTGTTTTTTGACAGTTTTAGCAAATGTAAACATGGTGTTTGTGAGACAAGAACACTGAGCACAGGCTTGCCTAGAATATACGTATTTCTGTGTCTGTCAGAATATTAATTGCCCAAACATCCTTCCCTAGACGTGCGGCTCCTGTGAGGGGCCCTCATATCACACCCCGTCAGAGCACGGCCCCTGTGAGAGAGCTAATGTCAGAGGTGTGTGTCCACTCATACCAACCAGCTGCTGCGGGCCAACCCCAAGCACTGACACGCACCATCAGTCTGCCTGATGACTGTAGTGAGTGACCCCACACCTGAACACCCTTTCACACATATCTGCCTTATGAAGTGGTGTGCTGTCTTATTAATTTGTTAAGATTCATCTGTCTAACAATCAAGCACTTATTCACACACATTAAGTTAATAATAGTTTTATCATTTCCAGGAGATGTTTTTATAACATACTCTGTGGACACTGCAGCAGAGTTGATGCCCTTCGTGAGTTTTTTGATAAATCAAGGATTCAGACCGGCTGTAAGAATGCCTTTGCACTTTTATGCTCTTTTTTTTTTTTTTTTATACAACAGGGTTCCCACACTTTTTTTGGCCAATGAATTTTCCAGTTGTTTGTAATTTTAAATATGAAATAGGGATTGCATTGCAAAAGAATAATTTCTATCCAATGAAATATCTTCATATGCAAAGGGATGAGCGTAACTAAAAAAAAAATAAAGTATATGTACTATAAAAAATGCCCATGACTTTTTAGGATTTTAGTCATTTCCAATATTTTTTAGTACAGGAAATCACTATATTATATTATTTGAAACTGCCCTGATATTTCCAAGTTTTTGATGACTGTGGGAGCCCAGTTACAATGTGTTCAATTCATCTAAGATCTGTTTAGGAATGTTAGATATATTAAACAAAAAAAATTATTTTTTCAGATTGATATATTTGAGGACGGAGTTAGACAAATGGACATCAACAAATGGATGGACAGTTTTCTAAAAAATGTAAGATTTTTTTTTAATTCATTTATTGGTTAATATAGATTTTTGGTATTTATATTATTATTTATTAATATTTATATAATATATTTTTTGTTATTAATTTAATCATCGCTGTTTTTATTAATTATTATATTTTTATTAATAATAATTTCATTTAATAATAATCATTTTTATCATTATTTTTTATTTTATTTTTATAAAAATTATCTACAACGGAGAAAGAGCTTAGGCACTTTTATTGTGTTTTTGTTTTTTTGTTGTTATTCTGGAGTTCATAACATTTGGGAAGTGTTGGGAAATCTATTTTGAAGCTTTCCTAAATACAAACTACTCATCACTTAAAGTAGTTAAACTATAGTGAAGTTACACTTTTTAAGTAGTTATCTACACAACAAGCTATTAACAAAATTGGCTAACTACACTGACACTATTTAACCCTACTATTGCATTCAAAATCTGTATACACCTTTTGCATTCGCAGGTCAGTTTTGACCCGGTGGAGTTCTAAGCTTATAAAACATTCATAATCCAAATGTTTTCAACAAAAACCAAATTGTAGCTCATTGTTAACTTCTTAGCTGTTAATACATGTAAAAAGATAGATATTTTTGGCATGTTAACTGAAAAATATAAATGTTATTATGCATGGTCAAATTTTTGTTATTAAAAAAATGTAGAAATTATTTAACATTTCAAAATATACATTAACTACAGTTAAACCAGTGTGATACATGTGAAGATATATATACATATATATATATAAATATTATTTTTTTTTATCAAGGTTTATATGAAATGCCATTTGAATATAACATTGCATTAAATTTATATAAATATTTAAAGTGAGAATTTCTAGTAATTCTCCTATTAACTTCCATATTAATTAATTACTAATTAATTCAAAATAAAAATGTTTTTTTCCAACCAAACATCACAACGACCATACAACACAACTACACAACATCTGTACTTGTATACAATGTTTTTAAACTAAATGTATTCTGTTTATTGCATTAACTGCTGAATGTTAATGTGTGATTATGCTGCAAGCTGGTTCATTATCAGATAAGTCTGTAGAGAGCGGAAGAGTAAAATGTGGACTTTTCTTCCTTCAACCCTTTTTTAGACTATGTATGCTAGAACTTTTGCTTTTGCCACACCTCCCTTTTAAGCAGTTGTTCCTTTGATATTTGTTTATTTGTTATGTTTGTTACATCTATTTTTTCAGTTCTGTGTGTGAGTGTACTGTATGTGTATGTGTGTGCATGTTTGTAAACAAGATGCAATCCCATTTTGAGACAAAAAAAGTGTGTGAGTATGGGAAAGAGGCTAAATGCAAGTAAAGTATTTTTATGGAAAATCACATTTATAAATGTGCAACAATATATGCATAATATCATGTGTAAAACACAAGGGAATGGAAAAGATGTAACAGTTTTATAAAAATGATTATATCTCATATATAAGTACTATGTTAATTTTGGTAGTCTTGACAAAAGTCACAAAGCTTGTTTCCCGTACGAAAAACGATGTGGTATTTAAACAATTATGATTTACCTTTAAAAATGACCCAAATGCAATAGGAGGGGTAAGTGTCAATATTTTTGAGTTTTGTTGTGCTACACCGCTACTTTTAGAAAATTAAGGTTGTTACTGATAAAGCTACACTACTGTGAAAAATTTAGCCACGCTACTGAAAAATGGAGTTTGTTACTAGCACTGCTACTTTTGGTTAGTTACACAAAATATTTTTATTAAATTGATTTCTTGAATGTTTAATGACACTGAATAGTATATGGCATTATTGGGCCATAGTTGAATATAGTTTCACCTGAATGCATTCTGTCTACTGAAATCTGATCTATGGTTGTGTTTTGCAGAAGTCAGTGCTGATCATCGTAGTTATCAGTCCAAAGTATAAGATAGATGTTGAAGGAGATGGATCTGATCAACATGGACTACACACCAAGTACATACACAAACAGGTATATATATAGATATACAGGTACAGGTGTGTGTGTGTGTGTGTGTGTGTGTGTGTGTGTGTGTGTGTGTGTATATATATATATATATATATATATATATATCTCAATCACACATTATAGCCGCTCACTGGATGTTTTTGGCATCATTCAGAGTAAATTCTAGAGACTGTTGTGCGTGAAAATCCCAGGAGATCAGCAGTTACAGAAATACTCCAGAATAAACCAGCCCATCTGGCACCAACAATCATGCCACGGTCCAAATCACTGAGATCACATTTTTTCCCCATTCTGATGGTTGATGTGAACATTAACTGAACCTCCTGACCTGTATCTGCATGATTTTATACGTGTATTGCTGCCACATGATTGGCTGATTAGATAATCACATGGATGATTGTCAGTCCACTCGGCGGCCATCTTGGTAGCTATTTTCTATGGATACAAACAGCATTAAAATGACAGCTCGAATGTAAAAAGACCAAAATCTCCAAAACGGTTGATCGATATTACAATCAAATAACATATTTCAAATTAGCAGTAAAATCTGACAACAATGGTATGATAAATTGTGCTTTACCTCAGATCATGCCAAAAAAGTATTTTTCAGGCTGGTCCAGCTAATGCACATGCTCGTTTCTTAAGTTAACTGACATGTGATCTGAAAGGTGATTGGCTATTTTACTTGTATGGCGGTATGTCCGTTTCTGCAACATATTGGGTGTTCCGATTTCTCCCATTCATTTTTGTAAAAGTTCTCCATCTTGGGCTAAATAGTATTTGGAGAAATGCTGGAAGCACCTGTGCTCTGCACAGTTCTACATCACACATAATCATCATCACAGTGCAAATGTCCCCCGAAACATGATGCGTGTCTTCACCCAAACAATTTGTTTTGATAATTCACAATATTAAAAGCAATCATATCCACATAAATAGCAAACACAATACATTAATAGTAAATTAAATGAATACATTTACATTACGCAAATATTGTCAATTTAAATGACAGCTGGTCATACCAGCTGAAGGTGGTCCAGCTGGTTTTTGGAACATGGTAGCTGGTCGACCAACTTAAGACCAGCTCATGACCAGCTTGGTCCAGCTAGAAACCAGCTACCATGTTCCAAAACAAAGCCTCCAGTTAAGAGGGATTTTCCTGCTGGTAATATACATATATAATATATACAGTATATAGGCCTAATATTATAATATATAGATAATATAGATTTGATTTACCACAATAAAATCACTGTAACACAGAGCCTCTCATGGTCAATTGCTTTTAAAAAACAGCAGTAAGTGTGATATGTAAAAAAAAAAGACATACACACAAATGTACTAGAAATAATACAATTTGTAATAGTAATTGTAACTACAGTTATCGCTACAGTTATAGTATTACTATAACACTATAACTGTAGGCTATTTATTGTTTGCCAAACAACGTAGCAACTTGAGGCATCAATATAATATTAATTTGATATGGGTTCACCGGTATATTGGTGTTTATATAACAGTTAGATCTTGTGCTCGAATCTGGTTGGACAAGAGGTGTTCCAAGAGTGCTAATAACTCACACTTTACTGTTTGTATCACTCCGCTTGTGTTCATGGTGTTCCAAACGTGTAAGATCAGCTAGATGTGTGAATTTTCATTCATCCCTGTGACATTAAAGATTTGAGCGAGCAGGTGGCAACAAAAAACTTCTTATTGTGTGTGCTATGAGCGAGTTGAACTGACTTCGACAAACTGTTTGATGTCAGTCATTGCGTAAATTTCTCTGAAGTCATCCGGAATTGTCTCTCACTCCATGATCGCTCGGATTACTACTACACCATAGCTGAGAAATAGAGTTCAACTAACAGCTTCAGTATTCCTGCCGATCACGGCAGAGAGTCGCGACAGATGGAGTAATCAAAAAAGGCACTTAGGCGCCTGCCTGATACAAGTTTCCAAGTTGTGAGGAAACGTAAACTTTCAACATGGCGGAGGAGAGAACACTTTCTATGTCGGTGTCAAAATAAGAGTTCCCCAAGAAATATACAAGAATGAATGGTGTCCTCCATGTTTTCTCTCCGAAAGTCGTTTTCATCGCCCTCTAGGCTTGCGGCCGTTTTTATTGTTCCCTTTTGGCCAGCCGTCAGGAGCCCCCCTTTCACACCCTGCACTGCCTCTATTAATGCCACTGCATGTAATACACAACATTACAGTAATTGGAACTCACCCAACAATTTAGAATATCTCTGACCACTATGTAGGAGCTGGGATGTAATAATTTAATTTCTCTTAGTAATGTGTGTTTTTGATTCCTCCTTTCAGATGCAAAATGAATTCATTCAGCAGAGATGTCTGAACTTCAGACTGGTGCCAGTGATGTTTCCCAATGCTAACGAGGTAATTCTCCAAAACAAAACTGTATCTCTAAGGACGTACAGTAAGAGACATTTGTAGAAATACTTAGAAAGAATGTGTCATGATGGGTGTAAGATTTCTTTCTCTTTCTGCAGAGTCATGTTCCGCTGTGGTTGCAGAGCACTCGTCGGTACCGGTGGCCTGAAGATGCTAAAGACCTGTTACTGCGTTTACTTAGAGAAGAGAAATACATCATCCCTCCAATGGGCAAAGAGCTTACACTCACCATCAAACCCCTATAATGGTGAAGCTCACAAAAAAAAGAAAAAAAACATGTCCAGGTCATCCCAAAATCAAAAATAAGAAAAAAGAATATACATTTTGTTTAAAGAAATAGTTCACCCAAAAATGATAATTCTTTTAGAATTTACTCGTGCAGTCTTACGCCGTTTCAAATTCGTATGACTTTCTTTCTTCTGCGGAACACAAAGAAAGATATTTTGATGTGGAGATAGGATGTGAATATATCCACACAATGTAAGTCAATGGGGTCCATCATTTTAAGCTCAAAAATGGGCATAAAGGTAATCCATAGGACTCAAGGGACATCTGCAGCCTCTTTGGTGTGATGATGATTTGAAGCTCGATTACACTTCAGCTGTACACATGCTCTCTCCATGAGCTTCAAGTCATGATTGCACCAAAGAGACTGCAGATGTCAAGATTTATAGTGAACAAGGAGGTTGGGTCATTTTGGTCCGTTCTCATCCAAAACCGATTGTATTGCTTCAGAAGACGCGGATTAAATCACTTGAGTCGGATGGATTACCTTTTTGCTGCCTTTATGTCCTTTTTGGAGCTTGAAAATGTTAGACACCATTTAATTATATATATATTTACATTACATTTACATTTATTCATTTGGCAGATGCTTTTATCCAAAGCGACTTACAAAAGAGGAAAACATATATATGTACAGTACTGTGCAAAAGTTTTAGGCACTTGTGAAAAACTTTCAAAGTGAGGATTTCTTAAAAAAATTATGACACAAATAGTTTTCATTTATCACTTAATGTTATACAAAGTCCAGTAAACAGAAAAAGAGCTAAATCAATATTTTGTGTGAACACTTTTTTTGTCTTCAAAACAGCACCAATTCTCCTACTTACACCTGGACACAGTTTTTCTTGGTTGTTGGCAGATAGGATGTTCCAAGTTTCTTGGAGAATTGGCCACAGTTCTTGTATCTATTTAGGCTGTCTCCATTGCTTCTGTATCTTTATGTAATCTCAGACTGACTCAATGTTCAGTGGGGGGGCTCTGTGAGGGCCATGCCATCTGTTGCAGGGCTCCCTGTTTTTCTATTCTAATCTATTTGCAAAAGGAATGTTTGGGAGTATAAAATGTATATTTCCTATTGACACTAAAGTAGCAGATATAAATAACCATCTTAAGACAAACGTCTTTGTGAAACATCTTAGACTTTTGCAGAGTACTATATACACTACCGTTCAAAAGTTTGGGGTCAGTTGCCTGAAATGTTTCTCATGATCTTAAAAGTCTTTTGATCTGAAGGCATATGCTTAAATGTTTGAAATTAGTTTTGTAGACAAAAATATAATTGTGCCAACATATTTATTTAATTACAAAATGAAAATTTTATAAAAAATAAAAAAAAAAGGTTTTTGAAATGGATGACTTGGGCTGAATAATTAAGAAAAGCAGCCACTAAGTGCCCAACATAGATGGGAACTCCTTCAATACTGTTTAAAAAGCATCCCAGGGTGATACCTCAAGAAGTTGGTTGAGAAAATGTCAAGAGTACATGTCTGCAAATTATATATATATATATATAAAGAATGAGTGTTTCAAAACTTTTGACCGGTAGTGTATATGGATATATTGTCATCATACATCTATGAAAATATCTTTGTTTGTGTTCCGTAGAAGAAAGAATGTCATTCCAGTTTTAGACGGCAAATGATAAATGAGAGAATAGTCATTTATGGGTGTTTTAGGACCATTAAGTTTTTTTGCGCTGTGACATTTATTTTCATGACAATCAAGCACATTTTCAGTGTAATCCAAAGATTCACATTACTGAAATGCATCCGGATATTTTACTTTGAAATTGTTTTCGTAATTCCCATTATTCTTAACTGTATTAGATGAAACAGTTACAGTAATACAGTGACTTTTTTTCTCATTTAAATCAGCATAAATTAAAGGCAGTACAAATATTGCCATGATGTATAAATACTTCAAAATTTAAAAAATGCAACATTTTTTTATTCTAATTAGTGTCATGTCAAAAAATAAAATATCACAGTAAAGAGAATCAGGCACAGAAATGATCTTAATTGTCATAAAAAATTACATCTCAATGCCAAAAAATAGACTTGGCTAAATACAATTTCTCTTTTTCTTATGATTTGGGGTGAAATATAACCCGGATATGGTCTTGACAGATTTTATGTGATTCCCATACAGAAATCTGATATATGGCCATATAAACTCACATACACATACACACACACACACACACGTTTGCTCAGCTATCTAAATGGGGACATACCATAGACTTTTCTTTTTATATAATGCCATCTAAAATTACTATAAACTAACCTCAATAACTTTGATTCAAACATCATTATTCAATTTATGTATGGGTTGTTTTTCCAAATGAGGAGATTTTGTCCGATTTAACTCCCTTTTGGGTGCAAATTTGTCCCCAATCTATAGCTAAGTAAACACACGCACAGTATACATATTGTATACATTTACGTATGTGTTTGTATCATATATTCCAATATTTTGGGGGAAAATGTTACATATATGAAAACTGCCATTTTTGTAGTATTTCAAAACATATGTTGCATATATGTACAAGGATGTGACTTTTTATACGAATGAAAACCATATATGAACATTAATATTTTATATGTGCATTTTTCATATATGGCCATATATCCGATTTCTGTATGGGATTCACCTATAAAACTTCTTAAGACTGCATTAACACTTTATAAACATTCTAGAGGCACTACAGGCCTTTACTCTTTTAGTAACACCTTTAAGTTGCTTTAAATGGGAGCATTATGTAAAAAAAAAAAAAAAGGAAAAAAAAGAAAAAGAATTTAAATGTGCAAAGTGTATGCTGTATAATGACTTTCTCTATAGAATTATTCTTAAGTTTTGATTTAATACAATCCAGACAAATTAATACAAAGAAATATTCTTATCTTTCTGTATTAGTTAAGGAATACTGTTACACTTAATGATCGCAAGGGAGCAGTAGTATTTCAAAATAATGTTTCAACATAGCAAGCTTTTTTTATGTCCAAACTAAGAGTACAAGATATATTATGCATTTTTATAACAAGAAATACCCTTCCAAAGTTCTCATGAACCCTAAACAGATCTAAAGGTGTCAATGACATGTATCTAAAGTAATATCATTAAATATTAAAGTCAAGAAACCCTGTGTTTGACGGTTGGTTTAACTACAGATACACAAAGGTTTGGGTGGAGGTTTCTTTGTGCTCTCATGATTTAGGTTTCACAGGAAGTGCTGTCAAGAAAACCTTCACCAAGCCACAAATCCCATAATTCATCACAAAATACATCCACCTTGTGTGTACATGGAAAAATCCTCAATCTCTGTCATGAAACAATCCAGAAAACATTTGATTTCAAGCTCTACTGTTTCTAGTTGACATTGACCAGTGGAAGGGCTTTTTCAATAAAGTTACAATTAGGCTCCAGTCCTTAACCTGAAAATAGTCCACATCTACTCAGGACTGTGAAATCTACGTGCTCATGTAAATCTTTTTTATACGCACACTAGCACCCACACACCTTATCAGCCTGTTTCAGCTCTTCCTGCACAGGCATGTTAGAGTGGGTCACAGGTCAGGATGTCTGTGCTTTCTGTTAACTTTAAATGACACCTGATACTTTATTATTGCTGCAAGTCAATGATTAACTGCAGCACATTGATGTACTTCCCCTGATAAATGTCAAGTCTGAGAGGAAACTATAAACCACTAGTAAACATCATTCTTTCCCTTAGCTAAATCTGTTCAGTTAAGAGATATAAAAACATGGACATTACCACCAGTCCATAACAAGGTTTCATCATCGTCTGCTAAGAAATGCAATGCAAAAATCTTTCTAAGGGGCCATAAAGAAAAAAACATAATAATTAAATGGTTAATTCCCACTTTGATTAGATCTTCATAGTTTTAAAACTTTTATAATTCATAATTTTATAGCCTAATAGATTTTCATAGTTCATGATTGAAAGTCTACGTCTCAAACAAGGTCAAAACAATAAACAAACAATAAAAAAGTAACAAAAAATAAATAAAGGCATTGTAAAAAAAATAAATTAAAAAAAATGCCCAAGACTGTTTTGATGTGACCTTCATATAATCAATCTATATAAAAGTGAACGAAGTTATGAAAGTAGAGAGCGTAACGGTCAACTAGCGTTTACGACAGTAATTCACCGTTTGCGGATACCATACAAATGAATGGGGAGAGCCGTAAACTGACACCTAGCCGTCGCAAAATTGTCTGCGTCTTCTCTTATAAAACAGCAATTTTATCGTAGAAAACTACAACAATAATTCGTTTCAAAGGGATTGTAAAACAAGTTGAAGAGTAGCAAACAGGCTGTCAATTCATTAAGTGATGAGCGATTTCCTCACAAAAGCAGTTTATTCAGCACACTGAAGCATCTCCAACATTGACATCCATTAAAAAACGGCCTCAGGTCTCCTCGCCAGTGTACCTCCCATAGAATGTCTATGGGACTACTGTATTATGCATTTTGTTTCTACCCTTGGTACAAAGGCTCCTAGAATTTTTGAAAGGTTGTCTTTAGTGACCACTAGATGGCAGCAAAGACACCGTGCTGGTGCTGCGATTGTTTGTTTTGAGTTGCAGAAGAAAACCCTGCCCACTTTCCATATGCCTAACCAATGAGCGTTCGTCTAACTCGACGATCCAGGAAAATGTCGAAGATGTTGGTCTTTTTGCATTGAATATTCCTTAATTTTGTTCCATTGTCTTTGACCAATCTTTAAACAGCGGGGTCCAGTATTTCGGTCTAATTTATGACGACACTGTCTATCTATTGTATGGGAATTCTGACGTGTTCTCGAGGAATTTAGTCATATTTAAAACCGCTGATAACACACCACATCATTCGACAACGTGACAATCCCTTTAATGTCTGTTTTTATATGTATTTCCGTGTATATTTAAAGGTGTATGTATTGTGTATTATTTACGACTGCCCAACCATCGAATACAAAAAAATACAACATGAAACGATTATTTATTCTAATCTCCTCTCACTGAGTTCCGCCTAACAAGAGCCAATCAGAGCACACCCGTTGCCTCTGAACCAATCAGACCGCGCCTCTTCTTAGGCCCCGACCAATCAGAGCAGAGACAGCGTGGAGCTTCCTTTCGCAGCAGGAGTGTGGCTAAACAATGAACTGGCTGACCCGGCGGCTGGGCGCAGGGAACACTGCAGTGCACTCGACGTGGATAGGGGAGGGATGGTGATCATTAGGGTTGCCCAACAGTGTTGTGATCGTATTACAGAGGCGGGGGAAAAGCCACATTGGGAGTGCACATTGGAGTTCTGTTTTAAAACCAAATGCATCGTGTCTTTGAAGCGCTTGGGTTGAACTAATCAAGGCTGTGATCCTGGACATTGGGCAGACACTTGCAGCATGGGATTAACGGCAGATTGCGCTCCACATTTCCGCGAATCACGCCGTCACGGTCCATGTAGCTCTCCCACTCTGCACACACACAAAGCATTGGTGCACATACGAAGAAAGGCTAGGATTCATCTGCTGCCTTTGTCTCAGTCCTTATTTTAAGTCATCTTATGCTTGTCCTGTAGAACCGAACATGTTTTCAGTGCGGATCGTCACGGCTGATTATTACATGAGCAGCCCGATCAGAGAACTGGACGTGTGTTACTCCGAATTCAGAGACAGCGATGTGAAGAAAGTGCCCGTGGTTCGGATCTTTGGGGCCACGCCAGCAGGTATGCACACATGCAATTTGTGTGTTAATGTTATTTACAGGTCACCTCGGTCTGTTGCATGAAACATCACATAACACAACTGTTGCAGACACTGCATGGCTCGAGTGCAAGTCTGCCTTTCCTTCTTTTCAGTTTTCCAGGCCTGTTATGTGAGGTTCATGTGGTAGGAAGTGAGGGAGGAAGAGATTTCTTGGTGTTGTGGCTCCATGCGCCATGTTGTCAACACGGTCCGAGGGAAAGTCCGACCGCCATGTGGACGTGTTTAGTCCGACCATAAACCATTTCTGTTTGGCCATTTCACGGTTATAGGATCACACAAACCAAACCCATATCTAATGAAAGTAACAAATCACATATGTGCTAGTTTGCATGTCTCTAATTTCATAATCATGTGATTGTGACACTGGCTGGCATGCTTTGCTGTGGTCCAAGGTTGCAGGGAGAGACAGACAGGGGTCACTGTTCAAGAATGGTGATAATAGGATATCAGCATGGATTAATGGCATTAAAAGACCCCATGAAATGTCTGTTAGCTCTTCATGCTAGTGCCCTCCTAAAATGTGATAAAATGTATAATTTAGGGCTGTCAATTGCTTAAGGATTTTAATCGAATTAATCACATATACAGTTGAAGTCAGAAGTTTACATACACCTTAGCCAAATACATTTAAACTCAGTTTTTCACAATTCCTAACATTTAATCATAGACAACATTCCCAGTCTTAGGTCAGTTAGGATCACTACTTTATTTTAAGAATGTGAAATGTCAGAATAATAGTAGATAATTATTTCTTTCAGCTTTTATTTCTTTCATCACATTCCCAATGGGTCAGAAGATTACATACACTCTGTTAGTATTTGGTAGCATTGCCTTTAAATTATTTAACTTGGGTCAAATATTTTGGGTAGCCTTCCACAAGCTTCTCACAATAAGTTGCTAGAATTTTGTCCCATTCCTCCAGACAGAACTGGTGTAACGGAGTCAGGTTTGTAGGCCTCCTTGCTCGCACACGCTTTTTCAGTTCTGTCCACAAATTTTCTATCGGATTGAGGTCAGGGCTTTGTGATGGCCACTCAAATACTTTGACTTTGTTGTCCATAAGCCATTTTGCCACAACTCTGTAGGAATGCTTGGGGTCATTGTCCATTTGGAAAACCCATTTGCAACCAAGCTTTAACTTCCTGGCTGATGTCTTGAGACGTTGCTTTAATATATCCACATAATTTTCCTTCTTCATGATACCATCTATTTTGTGAAGTTCACCAGTCCCTCCTGTGGCAAAGCACCCCCACAACATGATCCTGCCACCCCCATGCTTCACAGTTGGGATGCTGTTCTTCGGCTTGCAAGCCTCACCCTTTTTCCTTCAAACATAACAATGGTCATTATGGCCAAACAGTTCAATTTTTGTTTCATTAGACCAGAGGACATTTCTCCAAAAAGTAAGATCTTTGTCCCCATGTGCACTTGCAAACTGTAGTCTGGCTTTTTAATGGTGGTTTTAGAGCAGTGGCTTCTTCCTTGCTGAGCAGCCTTTCAGGTTATTTTGATATAGGACTCGCTTTACTGTGGATATAGATACTTGTGTACCTGTTTCCTCCAGCATCTTCACAAGGTCCTTTGCCGTTGTTCTGGAATTGATTTGCACTTTTCGCATCAAACTACGTTCATCTCTAGGAGACAGAATGCGTCTCCTTCCTGAGCGGTATTATGGCTGCGTGGTCCCATGGTGTTTATACTTGCATACTATTGTTTGTACAGATGAAAGTGGTACCTTCAGGCATTTGGAAATTGCTCCCAAGAATGAACCAGACTTGTAGAGGTCCACAATTTTTTTTTCAGAGATCTTTGCTGATTTCTTTTGATTTTCCCATGATGTCAAGCAAAGAGGCGTTGAGTTTTAAGGTAAGCCTTAAAATACATCCACAGGTACACCTCCAATTAGCCTATCAGAAGCTAAATTATGCTTTACATCATTTTCTGGAATTTTCCAAGCTGCTTAAAGGCACAGTTAACTTAGTGTATGTAAACTGATAACCCACTGGAATTGTGATATAGTCAATTAAAAGTGAAACAATTTGTCTGTAAACAATTGTTGGAAAAATTACTCGTGCCATGTACAAAGTAGATGTTCTAAATTACTTGCCAAAACAATAGTTTGCTAATATGAAAACTGTGGAGTGGTTAAAAAATGATTTTTAATGACTTCAACCTAAGTATGTAAACTTCTGACTTCAACTGTAACAATATTTGCTGAGAAAGGCCCCAAAATAAGAGTATTTTAATGAATAATAATTTAAATAATTATAAATTCCAATTATTATTAAAATATATTACAATTTTGTGGCTGAAAATTAAAGCATTGATTTGACAGTACAGAAAATGGCTTTAGAATATATTGTTTGTTTTATTTCCATCTTTTCATATATTTCCATAAGCCTATTTTTTGGTCTACCTTAGACAGTATTTTCATTTGGGTTCGTCAGTCTCTCACAGGACGCACTCTGACTGCGCAACTTAAAGTGATAGTTATGAAAATTCTTGCCATCCCAGATGTTTGATTTTCTTCTACAGAACACAAACAAAGATTTTGAGAAACATATCTCCGCTCTGTTGGTCTTTTCAATGCAAGTGAATGGTGGCCAGAAATCTGAAGTTCCAAATAGCAGATAAAAGCAACATAAAAATAATCCATGCGACTCCAGAGGTTAAATCCATGTCTTCAGAAGCGATATGATAAGTGTGAGTGAGAAACAGATCAATATTTAAGTCCTTTTTTACTATAAATCTCCACTTTCACTCTCAGACGTGAAAGTGAAACTAAACAGGCACCAGATGTGACAGTGAAATTGAGAGATATATTAAAAAGGGCTTAAATATTGATCTGTTTCTCACCCACATCTATCATATCGCTTTTGAAAATATGGATTTAACCACTGGAGTCTTATGGATTACTTTTATCTGCTTTTTGGACCTTCAGATTTTTGGCCACCATTCACTTGCACTGAAAGGACCAACAGAACTGAGAGACAGTGCATTCAGAAAGTATTCAGACATTTAACTCTGTACTTAGTTGAAGCACATTTTGGCAGCGATTACAGACTTTTTGGGTATGATGTGACAAGCTTTGCACACCTGGATTTGGGGAGTTTCTGCCATTCTTCTCTTGCAGATCCTCTCAAGCTCTGTCAGGTTGAATGGGGACTGTCGGTGGACAGTCATTTTCAGGTCCCTCCAGAGATGTTCAGTTGGGTTCAAGTCCGGGCTCTGGCTGGGTCACTCAAGGACATTCACAGAGTTGTCCCTAAGTCACTCTTGTGTTGTGTTGGCTGTGTGCTTAAGGTCATTGTCCTGTTGGAAGGTGAACCTTCGGCCCAGTCTGAGGTCCTGAGCTCTCTGGACCAGGTTTTCATTAAGGATATCTCTGTATTTTGCTGCATTCAGCTTTCCTTCAACCTTGACCAGTCTCCAGTTCCTGCCGCTGAAAAACACCCCCACAGCATGATGCTACCCACCACCATGCTTCACCGTTGGGATGGGATTGCGCAGGTGATGAGCGGTGCCTGGTTTCCTCCAGACATCAGTTCAATCTTCATTTTATCAGACCAGAGAATCTTGATTCTCACAGTCTGAGAGTCCTTTTTTATGTGTCTTGCACTGAGGATAGGCTTCCGTCTGGCCATTCTGCTATAAAACCCAGATCAGTGGAGTGTTGCAGTGATGGTTGTCCTTTGCAAGTTTCTCCCATCTCCACACATGATCTCTGGAGCTCAAGCAGAGTGGGCTCCTGGTCACCTCTCTTACCAAGGCCCTTCTCCCCGATTGCTCAGTTTGGCCGGGCGGCCAGCTCTAGGAAGAGTCCTGGTTGTTCCAGACTTCCATTTAAGAATAATGGAGGCCACTGTGCTCTTGGGATCCTTCAATGCAGCCAATTTTTTTTTTGTAGCCTTCCCCAGATCTGTGCCTCGACACAATCCTGTCTCTGAGCTCCGCAGGCAGTTCATTTGACCTCATGGCTTGGTTTGGAAAATGCTCTATGCATTTTCAGCTGTGAGACCTTATATTGACAGGTGTGTGCCTTTCCAAATCATGTCCAATCAGTTGAAGTTGCCACAGCTGAACTCCAATCAAAGTGTAGAAACATCTCAAAGATGATCCAGAGAAATGGGATGCACCTGAGCTAAATTTCAAGTGTCATAGCAAAGAGTCTGAATACTTATGTCAATGTGATATTTCAGTTTTTTCTTTTTAATATATTTGCAATTTTATAAAAAAATTAATTTTTGGGTGAACTATCCCTTTAAAATCTTGCATTTCACTCCATAAACATGCATTTTTAGACACTATGTTGAGTTAAAACTAGATTGAACTTGCGTCTCAAGATTTCTGCATTCTAGCCAACTAGAATGCAGTGTTCTGGCCAACTGTATTTAAACACAAAAGCACGTCATCTGTAGAAGGCTCCGTATTCATTTTGTGCTGCCTGCTCTTGTTGGTTTGACAAGGCGTGTTGCCTGTACAGCCCAAAGAATTCTAGGTACAGCCCAAGCTGAAGCTACCCCCTGCTGAAATACTCTCTAGAATGAGAATGTCCCTTCCCCTTAGAGCGCAACAGTGCTCATCCACCTTGTCAGCCATCTTGGTACCTGAAATATTTTTCCCATTCTTCATATAAGAGTTCTAAGCCATGAACCAAACCAACCAGCACAGATATGAATCATAACATTACAAACTTTGATTTGAAGCAAAAAAGTATTTGAAGTTTGGACAAAAAGACATAGGCACAGGACTGTGAACTTAACTTCTTTAAAAAGGGAATAAACTGCAATCCCATGAAGCATTGCAAATGACGTAATCAAAGTAAAAACAATGGAAAATATAAAACTATTGATGTTAAGTTGTCGATTAGAAGTATAGAAATAATATATTTTAAGTTTATTGCAAAATATTCAGATATACACACAAGTACTTTGAGAGTGTAGGGAAATCGACTCGAGTGCGTCATGGAAGTGAACAATCGCTGCAGATGTCTTTTGGTGCATTTTGTTCGCTGAAATTCTCTAATTGGTGTATCTTTTATGCAGGATCATGGTGTAGTAATTCAACAGGAATTCTGCTATTAAATTCAATTTTTAAACAGTGTAGTTGAAATAATGTGCACTGATGGCTTCAACAGCCAACAGCTACCATCGATTAACTATTTCAGAGCTCATGGTAGGTCTTTTTTTAGAGATTTATCTTTATCTACCTCCTTTATCTTTTTAAATTCTACATATTATTTGCATTAAATTAGTCATTCTGTGTTTTGTTACACATACAATAAGATATTTTTCATGGAAAGAAGGAAATACCAGTGGTATTAGATGCTAAAACAAATGAGTATTTTTTTAATCTGTTAACAACTCAATAGAAACCTCTGACACTGATTCAGCTCTCCATGCCAAAAACTTTGCACTTGCTGTGTGGGCCTTGCAAAATTGTTGTCATCTGGCACAAACTCTTTGTTGTGCCTTGTCTGTTTAGAAATGAAACTTGATTTGTGAAGACATAGTCCGAATCAGCTTTACTTGTAGTCTGTTTTTTTTATTTGTAAATAAGTTGAGAACTCGAATGTCCAAGAACATTGGTGAATATTTCTTCAATACTTCCTGCTGAATCATTTAGTGGAGTTGTCAGGCTGGCTTGTGGTCATATGTCCAAACATAAACCTTGTCCTTTATCACATCTTATACTAATTATAGCATTGATTCTTAACTGGTGAGTCGTGACCTGAAAATGGATTGCATGTCTGTTCTGGTAGGGTAGCAGACAGCAACCGCTAAATGCAAATAATAAAATGCAACTATGTATTTGTACATAGTTTGGATGGCAAAATAAATAGGCTTAAAGAGGGAGGACAAAATGCTTTCTATGTTTTTTGTTGTTGGCATCAAAGGCCAAGTATTCAGTCAAACTGTACGGTGTTTTGGCACAAATGGTAATATAAATGCATTTCAGTTTTTGATTTTAAGGACATATTTGGACATCTCCCAGGGCACACCCCCTCCCCCCGCCAAACCTCAGACTACGTCCATGTTAATCCGGTGTTTTGTTTAGTTTTCAAAATGCTCTCCGGCCACACTGCCATTTTCAAACGTTTTCCAAAAGGTGCCCGTCCACACAGAAATGTCTGAAACCGCTTAAATCCCCTTACTGCGCATGCGGAAAAACATAAGAAGCGTCATTTCCATGTACTGTATAAAACGCAATTGTGCCCCACGTTCTGCCGCCGGACAGAAATTCCAAGTAATTTTACCGTCTCTTTTGAAGGAATGAAATGTGAAGATTTTACAAACTAATATTTATCTTTAACAGCACTATCAAAGTGGATAGCAGGCACAACAGCATCGCTACAACATGGGCCCCCACCTTGATTGTTTTGGGTTGAATGGATCACGTGACTGCATTGAGGCTACGTCCTCACATTTTTGTTTGAAAAACGCATCTTTTCTCTACGTTTTGGCCTTCCATCCACACTGAGACGGCGTTTTTGCACATTAGCTATACAAGCTGGGAAAATTGTGTTGTTTGGTAAAGAAGCACAATTTATGATACCAGTGTTGTCAGATTTTACTGCTGAATTGAAATATTTTGTTTGATCGTAATCTTGAACAACCTTTTTAGAGATTTCAGTCTTTCCCTATTCAAGTAGATAGGAGCCGCACTTGTATGCCGCTTGTTTACATAGAACAATTGCTGCCGGGGAGCGTTCCAAAGATGGTGCAGAGTGGATTGACTTGCTAAAAAGACTTTGGTATAACTATAATAGATAATTAACAACTATGTCAGATGTTAAAAATAAAAAAAAACATGAATTCATTTCGAAGGCACTTTTATGATTTTTGGTGGCATTTTTGCTCCAAGGACCCCTTAATTTCTGACGCTGCCTTTATGTACATTACATTTACGCCCCTGCCTGCACAACCTCTTCATACATTACTACCATCTCTTTGTCTCTCTGTATTCTTAGCAGGTGGCTGGACTGTCAGAGATAGCAGACTGTAAACAGCCTGTTACATCTCTACTGTAAAAATGAGAGGCTGGTTTTGTGTAGGTTTATTCTGGTGGCCAAGCTCCAGTCTTCATTTATGGCACCTGTTTTTGCTTGGAGAATGAAAAGGCAGGTAATCTCAAAGTGATAGTTCATCCAAAAATTTTGAATGCTTTCATCATTTACTCGCTCTCATCTTGGACTTCCTTCTGTGGAACAGAAATGGAAAATATAGCCTTATTCACCATTCACTGTCATTGTATGGATAAAAGATGCAATGTAAGTAAATGGAAACCATCCTGCCTGACACCTCCTTTTGTGTTCCATAAGTCATGAGGGAGAGTTAATGATGACTGAATTTGTATTTTTGAGAAAACTGTCACTTTTAAGCCAACCTTTGCCTGCAGACACACCTGAACACAATCAAAATTCAGACTGTAACTCAGCATTCATTCAGAATTAAGCCCTCATCACTAACACAGCTGATCGCCAGCCTTGCTCAGAGCAGACTCTCCCTTCTTTTGTTCAGCAAAGAGACTGAGCAGTACTGAGCATGCTCACAGAGGACGTGAGGTCAACACATGCCTCTGTAGGAAAATCCTTTTGTTTAGTTATTAGACAGATGATTGTAGTGAGTTATTAACCTGTGTATGTCCAGGGGGTGCTTTAGACTTGAATTGTTTAAACCATTATTTGGCACAAAGCGCTGGTCTCTTTCTATGGTCTTTAAGCTCATATGAGATTCTGTTGCATTAAAAACTCCATTTATGGAGGTGTGTATGTGTGAGACAGAGGAGAGATGGGTACTCTTTGCAGATTTGTGTTTGTTTAATGCAAGTAGTATACTTTAAATCAGTGGTTCTGAGCTGGTTTTGCTTCAGGACCTAGATTTTACATTGAACTAGTGGTCCTGTCCACCATTATGTTGCATCGGCCGTTTAAAGTTGTTACTTGCCGTCGTGTTACTACTAGGCTTGGGATCAATACCTTTTTCACACATCAATAATCTGAAAAGTTTCTGGATGATAATCAGTATGTGTGTGTGTGTGTGTGTGTGTGTGTGTGTGTGTATATATATATATATATATATATATATATATATGGATTTTTTTTTTCCAGATATACATTTTTCTCAACACACCGTTGGTAAAGTGTGAGTGGCAGGGTAAATTAAAGGCAGATGTTATTTGCACCCTAATAATGGTATATGCTATTTACACCCCAGTGCAAATAGTGGCAGATATTATTTGCACCTCAACCCTGGTGCAAATAATGGGTAGATACTATTTGCACCCATATATTACTAACATACAGTATATGAGCATCACTGCAGTGTGTTTATTGTGTTATTGTCCCACAGACACACTACAACTATCCCTAAACCTAACCTTAACCTTCCCTTAGAAAAAAATAACCTTGGTTTTACTAGAGTAACCATAGTTTCACCATGGTATTTTGTAGTAAGATTATAGTAACCACAAAATTAACCATGGTTACTATACAGTATTACCACCATATTACTGTCATAACACCATGGTTTATTGCAATAAAAATATGGTTCTGACAAAAAACATGGTTACTACAATATTACTATAATAGGACAGTGATGCAATCAACAAACAAGCGATCCCGAGCCACGGGAGGGAATGAGTGCAGTCGACAGACCCCGCCTACGGATCAAACCCTTCTCTGCACTGTACGACATTCACCGTGACCAAATCTCTGCGATGAAATCAAACTTTATATACATTTTTATTTATTATTGTAAGTAGTATTAAAGAAAATATTAAGAGTGGAAACAGGAAATCGGATGGTAAAAAAAAAAAGTGGGACAAAAGACAGAATCGAACCAGGGTCGCTAGGACGACACTACACATTCACACCATCTTTACACCTCACGCCACTGCAGCGACATCTAATGTCTTGCATGTTGTATATTTCTGTGGTTCCACCAGACTATTGGGGTGCAAATAGCTGTAAATTAAAGGGGGTAGCACACAGGATGCATCTGGAGGACAACATGGCACATTCTAAAATTCGTAACGATTATTTTCTAAGAAGGTACATGCACACCGCCAACGCTCAGCATCAAAATTCTGATATGCCACGGAGCGCAACTTGCATAGTTTTCCATTAAATTCAACCCAGATCATTATCATAGGACAAATAGTATTTACTCTAGCCATCGCTGTTGATATACTCTCACCGAGAACTTTATTAGGAATACTATGGTCTTCTGCTGTTGTAGCCTATCCGCCTCAAGGTTCCACGTGTTGTGCATTCTGAGATGCTATTCTGCTCACTACAGTTTTACAGAGTGGTTCGAACCAGTCTGGCCATTCTCCATTGACCTCTCTCATCAACAAGGCATTTCTGTCCGCAGAACGGCTGCTCACTGGATGTTTTTCGTTTTTATCACCATTCTGAGTAAACTCTAGAGACTGTTGTGCATGTAAATCCCAGGAGATCAGCAGTTACAGAAATACTTAAACCATCCCATCTGGCACTAACAGTCATGCCACGTTTGAAATCACTGACATTTTTCCCATTCTGATGGCTCATTAACTGATTAACTGAAGTTCGTATCTGCATGACCCGTATCTGCATGATTATATGCATTGCACTGCTGCCACATGATTGGCTGATTAGATAACTGCATGAATATATATATATGTATGAATATATATGTCCAGGTGTACCTAAGAGAATTGGGGATGTTTTGAAGGCAAAGGTGGTCACACTGAATATTGATGTAGCTTTTTCATGTTTACTGGACTTTGTGTGACATTCATTGCTAAATGTAGACTACTTATGGCATTATTTTTGAAAACATCCTCACTATGCAACATTTTTCACAAGTCCCTAAAACTTTTGCACAGTACTGTATATATGAAATGCAGCAGAGGGGTTTTTGTTACATTTATTTTGACAAACTGTTTTTCTTAGTTGTAAAGTTTAAAATAAGCTTAAAATATTGATGTTGAGTTATGGTTACAATTTAAATTCAGACTCATGAACAGATTAATTCGGACTCAGACTCGGCCTGTTATGGACTGGGTCTTGAGTCCGACTCGGCCACTTTTGGACTCAGACTCAACTCGGACTCGATTGTTTAAAGACTCGGACTCGACTAAGGTGGACTCGAACACCAGCGTGTTTTTTTTTTTCTTCTCTAATATATTATTTAAATTTACAATTTATTTTGGCAAATAAAAAATACTAAAATGGGAATACTAAACAGAAACCAGGAGAAACTGTCATCTAAAACACAAATCCTATTTTTATTTTTACAAAGTTGAAATTGTTGATTTTGAGTAAATATAATGCTAATTTAAAGTTAATAATTTTTTTTTTAGACAATTTATGTATATGTCATTTACTGTTATATTAAATTGTGTGAGAAATAGGCATCAATGGCCTATCAGCCACCCTGCTCTCTGTATATCAGCATTGGCCATTAAAAAACTCATATCGGTCGACCTCTGCATTGAACATCAAGTGGACCAAACAATACCCATTCAGTACCAAAATTGTTTATCGTAAAAAGTAAAGAAATATGTCCTCAAAATCAATCAAGCATTGAAATGTATTAATATTACCTGGCACAGCAGAATGCAAAATTATTAACGCATCGTGGTCTGCACAAACCATGTTTACTCTTGTTGCAAGTGAACTTGTATTTAATGTATCTGGGTGTTATTTTCTTTGCCTAATTCTAGTGGTGCACCGATCAGGAAATTTGAGGCCGATACCGATCCCTTTTTTTTAACACTAAGATCGACCAATACAGATTTGTTTCTTAAAGTGCCCTTTGCCACACTTTTGCAGGTTATATGCTGCAGTTATGTTTATGCCTCACACAGTAAAGTTACGGTAACTACAAAAAGGTTCCATTTGTTAACATTATTTAGCAACATTACTGTAGTTAACATGAACTAATGACCTTAATGTTAGTTCATCATATACTAATAATTTTTTAAAATCAAAAGTTGTATTAGTTAATGCACTATGAACTAACAATGAACAATTGGCCGGGGCCAATTGGCTTAGTACCTCGAGCCGCGAGACCAAAATCGATCTGCATTCCCACTATCAGGCCAATAGTTCCACAGCATTGCCCTAAAACCTGCCCTTAATACGCCACCCTAGTGCCAATGTCACAAAGCTGCCGTTTGTTTGCTTAATTTGGTCTTTGCTTGGTGGAAAGTGAGACCTCACTCATCTAAACTCCAAAATGTCTGCGTGTTGAAAATCTGAGCCGCACGCGGACAGGCTGCGCAGACTGTGCTGATGATGAAATTTGCGTCACTCATAGTGTGCACGTTCTAAAATAGAAACAAGTCTGGCTACCAGACCAGTAACCTGTAAATCGCTAAATTCGACATGTTCTTCAAACATAACTGTGAGCATATTAGGGAAATGTTTCTTGGGGACTGGTCAAGGTCAAGGGTTTGGTCAGTATGGAGGGGAACAAGTTCTTTTTGGGGGTGAAAAACTTTGCGTTTATTTTTGTGTGTGTTGTGTAGTAGGAAGCGGGGATGTTCTGAAAATTGACCTGAATGAAGGGTCATGTGTGAGGCCCAGAGGAAGGAAAACCCCCTCTCTCTCTCTCTCTCTCTCTCTCTCTCTCTTTCTCTTTCTCTTTCTCTCTCTCTCTCTCTCTCTCTCTTTCTCTCTCTCTCTTTCTCTCTCTCTCTCTCTCTTTCTCTTTCTTTCTTTTTCTTTCTGTCTCTTTTCTTTCTCACTTTCTACCTCCGTGGGGTGTAGGAAAGGAATTCTCTTCTGTGTCAATTAAAAGATGAAAGGGGTATTTCTCAAACCTGACAGAGACTCATTAAGAGGCCCACACAGATTGTTTCTGGTTAGGATTTTTTTTGTGCTAGTTATTGAGAAACATTATCAGAATACTGTAGAAGGAATTTAAAGACCCTTTAAAATCTGTCCATGTCTTGTTTTCTTGTGTAAAGATGAACAAATAAACTTTTATCTTACATATATACAGTCTTGGACAAAAATATTGATGACATCATCTCCTGATCACGGGTGTATTGAAATGGTTGTCCAACAAAATGCTCTCTAGAATGAGAATGTCAATTCTTAAATTGTAATGGCAACATGTTAGCAAATTGTGTTTTGCTGAAACATTAGAAGTGGATGGAATTCATTGTTTTAAAAAAAAAAAATGTATTGCTTTTGTCCACAATACAAGCTGGCAAGTGTTAACGGGCTGTGATGTTAACGAAAGGCCATTGGCCTTTCAATATGTCCTGCGTCAACTTCATTTTTCTATAGAAATATGTCAACACAGTGAAAACAGTGCTTGCTAAAGCTAATTGGGCTCTAAATAAAGGGGTTAAATTGAGCTGAAGGGCTTTTCAGTAGGGGTTAACCCCGGGTTATCGTCTTTTTAAACCCCGACTTTAACCCGTACACTTTGTCGCTCCATTCACTCCCATTCAAACGAATCCGAATGCAGGAGACCGGAAAAACAACCTCATGCTAAGACATTTCGTATGACACTGCATACCAAAGTTCAAGCTTGGTGAACTCTTAACTGTGAATTTGTACGACGAGAGGACGCATGATGAATAGAACATCGAAACGTCACACGTGACCTCTTTGCTCAATACAAATAATGCATATTTTAAAGCTGCGTGTTTTATTGTTGCAGGAAAGTGAGTAGACGATATATTTATCAATATACCAGTAAAATGACAAACGGAGATGGCAAGCGCGATAACTGGCGTGATGAAGAGAAGTATTCTGTGTGTTTGTTGTATGTTTCAGAAGAAGAGACAAACAGAGCTGATTTTCTTGCCGACATTTCCATAGAAGAGTAACTCCACTGACAGACCAAAATGTAACTCCTTTTTCACTATAAATCTTGAAAACAGCATTCTCTTTGGCGGTCATGATTTAAAACTCGTCTACAATACCTAGCTGCATCTAGTGCTCTGGGCATGCGGCAAGCGCTTGGAAATGTAATCGAGCGTGAAATTGGGATCGTTCCTGGAGAATGCAGTGGCAAGATGTACAGTGGAAAAGGAGTCACGTTTTGGTCTGTTCTCACCCAAAATCGATTATATTGCTTCAGCAGACATGGATTAAACCATTGGAGTCATATTGATTACCTTTATGCTGCCTTTATGTCCCTTTTGGAGCTTGAAAATTTGGTCACCATTCACTTTAATTGTATGGACAAACAGACATTCTATATTTGATATATTGACAGGAAGATGCCGCTTTACCATACAAGGCTCCTGTTTTCTTGAAAAGCTATGAGCGATGTCAGTGAAGGCCCTTAAGTCTTTGACACAAGGAGTAATTACCAGTTAAAGAGTTGCCGCACTTTCTCTGCTCACCCTGATTTTCCCCTCAGCTCTCAATATTGCCCCATCTTTTTTCTTCCTACTGAGGCTTTTGTTGCTATTCAAAGCCTTTTCTTTTCTTTGTTTTCTTTTTATCTTTCCTTTTTTCTTTCTTTTTTCTTTCTTTATTTTAAATGCATGAGAGATGTATGTTGAGTCTTTCAACATAGCCTCTGATGTTCATTCATGTTTTTCTCGTGCTAGAAGTTGGAGAGAGAAAGTGTTGGGCCCCGCTCCGTTTGAATGGGCAGCTACTACGAACACACAGCATTAAAGGGGTCATGAAATGCTCTTTTGTTTATAGTTTTATTATCTTCCCTGAGGTCCACTGATAATGTTAGTACATTTTTTTTTTTATTTATTTATTTTTTTTTTTTACCAAAATGATGATTTATTTCCCCCCTGTCTTTGGCCCTCTGTCTGAAACGCTCCGTTTAGGCATAAGTGCCTCCTTAAAACTTCAGTGTAAACACCCACTTTTATGATTGGCTAACATCATGCAGCCCCTCAAATTTAGCCATATTTGGAAGAGAATGAACAACCCCACAATATTATAATACATCAGGGTTTACACATAGATGTCCATCTAGCACGTTTTCATACACCAACAATTAAAAATAGCGCAGATGGGTGAAAGAACGCATCAATGACGCGTTCGTGCTCAAAACGGCAAGAGGCAGAGCAGCTGAATGAAACCAAATTGCTTCTCCTCTTCAGAGTTGTAACTTGACACTGTGTCTTTTAAAAGCTGTCCGAGATATGTATCAAGCGGTCAAAGATGTATGTTTAGTGCGTGAACATGTATAAAAATAATCAAAAATAGTCCAGATGGGTTCCCTTTGGTGTTCAGGAATAGTGAGGCCACAATAGGCCTGTCTGTCCTGCTCTCTCTGTTTACGAGCTGAAGCACCAGTGGGTGGGGCCAAGGATATGAGGTTGTAAAGTAGGCATTGGTGTTTTTTCGCTGTAGAGGCGGTCATAAATTAATGTACCCCTAGTGACGTAGGGTAGTCGTGGAAGTAGAGAATGAGGCGTTTTTGCAGCTTGGTTTCAATAAATGCTTTTATTGCACTGGGGATTAAGTTTAGAGTTCTGAAATTTACAGTATGTTTTTATTGTAGAAAGAAATTTTATTCCTCATGACATGACTCCTTTAAATAGCATCAAAACAACACTTATTTGAATTTTGTGATAAAATTGACATAATCTGGAAGCTGAGACTAAAATTGTCTTTCTCCAAAAACTATTTCTGGCCTTTCTCATTTATGCAGTACAGAAGCGGCCAAAAATATTGGCACCCTTGGTAAATATGAGCAAAAAAATTCACAAAAATCTAACCTTTAATTGAAGTAAAACAATTGAAAGAGGGGAAATATCTCATTATTAAATAAATATTTTTCTCCAAAACACATTGGCCAGAATTATTGGCACCCCTAGAAATTCTTATAAGTAAAATATATCTGAAGTATATTCCCATTCCTATTTTACATTTTTCTAGTGAACCTGGGTGACTAGGAACATGAAATTGTTCAGCCATGACTTCATGTTTCACAGAGGTATTAATATGAGGTAACACACAAGCCAAATTCCCTTAATCATCAATCGCGGTGGGTTAGACTTAAGAATATAGCTCTGATGTGCGGCAAAAGGTTGTTGAGCTTCACAAAATGGGAAGTGGCTATAAGAAAATAGCTAAAGCATTGAAAATGCCCATTTCCACAATCAGGCCAATAATTAAGAAGTTCCAATCAACTGGAGATGTTAAGAATTGGCCTGGAAAAGGGCGTGTGTCTATATTGTCTCCATGCACAGTGAGGAGGATGGTTCAAGTGGCCAAAGAATCTCCAAGGAACACAGCTGGAGAATTGCAGTAATTAGTTGGGTCTCGGGGTCAGAAATAAAAAATAAAATAAAAAATAAAATAAAAAAAATCAGACCTCACCTACATCACCACAAGTTGTTTGGGAGGGTTTCAAGAAAAAAGCCTCTGCTCTCATCCAACAACAAACTCAAGCATCTTCAGTTTGCCAGACACTATTGGAACTTCAAATGCGACCAGGTTCTATGGTCAGGTGAAACCAAAAAAGAGCTTTTTGGCAGCAAACACCAGAGATGGGTTTGGTGTACACAGAGATGAATTACCCAATGCCCACAGTTAAATGTGGTGCTGGATCTTGAATGTTGTGGGGCTGTTTTACTGCCAGAGGTCCTGCACATCTTGTACGGATACATGGCATCATGGACTCTATCAAATACCAACAGATTTGAAAACCTGACTGCCTCTGCCAGAAAGCTTGAAATGGGCCCTGGTTGGATCTTCCAGCAGGACAATGATCCAAAACAAATATCAAAATCAACACAAAAATGGTTCACTGACCACAAAATCAAGGTTCTGCCATGGCCATCCCAGTCCCCTGACCTGAACCCCACAGAAAATTTGTGGGGTGAACTGAAGAGGTGAGTCCACCAACATAAACCTCTGAATTTGAAGGATCTGGAGAGATTCTGTATGGAGGAATGGTCTCAGATCCCTTGCCAGGTGTTCTCCAACCTAATTAGGCATTATAGGAGAAGACTCAGAGCTGTTATCTTGGCAAAGGGTGGTTGCACAAAGTATTGAATAAAAGAGTGCCAGTAATTATGGCCAATGTGTTTTGGAGAAAAATAATTCTTTAATAATGAGATATTTCCCCTCTTTCAATTGTTTTACTTCAGTTAAAGATTAGATTTTAGTGGTTTTCTTTTAATTTTTAATTTTAATTTTATTTTTTTTAATGAAAGATCAAAAGGCTAAACAATGCAGATTTTTTTTCACAGCCTTCTTTGCACATATTTACCAAGGGTGCCAATATTTTTGGCCACTACTGTATATGCAATTCAGAACAAAAGACGACTATGTTTTTGACCTCTGGCATAGACGGTCCAGTTTTCCAGTAAACTTTACTATATTTGGGCAGTAGGGTGTTCCAATGTAGCGCAGACGCTCCCATGACATCATCATAAGATTATTGCATCGCATTATCCAACAATTTATCGCTAATGTATTTTTCCTCCATATCGTGCAGACCTATTTTCCACAATTTTTTTTTTTTTAATCACATTCCTAGATGAAGACAAATCACATTGAAGGTTTACAAATTGCTCGTGCGACCATATGTAGAATTTAATACCGGTGCGACCACTCTTAAATGTTAGTCTGGAGCCATGTAAATAAATAGATCAATAATAAAATTATTTGCTGTTGCATTGCAAGAATTAATTTGCAAGAACAAATCTAAAAATAAAAGATGCAAATTTGTTGCTTTATTCATTACCCAATTAGCACTCTTGCCACCTGTGATCTCATTATACACCGTACCTACGTGACTTGCGTTTTTTGCATAGCCGAATTTCAAACATTACGAGTAAACGGGCAACTAAAGTGAACAGAAAACATGGAAGTTCTTGAAAAGGAAAACTATCAACGATGATTATGTGGGACAGTTTAATTGTAAAAAGTGTGCCGTGGCAGAAAAAAGGTTGGGAAACACTGATCTAATGGTTGCTGCTCCATTATGTCACCAGAAATCTCCAACTCATACAAAATATGAATGCAAAAACAAAGGAATGACTTCCTTCCTAATGCTTTTTCACTGTCAGTGTGAAAGCCTTTTTAGACATAATATGTAAAATGTTTATTAATAGTGAAGCTCAGATAGCAATGCTGTGATACTGTATCCAGTGCGAGTATGTGATTTGGGATGCAGGCTATAAATAGCACTGTGTTTTTATGTAGCCAAGCTGTCCTCTGTCTGTAAAGCGCAGAGAAACACAAACTCACCCAGTTGTGTTACACTGCAGCGTTTGCCTCTGTCTGAGATTTTCTAGATCTGGGAAAATGTTGCTGATTGTCACAGTGTGTGTGTGTGTGTGTGTGTGCGTGCGCGCGCGCGTGTGTGTTCTGTTGCAGGCATCTGTGTCGCATAAACACGCAGCAGCTCTAGCTCTGTGCCGTCTGTCGTGTGTGACAGAGACGCGCCATGAATATAAAATTTCCTCCAGTTGAAGAAAAAAAAAGTACAACGGCCACAACTGGAGAGGAGTTAAAGAGACAGTGACCTGCGCAGTGTGTCTGTGTGTGTGTGTGTGTGTGTGTGTGTGGCTCCTGGGTGAAACACATTTGTGATTGGTGCAGGCGTAATTGAGGGTTTGGTCTGTGTTTGTATGCGTCTGCAATGCCCATGCAGTCAGAAGCATCACTTTTTCGTTTCTCCTTTTAACTGTCTTTCTCTAAGAAGTTTTGACTGTCTTTGATCTCACGCTAGTTCTTGTTCTTCCATCTATTTATTTAGGCCTGTCAAGATCATGCAATTTGGCTGCTGATTAATTGGCATACAAATAATTGCGATTTATGATGATTAATTGTCTGTTTTAAGGCTTCATACACACAAACCTTAAGAAGTCATTTATTCATGTTTAACTTTGAATCATATAGTAAAATAGGGATACATTTTTATGAAATGATACAAATTTGGAAAATTTAGAATGGGTAGAAAAATATTTCCAAATACTTACAATTTGTGTGGTTTCACATACAGTCCGTTTTAAATGAATCAAACCCAGTTCAGTTAAAGTGAACCAGAAAGGGAACCAGCTGCAAATGACCTCAGTGCTTTTGGTGTTCAATTTGTAAGTGGACTTGTGAGGACCCAGTTTCTTTTTTGGTCCTTTTAGCATTTATGTGGTCTCGGAACCCTTGTTGTTCGCACCACAACTGAAATTTGGCTAGCAATAACTTGTAAACCTATAATTGTGATTATGATGATAAATTGTCATACTTCTTAAAGTGTATGTGGGCTTAATACACATACACCTTAAGAAGTCATTTATTCATATTTAATTTGGAATCATTTAATAAAATAGGGCTATTATTTATTTAAGGCTTTAAAAAATTATTATTGAATTGTTTATTATATAAAAATATTGCACAGGGATAGAGTGACATGAAAAGTACTATTTTAAATATTAAAACCAATCAAAATACTTAACATGTCTCTTTTTGGTCAACTTTACATTTACACTGTATTTATGAAACCCAGACAGCCCACCCAATTCTATTATATTATGCAATAAGATATTTCTATCCTACATGCTTCACTTTCACACGTTATGTTAAGGCTCTCCGCATGAAGGAAAACATTTGAGATTTTGCATGTATTAGAAAATATATTTCTTTGTCTATAATCTCCACAGAAATGGAGCAAGCATTTCCTCCATGTATGAACCAAGAACATTATGCGAATATTAAATTAAAGTGAAACTATCAAAATCCTTGCTTCAAAGTGGTTCATCTTTACGCGCTGCTCTGCTGTGACTGCGGCCGGTCTGCAGTTCATTTGGAGTGGGCACATTATATGACAAGAACGAAAAATGAGATGCAAAAACGCAGTCATGTTAATCATGGTATTTCTATATTCGCTTAAAATTCCCTTATTTGGACCGTAAAATGTGCGGGGTGCGGTGTTCAAGTTCAAACCGATGAACGCCGGTATTACCGCTGGTTGGACATTAGATGGTACTATGGGGTAATTTTCGTTAAGCAGGGTTGGAGTTAAGCATACACAATAAAGCAAGACAAAATGTGTGGTGTTCAACTTTTTGAAAGATGGCTTTTCAGAAGTTGTGAATGGCAACATCTCTTTGGCAAAGAACTATTGTCTGTGAAAATACATTGTGTGTGAATAAATTTGATTTGTTCCCTCCATGATATATATATATGGGCAAAGTATTTGTATATTAATTTGATAATAATTATAGCCTAATATTAATAATATATATAAAAATAATACATTAATGGGAAAACAAGCCAAATATCATCTTGACATCATCAAAGGCATCAACTATTGGTGATCACACTGACCATCATCGATCCCCGAGATCATCGTCTGTCGGCACAACCCTAATGTAATTAACAAAATGTTCAGACAGTCTCCTTGCTGGTTTTTCCGACACATTCAGAATCATTACCGCTTTTGCCGGTGTCGCTGCGGCTCGCTTCGTGCGTGCGCTTGTAAAATTTATGGTAACTATTATGGTTTAGGATTTCTCTGAAATGTAGAACAGTGATAGCAATGTTACTTATAACTTTCTTTCTCAGCCCTGGAACTCGAACCATTTTCTGATGCCCCCCAAAATATATAAATTTAAGTCATTAAATTAATATCATAAATGTGCAACAAAAAGTCAACTAATGGCTTAAACTAACGACTACTAGTCTACTAGGAAAATCTGTGGTCAGGGGCAGCCTTAGTCTCTATTTTTGGTCAACTTTAGTCTTGGTCCATTTGACATTTATACATTTACAGATGTTTTTGCAACCCAGCCAACCTGAATATTATATTTTATATCATATAATATTAAAATATTTTGGTCCGTTATGCTCCCTTTCACATGTTAATTAAAAGGCGTTTTCACACCTGGCTTGTTGGAGCATTTGTTTTCCTGGCGCGTTTTCTCCTTTAGTTAGGCGCATATATATATATACACAGAAACACACACGCACACACACTCACGACAATCGCACTCTGATCTGCACCAAAACAACCGGTCCGAGACCACCTCGTCTAGGTAGTCATGGACTGATTGTTCTGGTGCGGATCCGAGTACGGACCAATGAACCAAACAATATCCCTATAAAAACGCTGAACATACTAGATTTATCTTTGGAGAATCATCAAAACGTTTATATAGCCTTTTAGCGACTATATTAGATATAGCAGAACACAAGTATGATGGAGTCAGCAACTTTTTGACAGTAAAAAACAAACAAAAATTGTTTCCGTGACTTCACTCTGCTTTTTGTGTGTGCGTGTGAGGCATGTGTGTGCGTGCAAGGTACTTTTCAATGCAGAAATAATTCAGAAGCATCTAATTACGGATAAAAATAACCATGACAAATATATAACTTGCATCATATGTGTTTTGGATATAGTGCATTTGCAGCGCAACCTCTGATTTGAATGCACATTCTGTACCATGCTGTGATGTTTTGCATTAGCGTGACATAAACAACACTCTAAAATTTGTAACTGTTGATCATTTTTTACAGGTATATAATATTGACCAATAAGCAGATAGTTTGCTTACATGTGACTTTTATTGACACAGTTTTGGTCCATTTTGAAATATTGCCTTTTACAAGTGAACCAAACAAAAAGAAAATGCAACTGTAACTGCGTTTCCATCCAACTATTTTAAGAAATCCTGAATGGAAACGCTTTATGCGAATAAACTCTCAAAATTCGCATCAAATTAAATGCGCTAGGAGGAGGTGGATTTTCTAGAGTTTTGGATTAGTTAAAATGCGCATTAAAGTGATGGAAATGGCTTATTCGCATGAACGATGACGTGTCATGACCATTTGTTTAGCACGATGGCAGTACGCTCGTCGGATGGAATAGGTGACTGACTCAAATAAACTGTTTTCAGCACGGCCGCTCCCAGGTATATGGGGGCTGTCGGAGAATGTGAATAGCCATTTGAGCCCTCATTATGTGAGCTATTGCACTTATTCTGTGACGTCTCCTGGGAGCATTTAATAACATAATGTACAATTGCTTTATTACAGCAAATACAGCTCTCCCCGAAGCAAAGGGATTATTCATCTGCTCCATGACAAAAAGGTGGGCTCCTTCAAGATAATACGCATTTACAGTTCATGGAAATGCGCGATGTTTCGCATTTTCTTAAGTCGAATTTTGGCACATTAAAAATTTGAAACATTTTGATGGAAACCCAGTAAATTGTAATAATTTTAGCCTGTTTCGGAACAAATCAAATGAGCTACAGGTTTGAAAACATCCTAAGAACCTCCAATACAGTTGAAGTCAGAAGTTTACATACACCTAAGCCAAATACATTTAAACTCAGTTTTATCGTATCGACATTTAATCGTAGAAAACATTCCCTGTCTTAGGTCAGTTAGGATCACTATTTTAAGAATGTGAAATGTCAGAATAACAGTAGAGAGAATGATTTATTTCAGCTTTTATTCTTTCATCACGTTCCCAGTGGGTCAGAAGTTTTAAATACACTCTGTTAGTATTTGGTAGCATTCCCTTTAAATTGTTTAACTTGGGTCAAACATTTTGGGTAGCCTTGCACAAGCTTTTCACAATAAGTTGCTGGAATCTTGGCCCATTCCTCCAGACAGAACTGGTGTAACCATCAGGTTTATAGGCCTCCTTGCTCGCACACACTTTTTCAGTTCTGCCCACAAATTTTCTATCGTATTGAGGTCAGGGCTTTTTGATAGCCACTCCAATACTTTGACTTTGTTGTCCTTAAGCCATTTTGCCACAACTTTCGAGGTATGCTTGGAGGTATCATTGTCCATTTGGAAGACCCATTTGCGACCGAGCTTTAACTTCCTGGCTGATGTCTTGAGACGTTGCTTCAATATATCCACATAATTTTCGTTCCTCATGATGTCATCTGTTTTGTGAGGTGCATCAGTCTCTCCTGCAGCAAAACACCCCCACAACATGATGCTGCCACCCCCATGCTTCACGGTTGGGATGGTGTTCTTTGGCTTGCAAGCCTCACCCTTTTTCCTCCAAACATAACGATGGTCATTATGGCCAAACAGTTCAATTGTTGTTTCATCAGGCCAGAGGACATTTCTCCAAAGAGTAAGATCTTTGTCCCCATGTGCACTTACAAACTGTAGTCTGGCTTTTTGATGGCAGTTTTGGAACAGTGGCTTCCGTGCTGAGCAGCCTTTCAGGTTATGTTGATATAGGATTCGTTTTACTGTGGATATAAATACTTGTCTACCTGTTTCCTCCAGCATCTTCACAAGGTCCTTTGCTGTTGTTCTGGGATTGATTTGCACTTTTCACACCAAACTACGTTCATCTCTAGGAGACAGAATGTATCTCCTTCCTGAGCGGTATGTTGGCTGCGTGGTCCCATGGTGTTTATACTTGCATACAATTGTTTGTACAGATGAACGTGGTACCTTCAGGCCTTTGGAAATTGCTCCCAAGGATGAACCAGACTCGTGGAGGTCCACAATTTGTTTTCTGAGGTCTTGGCTGATTTCTTTTAATTTTCCCATGATGTCAAGCAAAGAGTCACTGAGTTTAAGGTAGGCCTTAAAATACATCCACAGGTACAACTCGAATTGACTCCAATTAGCCAATTAGTAAGCTAATTGCCTAAAGGCTTGACATCATTTTCTGGAATTTTCCAAGCTGCTTAAAGGCACAGTTAACTTAGTGTACAGTTGTGCTCAAAAGTTTGCATACCCTGGCAGAAATTGTGAAATTTTGGCATTGATTTTGAAAATATGACTGATCATGCAAAAAAACTGTCTTTTATTTAAGTATAGTGATCATATGAAGCCATTTATTATCACATAGTTTTTTGGCTCCTTTTTAAATCATAATGATAACAGAAATCACCCAAATGGCCCTGATCAAAATTTTACATACCCTTGAATGTTTGGCCTTGTTACAGACACAAAAGGTTTTTAAAAGTTAAATTAAAAGTTAATTTCCCACACCTGTGGCTTTTTAAATTGCAATTAGTGTCTGTGTATAAATAGTCAATGAGTTTGTTAGCTCTCACTTGGATGCACTGAGCAGGCTAGATACTGAGCCATGGGGAGCAGAAAAGAACGGTCAAAAGACCTGCGTAACAAGGTAATGGAACTTTATAAAGATGGAAAAGGATGTAAAAAGATATCCAAAGCCTTGAAAATGCCAGTCAGTAATGTTCAATCACTTATTAAGAAGTGGAAAATTCGGGGATCTCTTGATACCAAGCCAAGGTCAGGTAGATTTATAAAACTAATCCTGTCTTTTTACAAAGAAAACCCCACAGGTAACCTCAGGAGAAATACAGGCTGCTCTGGAAAAAGACGGTGTGGTTGTTTCAAGGAGCACAGTATGACGATACTTGAACAAAAATGAGCTGCATGGTTGAGTTGCCAGAAAGAAGCCTTTACTGCGCCAATGCCACAAAAATGCCCGGTTACAATATGCCCGACAACACCTTGACATGCCTCACAGCTTCTGGCACACTGTAATTTGGAGTGACGAGACCAAAATAGAGCTTTATGGTCACAACCATAAGCACTATGTTTGGAGAGGGGTCAACATGGCCTATAGTGAAAAGAATACCATCCCCATTGTGAAGCATGGTGGTGGCTCACTGATGTTTTGGGGGTGTGTGAGCTCTAAAGGCACGAGAATCTTGTGAAAATTGGTGGCAAGATGAATGCAGCATGTTATCAGAAAATACTGGCAGACAATTTGCATTCACATGGGACGCTCTTGGACTTTCCAGCACGACAATGACCCTAAGCACAAGGCCAAGTTGACCCTCCAGTGTTTACAGCAGAAAAAGGTGAAGGTTCTGGAGTGGCCATCACAGTCTCTTGACCTTAATATCATCGAGCCACTCTGGGGAGATCTCAAACGCGTGGTTCATGCAAGACGACCAGAGACTTTGCTTGACCTGGAGGCATTTTGCCAAGACGAATGGACAGCTATTCCACCTGCAAGAATTTGGGGCCTCATAGACAACTATTACAAAAGACTGCACGCTGTCATTGATGCTAAAGGGAGCAATACACAGTATTAAGAACTAAGGGTATGCAGACTTTTGAACAGGGGTCATTTCATTTTTTTCTTTGTTGCCATGTTTTGTTTTATGATTGTGCCATTCTGTTAGAACCTACAGTTGAATATGAATCCCATAAGAAATAAAAGAAATGTGTTTTGCCAGCTCCCTCATGTTTTCTTTAAAAATGGTACATATATTACCAATTCTCCAAGGGTATGCAAACTTCTGACCCACTGGAATTGTGATAGTCAATTAAAAGTGAAGCAATCTGTCTGTAAACAATTGTTGGAAAAATTACTCGTGTCATGCACAAAGTAGATGTCCTAAATGACTTGCCAAAACTATAGTTTACTAATATGAAATCTGGGGCGTGGTTTAAAAAATGTGTTTTATTGACTTCAACCAAGTGTATGTAAACTTCTGACTTCAACTGTATTATCAGTAATGAGAGTAATCGGCTCATCTTCTCCTCTGTGTCACTGTGTGTCATTATTTTGCCATTACATGAACTTTAAATTAAAGTGAAACCGGAGTGCTTTGTTCACCTTCAAAGTCCTTGCTTATATTTTGGCGGGAGTTTGGCACAAACCTCCGCAGATGGCAGGTGTATCTCAGCGCTTCCCAATTGGTTGATCTTAACGCACTCTTCAGGAGCTGCTCTGCAGTGTGCGGTGAGGTTCGGTGAGATGGAGTTAATTTTGAGTGCTCACATAAAGCCATAACACCAGTAATTTAGAAAAAAAAACCTTCATGGTATTTTTAAATTTGCCTAAAATTCCCTTATTTGGACAGAAAAATGTGATTAGAATTTGAAGAGCACAATAATCGCAGTTATCTGAATCGTGGTTAGATTAAATAATCGGGATCAGGCTTAAATTAATTTGATCATTTCTTCCCACATTTTATTGCTTTTCTTTTATATTCTGCTCGATTTCCTTGCCTTGTACTCATCAGTCTCTTTCTCTCTCTCTTGCTCTCTCAAAATCAACATTGCATTAGCTAAATGTCATATTGATCAGGCCAACCACCAGGAGTGACTCAAAACAAATACATATTTAAACATCATCCCGTTCCTGTCGCATTGCACTTTTTCCTCGTCCATCTAAAAATTTGATTACTTTAAAAAAAATATCATGTTGCTTTGAATTTTTTGTTTTTAACTTCTGTTTTTAACTACCATTAATTTAAGCCAGCTAGTGATATCATAAAAACGCTAAATTTAATTACTTAATAATTAATTCAATTATCATATAATTATCAAACCTCTTAAAGACTGTTGCTGGTTATGTACAGTGCTGTTGAAAAGTATTTGCCCCCATCCTGATTTCTTCTGTTTTTGTGTATAACTCATGCTAAATTGTTTCAAAAATTCTAACTAAATCTAACATAAAACAAAAGCAATCTGAGTAAACACAAAATACAGTTTTTTTTTAAATGATAATGTTATTTATTGAAGCAAAAAAGTTATCCAATACCAACTGGGCCTGTATGAAAAAGCATTTGCCTCCTTCGTTACTAAATCCCCAAATCTCTGAAACTGCATTCATAATGGGGTTCAGCTGGACTAGACACACCCAGGCCTGATTACTGCCAGCCCTTTTCAATCAAATCAACACATAAATAGTACTTTTTCAGCAGCATGAAGTTGGCTAAAAGGTCGCACCCAGTAGCACACTTTTCCAAGGTTGAAAGAAATTATAGAAATTATGAGAAAAAGGTGATTTGAAATACATCAGTCTGGGAAGAGTTGCAAAGCTATTTCAAAGGCTCTGGGGCTCCAAAGAACCACAGTGAGAGCCATTATCTCCAAATGGAGAAAACTTGGCACAGTAGTGAACCTTCAGTGAACCTTCCCAGAAGTGGCCGACCTTCCAAAATTCCTCCAAGATCACAGCGACGACTCATCCAGGAAGTCACAAAAAAGCCAAGGACAACATCCAAGGAACTGCAGGCGTCTCTTGCATCAATAAAGGTCACTGTTCATGACCACTATTAGAAAGATACTGGGCAAAAATGCCATCTATGGAAGAGTGGCGAGGCGAAAACCACCGCTAACCCAGAAGAACATTAAGGCTCATCTGAATTTTGCCAAAACACACATTGATGATCCTCAAACCTTTTGGGAGAATGTTCTGTGGACTGATGAGTCGAAAGTGGAACTGTTTGGAAGACAGGGGTCCCGTTACATCTGGTGTAAATCAAACACAGAATTCAACAAAAAGAACATCATACCTACGATCAAGCATGGTGGTGGTAGTGTGATGGTGTGGGGATGATTTGCTGCTTCAGGGCCAGGGCGACTTGCAATAATTGAGGGAAACATGAATTCTGCACTCTACCAGAAAATCCTAAAGGAGAACGTCCGGTCATCAGTCTGTGAGTTGAAGCTCAAGCGCAACTGGATTATGCAGCAAGACAATTATCCAAAGCTTTGGAGTAAGTCCACCTTTGAATGGCTCAGAAGAATCAAAATTGAAGAGTTGAAGTGGCCTAGTCAAAGTCCTGACTTGAACCCGATTGAGATGATGTGGCAGGACCTTAAACGGGCAGTTTATGCTCAAAAATCCTCCAATATGGCTGAACTAAAGCAATTCTGCAAAGAAGAGTGGGCCAAAATTCCACCACAGCGTTGTGAAAGACTGATCTCCAGTTATCGGAAGCATTTGGTTGCAGTTGTTGTTGCTGAAGGTGGCACAACCAGCTATTACGTTTATTGGGGCAGTTTTTCACATGGGTGATAAAGGTGGTGGATACATTTTTTTGCTTCAATAAAAAAATATGTATATATTTGAAAACTGTATTTTGTGTTTACTCTGGTTGACTTTTTGTTTTGTTATATCTTGTTTGAAGATCTAAAACTATTTAGTATGAAAAATACACAAAAACAGAAGAAATCAGGATGGGGGAAATACTTTTCTACAGCCCTGTAGTAATGTAGTCAGTTAATAAAGGTTTGCCCTTCAAGTCTGTGGAAATGCAGGTTGGTTCTTAGAGAGATTCCAGATTCCCTGGCCGGCCACTAGCTGAGCATCAGCACCATTTCAAAAAGACCGGTATTACATAAATGGGGTTGACAGTATTGTTACACTGGGCTTATTAAACATGTTATATTGACACATTAAACATTGTTGCAAATTCTGATTTCAAATTCTTACCAAGTAACGTTATCTAACTTAATAGGTATGCTTTTGACAGAATTGCAAGAATAAAATGTCATAGTCTTCGAAGCATCAGTTAGAATGGGTTGAAAATGAAAACAATCAGTAATGTCATCATATGCAATAATGTTCCAAGAAATTAGACGTTACATTACAGTTGTATAATTTCCAGCTATTATGGCAAATTAAAAATCTAGCACATTTATTTAGTAAAGAAAGCTTTTTTTTTTGGCACATATAAAAAAAGACATTTATAATTTAAAAAAAAAAAAAGAAAATTTGTGGTGGGGCCAGTAAATATCTAAACTACTGACCAGAAAAAAATCGTTAGGGTTGAGCCCTGTGTATAGTTATTGTTTAGTGTCTCCGGGGTCCGAAATTAACACCTGCCTAGTGCCAAATGCAGGTACATTTTCTATTTGGCTGGTGAATTTTGCAGTGTCATGCGCCACTTTGGTGGGTGCTTTTTTTATCAGTTTGTGTCAGCTTGTAAAATAATGTAACATGTACAGCTGCTAAAGTAAATGTACATTGTTTTAAAGGAGTTTTATATTGGAAAACAAGCCAAAACAAAAACAAAAACATTTTTTGTTGCGGTGGATAATCGGGCGAAGACTACCCTCTCTCACCTTACTGTTCACTTCAATCCATCTTTAACTCACAAAAAAAAAAAACTCTCTCTTATTAATAAAGCTGCGTATTGCCAATTTTCTTCACGATAAGAAATGCACAGTGACATATATTATGATTCAGTAAGTGGCGAGCCATCACGTTATAATCTAGCTGCATTAAGCGTGCGCACTCGAGGGATGAGCGTCCCCGCGACAGAGTGTGCATCAGCCGTGTGCAGTTTTAATCTCTTCCCCTTAGATCGGGACATTAGGTGAGGCGCTGACCGCACAGAGAAATGACAGTTTCGGAGTTTGTAGTTATTTACATGTCCTGCTTCCATATTATTTGAACTTTAATAAAGTTATAACGCATTAAATATAACTGCATTTAAGATGTAATGCCGCGGTGTTTCCTTTAAAGACGCTCGATACACACACGTTTTGCTTATGCGGAGCGGCAACCGCTTATTCCATAACGAGAGTGCTTCTGTATTTACTTATTTTGTATTTTTGCATTATAATTCCCTCATACTTTGTGATCTACATCACCTGAAGCTGTTTGGAAAGTTTAGAGTGCATCTAGACTGTGAGCTGTGTAGTTCTTCCTCTCCTCAGTCAGGCATTAACTGCAGCGCTGCTCTCGCGCGTCATCATTAGAGTTTAATGTGATCTCGTTGCGGTAAATGAGATCAAACGACTATTCGACAACTAAATCTTTTGTCAACAGTTTTTTTTTTTTGTTGTCGATAATGTCGACTAATCGTTTCATCCCTATTTTCATTACATTAAAGTTTTAAACTTATTTAGACACAATTTTGATGATAACATTAAAATAAACTGTTGATATAGATTTCAGGGAAAAATAAAACAAAAAATGGGTATCAGTATCGGCGAGTACTCATTCTAAAAAATAAATGTTATGAGGACCCTATCCATCACTAGTTAGCAGTAAATCTATGAGCCAGCTCTTTATAATGAATCAAAAAGACTTATGAATCAGTTGGAGCTGACTGAATTAATTGACTTACTCCAAATAAACCAAGATCTGTTACTATGTTGTTTGTACTTAAGGCTCATGAGACTCGAGAGTTACTTACTGTTCGTTCATATGACAACATGTAGTTTAAAATACAAATTTAGTTTTGTTGTAATAAGTGAATAATCTGAAAAATAATTCTAAATGGACTATTTGGCAATTAAATATTTCATAAATAATAAAACAATACAATTCTTTAAAAAGCAGTTCACTTACAAACATGCTTACAGTATTGTTTATTTGTCTCTCATGTCTGTAAAATCCACTTGTAAAATGCAATAAAAAAATAAAAAAAATATAACTGGCTGGTAAATGTTTTCATCTACCAGCCACCTTGGCTGGTGGGCTAAAAAGTTCATTTCGGACACTGAGTGTCTCTCTCTATTTGAGCAGACTCTCTCTGTAATTGATGACGCTTTTGATAACTGTTCGCTCTGCAGTGAGTTGCTTTGTTCATACTTTTTAAGAGGTTTCTGGCTGTGGTGAAATCGGGGAGTGTGTGAGTCAATCCTGAAAAGGGGGTGCAATATAAAGGCGTATTAAAGCTTTTTCTGCTATGGTGCATGGACCATTCTTTCTGATTGTCTGGCAGCTAGGATATCCTGTGTTTGTGTGTTAATGTGTGTGACAGGTAAGAATCACAGGTGGAGTGTCACTTTTGTGTTTGGATGAGCAAGAATGGCCATTTTGAGATTATCAGTCCAGAGCTTTAAAAATGGGCTAAATCTTGATTACGATGCCAAAAAGGCATCTTAATTTGTTACGGTGTAGACAGTAGAATAAGCTTTATTTTAAAACAACTTTCAATAAGATATCCACAGTTAGAATTATAGTGAAACAAAACTGTGTGTTTGTTTTGAACGTCTTCGTTGTAATTGTATTTAGGTGAGAGGGGGTGGCGAGATGTGTTAGAATGAGAATCACGTGCCTGAACATCCACACCCTCTCCTCTCATCCCTGAGATCATTCACAAATACACACACACAGAAAGAGAGCTCTCCTTGAGTTTGTGTTTGAATCACGTGTCTAAGCACCAGAATCACCTAGTTGTCAAGCATCTCTAGATTTCTCCTCCGCTTCTTTGCCGCCACTCTCTTCACCACAGCTGTATGAAGGGATGAAAGAATTAGTCGTTTATACTCTGTTAGAATAGCGCCAAGGCTGGTCTGGTTGCCTAGCAACTGCAGCAGCTCAAACACGTTGCTAGGATGCATTCGAGTAAGCACGTGCCACCCTGAGGATCCTGCTGTTTTGTGTGTGTGTGGTTCATTGTAATGTTACTGAAGCATCCTTTCTACATGAGCTTTGTCCTCTAGAGACTCTTGTGGCTTGTTTTGGCCATGTGTGTTTTAGCCACTGTCTGCTAACAGCCCAGAATAATAATGTGTCCTCAGACAGAGATCGGATTTAATATTTGTCCATTTCTCCTGTCTGTTCTAGTGGGATTTGAATTGGCCTTGTCGATTAATTATCTGTCAAGATGGTGAGATGATATGCACTAGACTCAGCAACATTAGCACAATGGACGAAAATTCAAATGAAGATTGCGATGTACTGTATGTATTTGTATTTATATCAGACGTTATTTAAAAAAACAGGAACTCATTGCGGGGGCATTGTTTGCCCCCTAATTTTTGAATTTCAGGGAAACATTTTTTAATGTCGGTGGCATTTTTATCAGGAGCCCCCATAATTTCAGACCCTGGCTGCAACTGACCATCCTTTTTGGCGACCACAAAATAATGGCTGTAAAATCTTTGTGCATCACACACCAGTACTTTTTCTATCGCATAGTTGGCAAGGAGACTTTGTACCCTGTACGCAATACCTGTGCGTCCCACACCATCACCGTGGAGAACAGAGCGCTGTCGAAGCAAGGCGGTCGCTTGCAAACTGAAGCATGTAGCTTGTTCAACTTTGCGCTGTACCCAACAAGCAGTGCATTTTTTTCACATTAGCCGCTTTTCCACTATCGGGCCAGAGTGATCTAGGGCTATCAACTGACCTCGAGCTGCGAGACCAAAATCAATCTGCGTTCTCACCATTGGGCCATTAGCCCCTGCAGCGTTGCCCTAAAACCCGCCCTTAACACACCGCCCTGGTGCCAGCGTCACACACCCCACCCATTTTACAAGCAAGAGGGAAGCTCAAGCTGAGGTATCATGATATCTAGTTATCTAGAATATTGAGTTTATATCATTTGTAAACATTAATTAGCTAGCAAGATAAGTTAACGTTGATATTTTACAGACTGTTACTGCAATGGTGTCCCAAGTGGTCTGTCCACTAACAGCAGTACATTGTCTTAGCACACTGTCCATGATCTTGAACCATGGAAAGATCTGTCTTTTGGCACCGCTTTTTTCCATTGTGTGTTTTAATGGATTTGTACTGTACCCGCAATATTTAAATTTTTCCCAAATCTGTACCATTGTCACTGGATACACAACCTGGCAAGTTCGGAGAAACTCCTCCTTTGACATTGACCCCGCCTCAATCCCCAGCTGGCCTTGTTTGGCCCAAGGGTAATTGGTGGGTGAAAGGCCATTGGCCGTTGGCCCCGAGAAGCCCCAAGGAGGCACGGTGAAGCCTCGGAAGTGACAGTGGAAACGCAACTGGCACTGGCACACCCTCATTTGGCCCAATAGTGGAAACGTGGCTACTGGGAACTGGAAAAGGTCTCATTTTTGTGCTTTGAGCATCAAGCAGCCGCACAAGATCTTGCAGCTTTATTGAATTGTGACACATTTGCCACAGAGCCAACAACAGTACAAATAGTAACAGTGTTGTGAACAACTTCTCGATACCGGCAGTAGACAGAAAAGAGAGTGAGGAAAACTCTGCATGGACACGGAGGAGTGGTCCAGGCCTTCTTTGGAGCCGGAGTAGACCGTTGCCTAGAGGGAGGTTTTCCGCTGGAATGATGGCTGGAGAGCACAGTATTACGCTTTGGCCAAGTGCGCTTGGGCCTAACTGCTGGCTTAGTCTCTACTCTCTGAGGATCTGACGTGGCAGGGGCACTGAGCTTAGTAGGGCGCTTCCTCAAGGAAGAGCGGAGGTACTTCACCTCGGCAAGAGGTGCTTGTACACTTGTGACTGCTTTATAGCTGCTTCGGTGATCTTAGTCAAGAGCGAACTCGAATGCTTTAGTTTTGGCCAATCATTTTGTATGAAATGAAGTCAGACTTGTTTGTTCTTTGATTTTGCTTGAAGTATATGAGGGTCTTTACTTACACTAGTTTCTGTAATTTAACTGGAATATGAGAAAGTTTAACATCCAAAAAACAGCTCACTGCAGTTTAAAGACCAACTAGTCAGTTATTTGGAATTTGAAAATGTGTCATTTTGCACATCACTATGACGGTTATATGGTGCTGATTTGAATCTTAATATGGTGAAATATTAGCCAATGAATTGGTCTGTTATTCTAAAGCACAAGATAGAACTGCACTTCCTGTGAGTCTAGGTTTGTGTTTGGGGTTTTGCTCAGACTCAGATGGCCACAGTCAACAGTGGTTTCAGGTTTAATTTCGTTTTGCTTTGTTTTCTGGTGTGTGTGATCAGAACGTACTGCCTTAAACACTCTTTGGGTGGGCTCAAATTGATTTTGTTGGCTGGAGCCTTGCTGTCTCTTTCTGTTTCTTTCATTTTTCTTTGTGCCATATTCCTCCCTTCCTTTCTCCTTCCTCTCTGTGTGATCTCTCTCTCTCTCTCTCTCTCTCCCCACACACACACACATACACATATACTTTCTATCTGTTATTTAGCTAATGGCTTTCCTGCACTTAGGAGCATCACAAATCACTACACTACAGCTTATATCATTTAGTGCGGATCACACACACAGATCTATTTTGTCTCAATCACATGCTGCTTTGACATGTCGAATTGTCCCTGGTGGATTTTAGTTGTGCTCTCCCTCTCTCTCTCTCCTTGCACAAAACAGAGCCGCTGTGCTCCCATAGGCCTCTTACATGCACAGACTGATATTTGTATCCTGGATCTGGTATGTTCTCACTCATTCTGTCGCAGGAGAACTGGACTGTATTCTTCTGTGCTCCTGATGTTATGATCAAATGTATGGGCTTTGACATATAGGAGATGGTGTGTTCCTTTAGATCAGTGGTTCTCAACTGTATATATTGTACAAAGATTAATAAAAATGTCCTTGTCTTAGCTGTAGACTAGTGGGCTGCGCTTATGACATGTGGTGCTGATGCATCGCGAGTGACCCGAGTTAATATATTCACTACCGGTCAAAAGTTTTGAAACACTTACTCATTCTTTATTATAATTTTCACGGTTGGGATGGTGTTCTTCGGCTTGCAAGCCTCACCCTTTTTCCTTCAAACATAACGATGGTCATTATGGCCAAACAATTACATTTTTGTTTCATTAGACAAGAGGACATTTCTCCAAAAAGTAAGATCTTTGTCCCCATGTGCACTTGCAAACTGTAGTCTGGCTTTTTTATGGCAGTTTTGGAGCAGTGGCTTCTTCCTTGCTGAGCAGCCTTTCAGGTTATGTCAATATAGGACTCGTTTTACTGTAGATATAGATACTTGTCTACCCGTTTCCTCCAGCATCTTCACAAGGTCCTTTGCTGTTGTTTCGCACCAAATTATGTTCATCTCTAGGAGACAGAATGTTTCTACTTCCTGAGTGATATGATGGCTGCATGGTCCCATGGTGTATATTCTTACGTACTATTGTTTGTACAGATGAATGTGGTACCGTCAGGCGTTTGGAAATTGTGGAGATCCACTTTTTTTTTTTTTTTTCTCTGAGGTCTTGGCTGATTTCTTTTGATTTTCCCATGATGTCAAGCAAAGAGGCACTGAGTTTGAAGGTAGGCCTTAAAATACATCCACAGGTACACCTCCAATTGACTCCATTTAGCATATCAGAAGCTAAATTAGTTAAAATTACTCATGTCATGCACAAGTAAATGTCCTAAACGACTTGCCAAAACTATAGTTTGCTAATATGAAATCTGTGGAGTGGTTAAAAATGAGTTTAATGACTTCAGCCTAAGTGTAAGTAAATTTCTGACTTCAAATGTATGTACTACTTAGTTACACGTTTTGTCATGATACTTAGCGCTGTTACAGGCAAGAAAGTGTTTCTTTTTCTTGTGATGTTTACTGGTGGTTGACAATCCAGCTTATGATGCATTACTGCCACCTACTGAGCTGGACAGTGAAACGTCACAAGAAAATCTTTCAGTGGAGTCAAAGGTCAGCTGAAGATGATGAAAAAGAGGTCCCACACCTTATGTAGTATTAAATCCTAAACTGAGTGTACTTTAAAGTTAGCTTATCCTTTGGAGTTTACTTGTGAGCAAACAAGTTATGTTTAATTTATTCTTGAGGTCTATATGAAAAAAATAGTGTGATAATTGTTTTTGGCCATATCACCGAGCCCTACACCACATTGGCCCTCTTAGCAGCATAAAAAACAAAACTGTTAGTCAAATTTTGAATTACACACTGAAAGAAAGAACAAAAATGTCTGTTGTGTGGTTACAGTGCTCAGACACTGCAAAAAAAAATAAAAAATAAATAAAAATAAAATGTAAATAGAACATTTTGATGCAATGCAAATAGACAATGAAATGCTTTTATTGATGCTTTTCAAAATTAGTTAATTGTGTCAGATATAATTGTAATCCCTATTGTTTATTTGATGAATTGTGCTGCAGCCCTATCACACATTGAAATGTATTTGTTACAATGAGCTGCATTGACCCAACAAAATGCTAAATTATTAGCATTGCGTAGTCTTGCAGTTTAGGGGAGGGATAATCTGAAATAGCTGAAATGACAATAATAGACAGTGTTGGTATTAATAACAGTGTTCGTACGTGACGGCTGTATAGAAAACATAACTTTGAAATAATGAGTTCTGCTCGTGGATATCTAGTTGACTCGATGCTAAGTGTCTCGAAACAAAACTTTGAATATAATACAAAGATTTTATTTGCCACTAACTCTGCCATCTAAAAAATGCTCACTGTAGCAACCCGGTACGTTGATTCCAGGCGGATTGTGACTTTGAAGTTAAAGCCAGTATAAAGCAAGCCAATAGGAAGAGAGCTTGTCAGATCAAAATAGTGCTTGCCATTTTTGTGTGCTATCCATTAGACAGTCAGTGAACGGACTGTGGGTGTTTCTGGGTGTGCCCTCTGATATATGACAAAACTAAGAAATGCAGAGAAACTGAACAATCTTCCGTTTGAGCATGTACTCATTGAACATGATGCTGATGCTCTACCTCTTTCATCTCCAGGTCAGAAGACATGTCTTCATCTGCACGGACTTTTCCCGTACATCTACGTGCCGTATGATGGGTTTGGACAGCAGGCGGATCGTTACCTGCGGCAGGTGGCCTACAGCATCGACAGGGCCCTGAACATCAGCATGGGAAACCCATCGTCTAACACCCAGCATATCTTTAAAGTTGCTTTGGTGTCTGGCATGTATGTGGGGAGACACGCAAGCACGCATACAAACAAACACACACACACACACACACACACAAACTTGATGACAAATTTTACAGTGGGCTCCAAAAGTCTGAGACCACTTTGAAAATCTGTGATTTTTTTTTTATTATTATTATTTTTTTATTATTATTATTTTATTTAAACATGGAAATAAACAGTTTTTAGATTTGATGTAAAATAAAGAAATATTTCAGATTTCATTATTTATGCGTGAACTACTTGTACAAAAGGTCAGATTACTTTGCTTCCGTTGTAGCACACAAGGTGCTCTGTGTGACATTCTCAGAGTGCATGCTGTTATTACAGCAAAAGGGGGACATACCCCGTTATATGCAATTTTGAAATTCATGTACACTTTTCGATTCAACTTTTCACTCAAATTGTTGTGCTGATAGTTTGTAATTAAAAACATTGTATAAAAACTGTATTTTATTAGAAAAATTCAAAAAGTAGCATTTTCTTTCATGGTCTCAGACTATATTGGAGCTTATGCTAGTTGACAAGCACCTTTCCTAAACATAGATCTCACTGATTTCTCAGGCCTTTTTATGGATTCCATATGAAGGAAAAAGCCTTTATGAAGATTTACCTCTACAACCCTCAGATGGTCAAAAGGTGAGTCATTACAATCTGGGTTTTGTTGCTCATTATGTGAGAAAATGCATGTGGGTGTATGCTCCGTGTGCTTGAGTTAGATGTGTGTAGGGTTCAATGATATACCAAAATGTACAGCATCGTCATTTTGCAAATTTCAGTACTTAAATGTGGTTTATTCAGCACAAGTCAGTTTTTGTGACGTAAAGTGTCAAATTTCATGCGCTGATGCGTGAGATTCATTAAATGTCTCTAGCCCTCTGTTTGAAAAGCTCTGGTTTGGCCTTCATGTAAACGGTGCATGAATATATATATAAAAAAATCCAAAATAGTCCAGATAGGTCCCCTTTGGTGTTCAGGAATAGTGAGGCCTGTCCGTGCTGCTCTCTCATTGTTTCCGAACTGAAGTATCAGTGGGCGGGGCCAAGGGTGCAGTGATTTTAAGTAGGCGTTGGTGTTTTTTCGCTGTAAAAGCGGTCATGAATTAATGTACCCCTAGTGAAGTAGGGTAGTCTTGGAATTAGAAAACGAGGCGTTTTTGCAACTTGGTTTCAATAAATGCTTTTATTGCATTGGGGATTATGTTTTGAGTTTTAGGCACTTGGGAAAAATGTTGCATAGTGAGGATGTCTTCAAAAATTATGACATAAATGGTTTTCATTTATCACTTAATGTCATACAAAGTCCAGTAAACATAAAAAAAAGCTAAATCAATATTTGGTGTGACCAGCTTTGCCTTTAAAACGGCACCAATTCTCTTAGGTACACCTGGACACAGTTTTTCTTGGTTGTTGGCAGATAGGATGTTCCAAGCTTCTTGGAGAATTGGCCACAGTTCTTCTATCTATTTAAGCTGTCTCAATTGCTTCGGTCTCTTCATGTAATCTCAGACTGACTCAATGTTCAGTGGGGGGCTTTGTGGGGGCCATGACATCTGTTGCAGGGCTCCCTGTTCTTCTGTTCTAATCTTTTCTATTTGCAGAAGTAATGTTTGGGAGTCTAACATTTATATTTCCTATTGACACACTAAAGCTGTAGATATAAATAACCATCTTAAGACAAATGCTTTTGTGAAACATGTGCCTGAGACCTTTGCACAGTACTGTACATTTGTGGTTAATGTGTAGCAAGTGTTTACTTTAGGTTGTGGTTACTCAACCCATGTGTTTGTTGACAGTGTGCTGCAGATAATAGCACTGGTGGCTCATGCATCTTGAGCAGACTGCGTGTCTGTTTTTAGCTCTTAAAGACATTAACCACTCACTGGAAGCAGTGCACCTGAACTGAGAGAGATTAACTGTTCTCACTTATCTTATACCAGAGGTTCTCAATACTGGCCCTGGAGATCTACCTTAAGTTCTGAATGTGTGTGTGTGTGTGTGTGTGTGTGTGTGTGTGTGTGTGTGTGTTTTGTGTGTCTGTAGGGTGTGTGAGCTCCTGCAGGGCGGTGCTGTCATGAACAAGAGTTTTCAGCCCCACGAGGCTCATATTCCCTTCCTGCTGCAGCTGTTCATCGATTACAATCTCTACGGAATGAACATGATCAATCTTGCCGCTGTCAAGTTTCGCAGGAGTCACACAACAGGTAACACATGCAGGCACATGCAACAGCAAGACTCCAACTCTGTTCTTTGAGTTGCTCAGACAGAAACTACACTATATGGTCAAAAGGGAAATGTTTGTGAATTCTGTCCTTCCATCTTTGTTACAACAGTATGGGGAGGGCCCTCTTCTGTTCCAGCTTGACAGTGCCCCAGTGCAAAAAGCGAGGTCCCGACCATCAAATTTTAAGCCCGAGCCAAAATCGCTCACTGTCTTTAAAATTTCTTCAAGCAAGTAAATTTGTTGCAGTATTTGTATTTTATATATTTAAGTATTATAGGCAACATCCGTAACAGTAAACATACACAGGTTTTAACAAGGCATGGTAGCATGACAAGAGCAAAAGGGAAAAAAAACATCGGCTTACCGTTTATCAAGTGCTGAAACTTTGCTGGAATCATGTGTAACAGTGTGACAGTCACATGAAGTCCTTTTTGCTACCTGAACTTGTTCAAAACATACCATTTTTGTGACCCCTGCGTTACAAATGCTAGATGAAGTGCAACGAATGAAACAGAATGCAGGTGTCCCAAGATGCGTTTTTTAAAATTGAAATTCTATTTTACTAGACATGGTGTCTAAAAATGTGGTGGCCCTGTGCACGATGTGGAAAAACCACATGCTCCATTGCAGAGTTTGGAGTACATTTAAAGAATTTATTCTGAATCGGCAGTCAGATGGAATTTATTCGGTTTGATGAAAATGTGTGCATGTCAGTATTGTCAGATTCTTAACAGAGGATCTCCGTTAGGAGCGGTCAGTGTACTTGCTCAGACGCACCCCATTTCCATCAAAACGGTGCTGGTGGGGGGCCAGGGTAGCTCAGTGGTAAAATACGCTGGCTACCACCCCTGGAGTTCGCTAGTTCGAATCCCAGGGCGTGCTGAGTGACTCAAGCCAGGTCTCCTAAGCAATCAAATTGGCCCGGTTGCTAGGGAGGGTAGAGTCACATGAGGTAACCTCCTCGTGGTCGCTATAATGTGGTTCATTCTCGGTGGGGCGCGTGGTGAGTTGAGCGCTCTGTGGCAACTTGCTCAACAAGCCACGTGATAAGATGCGCGGGTTGATGGTCTCAGAAGCGGAGGCAAATGAGATTCGTCCTCCGCCACCCGGATTGAGGCGAATCACTACGCGACCACGAGGACTTAAAAAGGGGAACCCGAAAAAAAACGGTGCTGGTGCTCTGCCGCGGGATAAGCGAATTGCTCTCAGTACCTACCCATGTTTCGACCGTCTTAAGAGCAGAGCGATTACATGACTGAAGGCCAATTTATACTACTGCATCCAGACTAAAAATGTAACTGTGCATCGACGCTGACCACAACAGCTGTGATTGGTGCACTTTGTAACCAGAGACCCACAGGATGATAACAACGATATCTGAGGTAGCGTCGCATTTTACCTAGATTATTTTAATATCACATTGTATTTGGACTCAGGACCATTAAAGCAATTGTCTCAACCAGGAGCATCTGCTGTTTTATGTTCTGTTTGTGTTTCATGAAGTTACAAGTAAAACACGACAAAAGATATCTGTTTACAGCTTATAAACTCTAAAAGCTTTTTTTTTTCCTCAGGGCTTTTACTTTATTAATTTGATATGTGAGTGAAACAATATGTGTTGTGTTCTACTCGCAAACTTTCCAATCTGCATGATGATTTGACCGTATATTTGACAGTTTTGTATACAGTAAATAATCATATTTCATAAGTTATGGAAATGGTACTACTTAAATTTGTCTGCAAATTTAAAAGCACCTGATAAGAGTTGGTTACATTGCCGATATGCATTGTAAAGTCTTTAAAAATACCCATTTAGTGTTCACCAAGCGAGGTATAGTTATTAATTAATTTGATGATTTCTTTTTCAGCATCGAACGTCAAAAGTATGGCAAAATATTTATTTATTGTTAAGCAACTCAAGAGCAAGCATGCAGTATTGTTCTAGTTTATTTGCTCCCTACAATACAGGTAGCATGTATAATAAATAATATCTAGCCAACTTAAATTTCAACATGTTCACATACTTTGAACTCATTTTTAATGCTGCAATAATTTAATAAATACTTTTGAATCCCCAAATTGCTTTGCTTTTGTTTGTTTATGAATGTATAAGTAGCATTTTGGCTGTGTAGTCACAGAACGACACAGACACCGACGCAGAACTATAAATGCAAACCAGCACGTTGGTCAAAGACATACAGATCAAAGTGAAAGTTTACACTCTTTGTAACACCATGTTCAGGGTTGACTGTAATAATAATGTGGCATTATTGCAGAAACTGACAAAAATATCCTCAAACAAAATGTTAAACTTTGACAAAAGTAGTTTTTGATAATGTTTAAATATATATCTAAATGCAGAACTTGACAATCTAGAAATCGTCTCCCCTTCAACCAGCTCTCTGCAGCCACCTAGTGTTTATACTTGGAATTTCATCTGGTTTTCATATATTTAAAAAAATGTGCACCACAGTTTGATTCTTGAGACTTTAAGCTTTTAAAAGATATATGATTTATGAGGATTGGTTCAGTATTTGAGAAAATGAATAAGGTACCTAACCTACTCACTGGAGTGGTGGTGGTGGCGTAGTGGACTAAAGCACATAACTGGTAATCAGAAGGCTGCCGGTTCGATCCACAGCCACCACCATTGTGTCCTTGAGCAAGGCACTTAACTCCAGGTTGCTCCAGGGGGATTGTCCCTGTAATAAGTACACTGTAAGTCGCTTTGGATAAAAGCATCTGCCAAATGCATAAATGTAAAATGTAAATGTACTCAAAATACACAACTATAGTTTTACATGATTGAAGTTAGAGTTGTTACATTTCTTTCATAGCAATTAAAAAAATTACACACTTAATGTTTCCGGTCACTTTTGACCGGGAACAACTGTAATGTGATTCAATAATGAACAAGGCATAAGGGTTAAAAGCAGCGTCAGATACATGACAGCGTTCAAAGACATCTGTCAAGTGATATGTTTATTAGGGCTGCCCCTTTATAGTTGACTATACGTTAGTCGATGAGAAGAGTCTTGGTCGACCAAGTTTTGATTGGTCGGTTGGTTGCAGAAAAAAAATTCCACAGGAAACCAACGAACACCGGTATTACTGCTGGTTGGATGCTAGGTGGTACTATGGGGTTATTTTCGTTAAGAAGGGTTAGGGGTAAGCCTACACAATAAAGCAAGACACCTTAATTTCAGACTTTGAACTTTCTTTTTTTAAATTTATTTTAACTAAGAATTCAAATGAAACTGGAAAAAAATGAAGTGCAATTAAAATGTGTGTTCAACTTTTTGAAAGATGGCTTTATTGACAGTTGTCAACATCTCTCTGGCAAAGAACCTACTTCATCTGTGCATTCTATACCGGTCGGGTATTTCGTTGTCCGGGAAAATACATCGTGTGCGAATAAATTCGTTTGTTCCCTCCTTTGCGATATATATAAATATCACAATATCCAATTACATTGGCAACCCCTGGGCTGAGGGATCAGTGAATATTTTTGCTTTAGTGATTTTGCATTGAAAATTTTAATGAAAAACTTAAATCAAATACATTTCTAAATTCAAATTGCACTCCAAACGAAACGAAAAAGCTATTAAAATAACGAAGTGATCAAAAAAATAATATATAGCCTATATAAATAACATTTCCATTTATCTTCAGGTAAGTATCTGTCTAAACATGCAGGTGGAAAAATACTTACACAAATGAAGACATAAAAACAATTCTAAATGTAAAAATAATAATTATAATGAGGATAATAATCACTAAAATATCATGGTTCGAGGTGAACGTGTTTTTGTAGGCTGCAGAGTTGGTCACAATGAACTGCTCTGTGGAAATAAAGCGAACTGAACTCAAAGCACCTCCTGAGCTGAGATGTCTGAGGTCATTTGCAGCACTCATAGACGACACTGCTCTAGCAAAAACCAAAAAACTGGCATCATTGTCTGTCGGCACAACCCTAATGTGCATTTCTCTCTATAAATTAACAAAATGTTCAGACAGTCTCCTTGCTGGTTTTTCCGACACATTCAGAATCATTACCGCTTTTGCCGGTGTCACTGCGGCTCACTTCGTGTGTGCGCTTGTAAAATTTATATTTTAAAGGCTCATTATTACGGTTTAGTATTTCTCTGTAAAGTAGAGCAGTGTTAGCAATGTTACTTATTCTTTCTCAGCCCTGGAACTCAGAACCATTTTCTGAAGCCCCCCCAACATATATATATATATATTTATGTAATTCAATTAATATCATAAACATGCCACAACTAGTCGACTAATGGCTTAAACTAATGACTACTAGTCGACTAGGGAAATCTTTGGTCGGGGGTAGCCCTAATGTTTATATCCAAAAATAGTCAAAATGGGTCCCCTTTAGTGTTCAGGAATAGTAATAGTCTGCCCTGCTCTCTTTCAGTTTACGAACTGAAGCACAAGTTGGCGGGGCCAAGGATGCAGTGACGTAAAGTAAGCGTTGATGTTTTTTTCGCTGTAGAGGGGTTCATTAATTAATGGGACACCAAGTAACATAGGGAAGTCGTGTAAGCAGAGAACGAGGCGTTTTTGCCTCGTGGTTTTATTGCATTGGGGATGAAGTTTTGAGTTTTGAAATGTACAGTTTGTTTTTATAGTAGAATGACCTCTTATATGTCAAAATATCAAGAAAAATTTGATTCCTCATGACATGGCCTGTTTAATGATTCATGGTTCATGTCTGATCTGGGTCATGTCCTGATCCCACAGTGCTTCTGACACATACTTTTCTGTCTACACTCCACTTGAAAGAATAAAAGTCCAAAAATAAAATAAAAACTGTGTTGTTGATTGTAATGGGAGCTATCTAGTTTTGTGTGATCTCATTTGCCAATAAAAGTGGCAAAAAGAGCAAAAAAAATTCATTTCCAGTTTGGCAGAAGAAAAGAAGAAGAAAAAAACCCTCAAAAAACAGTCAAAATAGTCTATACAAAACTGCACTGGGGGCCCAGAGACAGCCAAAGTAGTGGTGTCTGAAGGATCTTCTACCAAAATATTAAAATATTTTTTAATATTGATGAGTTTATCAATCAAGTGCAGTTGGATATGAATGTTAAAAGATCATCTGTTCTTTTAGAAGCATAATGACATCATATAATATTTACATTCAAATTATTTTTATATTTCATTACATAAAGGCTCGTAACATGCTGATTAATAAAGCTAAATTTAGAAGGAAAAAACATTATGGTCTAAAGGCACTCTGGAACCAAGTTAACTTATGCAGCACCTCATGTCTACTCGCATGTGGGGAAAAGAGGCAACACGTACAGAGCGGGACAGGGCGTAAATGAAGCATGTTCGGTGCTAGAGAAAAATATTCAAGAATACAGCGCAGAAAGATCAGATCTGGTGTACACAGCACTGTTGTTTTGTCACGCTGCTCACTAGAGACGTTGAGAGGGCACAACCGTCATCATGATGTCTTGCAGTCCAGATAGAATCAATCCGGGGTCCGGACCCGGACTGTGTTAACTGCCGTAGTGGAGACGTTAGCAACTTCATACAGTCCAAGTCTGTGTTTCTGAAGCAGATGAAATCCGCTCAAAGCCGCTCCCAACTCTAAGGAACAGCTTGCTCCGCGCCGCTGTCAATTCTACAATCCACCTCGCGAGCATGGCGCTCGGCTTCCCTAGTAATGAATTGGAAGTGCTCACTCATCTTCGCTTTGCTCACCACATGCCAGAGGAAACATACGATAAGAAAGCCGAACATCGAATATTACTTAAAAGCTTTTCATCGATATCGTGGATTTTTTTTTATCGCGATAAATATCTAGATCGTTTTATCGCCCAGCCCTAGTTTGAACTGTAAATATACCGTTTTCTGATGAATCTTGTGGGCACAGAAACTCGCAGATAATCTGTCAGTTTGGAGTGGACAAACACAGCTCAGAATTTATTAGCACAGTTATAACAGACCCAGATTAGCCCTAGAGTCAACCCGTTTCATTATGGTAGTGAGGCCAACACCTGGATTTATTGGAAAAGTGTCACACCTCATAGCTGAAAGACGGTGCCTGCCTTTCTCTGCCTCTTTCTTGTTCCCTCTCTGGGAACATGCTGTCCTAAAGTTTCCTTGTGATCAGTCAGGGGTAGTTTTCGTGCAGTCAAAAAGAAAAAGGGACAGGTGTGTTTAATAAGACTAGTTTGGCAGGTTGTTTGAAGTCTTAAGCCAAGCACACACTTCAGTACTCGAGACATCATCTTTTGTTTTTTGTTTTCTGTCCTGTTCGTGCGCACACTATAGAACTGATCGCAGACTGCACTAAAGAACTGAGCAACTACATGACCAGTGGTCCCCAGCTGAAACTCACAAACTCACGCACATAGCAACAGGAGAATTTATTTGTGAAACAATGTCAACAAACAACATGACAGACGGTCTTGCGTCCGTTATTGCACTGATTTGCACAGAGCTGGAAAAATCTGCTGTATGGAGGTAAATTCATGACTAAAGTCTTTGAAATATAAAAGCATGTTGAGTTGCTCTAATCGAAAAAAATAAATCCATTGTATTATCAGTGCTTGCATTTTGGGAGGCTGAAATTTAACATGGTTGTATTTTTAAGCATTGAATATTTCATTTGGAAAGATTTCACAATTAATTTCATTATTGAAATGACTGCTGAAGACCAAAGCTACAGGTAGAGAGAACAGCCTTGTACGTTTTGATTAGTTTGTTTTTCAATTTGAAAAGAAATTAGCAGAAACAAGAAAATGAAAAAAGTCAATAAAATAAAATATTACAATAAAAATAATAGATTAATGAATTAAAAATTAATTAGGCCTAAATCAATAAACAACAGGCTACGTTTGTGCACGAGTTGGTACAAAGTGGCCGCATGATATAGTATTAAATTTAGAAGGAATGATGGTGATGTTATACTGTATCTATGGGGAAATTGTCTATCTTGGCACATCTTCCCACATTCCTTATCTTTACAAACTCTCATGTTCCTCTCTGACACCGAAGGGAGCTGTCATGCAGACATTATTATGCATTGATGATCAGTTTGGGCGCAAAGTGCAGATATCCGCTTAATCAGTTAATATCTGTACATTTACACTATGTTAGTGCTTCCACCGCACTATTGTGCACATGAAATATGCCTGCCAACACGTTAACCTCATTATACTTCTTATATAGTCTTCACAGGCCCTAGAAGCTTGCACCCTAATGGTTGACCCACAGATGATAAATGAAACATTACAAATGCACATTTGATGAAAAAAGCAGTGATCGTGTAAAAACAGTAGATCATAGCCTCCAACAAAAAAATAATTACAAAATGATGTATTTATGTTGTTAATTAGTTTGATTATTTAAAAAAATTACTTTTAACATTTCTCAGCGAGCTAAATTACAAGTATTTATAAAGTTATGCACAAATCTATGAATGAGTGACACTATACGGTCAGATTTCAGCACTTCACAATGGACTGCAAAGAAGCACTTAAAAGTGAGCCGCACGTTCGTGTTAAGTGCAGGTTTGGGAAACAACGTTTGCAACTTCTCATGTAGAGAACCTCTCTTAAGAGCTAAGACCCATAGTTATCGGAAAAGCACGCATACCTTTGTCTCTCATGATCAGTGCACTTGGCTGGGAGCGCTCTCCGTTTCAGTTTTAAGTGCTTAAAGCAATAACAGCTTAGAAAGAAATGGCATGCAAAGAAAATAGTGCAAAACAACGTACATAATTTAAGAGAAATGTCAAGAGATACACTATATTGCCAAAAGTATTTGCTCACCCATCCAAATAATTGAATTCAGGTGTTCTAATCACTTCCATGGCCACGTGTATAAAATGAAGCACCTAGGCATGCAGACTGCTTCTACAAACATTTGTGAAAGAATGGGCCACTCTCAGGAGCTCAGTGAATTCCAGCGTGGTACTGTGATAGGATGCCACCTGTGCAACAAGTCGTGAAATTTCCTCGCTACTAAATATTCCACAGTCAACTGTCAGTGGTATTATAACAAAGTGGAAGCGATTGGGAATGACAACGTAAAATGACAGAGCGGGGTCAGCGGATGCTGAGGCGCATAGTGCGCAGAGGTCGCCAACTTTCTGCAGAGTCAATCGCTACAGACCTCCAAAGTTCATGTGGCCTTCAAATTAGCTCAAGAACAGTGCGTAGAGAGCTTCATGGAATGGGTTTCCATGGCCGAGCAGCTGCATCCACGCCATACATCACCAAGTGCAATGCAAAGCGTCGGATGCAGTGGTGTAAAGCACGCCGCCACTGGACTCTAGAGCAGTGGAGACGCGTTCTCTGGAGTGACGAATCACGCTTCTCCATCTGGCAATCTGATGGACGAGTCTGGGTTTGGTGGTTGCCAGGAGAACGGTACTTGTCTGACTGCATTGTGCCAACTGTGAAGTTTGGTGGAGGGGGGATTATGGTGTGGGGTTGTTTTTCAGGAGCTGGGCTTGGCCCCTTAGTTCCAGTGAAAGGAACTCTGAATGCTTCAGCATACCAAGAGATTTTGGACAATTCCATGCTCCCAACTTTGTGGGAACAGTTTGGGGATGGCCCCTTCCTGTTCCAACATGACTGCGCACCAGTGCACAAAGCAAGGTCCATAAAGACATGGATGAGCGAGTTTGGTGCGGAAGAACTTGACTGGCCTGCACAGTCCTGACCTCAACCCGATAGAGCACCTTTGGGATGAATTAGAGCGAAGACTGCGAGCCAGGCCTTCTCGTCCAACATCAGTGTCTGACCTCACAAATGCACTTCTGGAAGAATGGTCAAAAATTCCCATAAACACACTCCTAAACCTTGTGGAAAGCCTTCCCAGAAGAGTTGATGCTGTTATAGCTGCAAAGGGTGGGCCAACGTCATATTAAACCCTATGGATTAAGAATGGGATGTCACTTAAGTTCATATGCGTCTAAAGGCAGATGAGCGAATACTTTTGGCAATATAGTGTATAAAGCTCTCGCTCCCTCATTACACATGCGTTTTGTGCAGTGTAGGCGGTGCTCGCGTTATGGTTTCAGGGGTGCCCGTTGCCATATTTACAACGAACAAGAACTCCATTGCGCAAAATCACATACACACATATATTTGTATTTACTAAAACCAACGTAAGTAAACACAAATTTAGTTATCCAAAGTCGTTTCGGATCTGTTTTACCTTACCTCAAGGAGAAGTGCCCTGTCAACACTTTAATTAAGATGCAGTTGACCACAGATTTTAAACTGGGCTCACTTCGTTTCTTTAACTGTAGCACTTCATATAGTAGTTAAATAAAATCAGCAGATAATCAGTTAAAAATAGAAGTCAGTTGAATCATAATCAGTTGTTACATGAGATAAACAAATGCTAAAATAAAAACAGCACTTTTGTTTATTGTTGATTTTTCTTTCTTTGATTTGCCTAATGAGAAAACCTGATGCAAATTTAGTGCATTTATTTTTATTTGTAGTTTATAATTTCATTAGAATTAAGTGAAATATTTTTGGGTATGGTTTACGATTAGCATTGACGACATGTCACCCATTGAAATCAGTTCATTTTAAAATTAGGTTTCATTTTGCAGTTTATTTTAACCTGGCAAATTTACTAGTGCATTATATGCTCCCAAGCCCTGGCTTTCAGATAATTTCTCTTTATGAGATTTTCGAAGGTTCATGTAATTCGGGAATTTTAATGACATGTATCTATTCTTCCATGTTTTCAGCAATCTGATATGAGATCAGTAAATTGTTGTATGATTGGCGGTGAATTATAAGCCTTTTAATGACTGCTGCAGACAGAGACTCAGAAAAATGTCAAATATGTCTACCTCTCGTGGCACCTGTCGCGAAGAGCCATGCACATGAAAGTGGCAGTATATTGGGTGCACGAGCACCGCTTGCGCGCCGCCTCCATGCTGCTAGCAAAACCACGTGTGATTTGCCACTTTCCGCATGCCTCTCGTTGAAAATGAACTAGATCCTCGTGCTTGCCACGTCTTGTGAGTAACGGGCTTTAGAACGTTCGCTTTGACGTGTCCAGTGTAGACAGCCTCAAGCCGTTGCGGCGCTTTGCACACCCGGTATAGACAAGGAGTGATGATTCCTGTGTAGACAGCAACATTGATTATGCCAGACAATCAGCTAGAATTATGAACAAAGGACAGGCTATTACTTCTCATATGTGGCTGTTGTTTGTGTGTTGGATGTTAAGTAGCCTGCTTCGATAGAGACAAAACGTGATCAATTATCTGCTGAGCAGAACAAACCGATTCAGTGAGAAGCACGACACGACCCATTTCAATTCACCAAAACAATATCAGTTTTATTATTTGAAATAAAAACATTTTTCTAACTACATTTTCTAATAGGAATATGATAATTATCATGTGAACTATTTTGCGTGCAACAAAATGCTATTTTTATTTACAAACTATTAGTATATTCTGGCAGATTTGATTGGGTGGACCAGTGCTGCTCGTCATAGCAACATCATTATATTTGTGCATAACTTGTAATTTACCTCCCTGGAAATGTTTAAAGAAATATTCATCCTAATTAACTACATAATTGCATTTTGTTTTGCAGTAGTTTTGTGCAGAAAGATTGTGTATTTCTTTTGCACAATCAATGCTTCATTCATCAGGTGTGCATTTATGTGCATTTGTAATGTTTATTTTTCACAAATTGCTCTGTGGGTTGAGATGAAAGCTTCCAGGATCAGTGAACACAGTGGAGGCCGTATACTCCTGCAACGTTCATTGAATTTTACTCACCTTTTTATTGCGGAGCACCAAACAAGGAGACATGTCGAACCTGTGCTTTAGGGACATTCACCAATTGAGAGGTCTGCTCTTTACTCCTAGAGGTGATAATGGTGACAGGAATGCGGTGCTGCACAATGTGTGGTGCAGGTGAGAGCGTCCTTGAGTGTCAAAGAAAGAGGAGATGATGAGAAAAGTCATTAACATTTTTCTGCTCTCTCTGATTTTATTTTATCTATTCATCCATTAATATATATAATTTATGCATTATTATTATTATTAACCTTGGCTGGGTTTCCCAAAGCACCAAATAGGACGTTAGTAGCACTTTAGTACTTAATCTCTAAGGCATGTGTCCCAAAAGCATTGTTATCTAAGTAGTTCGTAAAAACATTCGTAAATTAACGCTCTTGAACCGCTCTTAAGTCCATTAAGTGCAACTTAAACACATTTTCTGGCATCTTTCACAGTTTATCAAAGACAGTGGGACATTTAATAAATTGTATTCATATATTTTGATCATTGGAAAGCCATTGTAAACTATTTCAGAGGATAAAAAAAGTGTTGAAAAAATCGCTATGAAATCAATAGGTGGTCTCCGCAGTCTGCCCATGCGACGTGATAGGTCTACATTTACAAGATATGTAATACAGTATAATGTTATATTGGCCTTCATTGTTGAGCATAATTGTAATGGCAATAGAAAGACGACATGTTCTTATTAAACAGAATGTGTAAAAAGACATGTGAGTAATGTGACCACGCAGGTTAAAAATTAAATAAATATGCCTTAATAAATAATTAAAATATGGATAACTAAGGAGATTAGAGCGAGAGTGTGCAATGAGAGATTCCCTCTCTCTCTTCCTCCTCCTCTTCTTCCTTCCTCCATTGGCTGGTTCAAATCGGCTCGCCTATATTCTTTTTACAAGGCAGTAACGGATTGCATGATGCATAATGTTGACTAATTTCTTTAATTAAATTCTGTAATAGGTAATACATTTTGGCGCCTCAACAAGGTTACAGACAATGTCCATGTTTGTCAGTATTTCCACCTTTATTTTCATTTTGAGAAGACAAACTCCTGGACATACTGGCCCAAAGTGATCAGCACCTTTGGACTGGATACTTTATAACGAGCGATATACGTGCTGATTTGGGAAACAGGCATTACTCTATCGTAAAATAACGAGCGACATTAGTTAAGGTGACCGATAAAGCTTAAGTTACAATGTTATCGGGAAACCCAACCCTTGTCTATTAAGATGCTCTTAGCTCTTTAGGATTACTCCAGAGCACTCATAAATCTACAAGCATTTTCAAGTACTACTTAAGTTATGATGGCTTTGGGAAACAGGAGGCAAAACTAAGATGGATCGTAAAATTTAATCTACGATCTAGGCTTACGATGCTTTTGGGAAATGAGGCCCAGAGCTGCGCAGTGTGCTCACATCTACAATTAAAAACTTGCGATTAGAAATTTGAACCCATATGTAAGCTTTGCGTCTATCTTGGAAAATCCACAAATGTAGCATATTGACAGCGTTGCAACAAAAAAAACGTGTAAAATTTGTCTGATGTCTTTTTTGCTACCGCGAAATCTCGGACACGTCTTCTGGATGGAGTTTATGTTCTCTCTGCACTGTATCGCGCTGCCACGCTCAAGAGACGCAGTCCATAATTTAATGAGCTGTATGCAAAAACAATTGCAGGAGAAACTGAGAGGCGATCAAAATATTATTCTGTTTGCCCAGCAAGTCATGCATGCGAGTCCTTTATCTAGATGCGTTACTTGTAGAGAACAAGCTTAAAGATGTAGAACTTTGACACAGTAACACTGAATTCAACATGGTTTTTTTGTAGAAACACCATACCATATGTGACTATTCATATTAGTAGTTGACAGATAATGTATAATAAATATATTAACATTATAATGAATGTAATGTATAATTAATGTTAATAAAGATATTTATTAAAATGGTTGTGTTCTTGTAGTGTTACTACAATGCAGGAAATAGGAATATGCATATTCTTTGGTGTGTTGGGGTTTCAAAAATGGCTAGAATTTATCTGAACATGAATATTAATAGTAATACAAGTATGTCATTATTATTTCAAAACGTGGTATGGATATGGGATTGATTATTTTGCACTCTCTATAATATTTCAGTTTCTGTACTTGTAAAACACTAAACAGTGAAGTCTAGAATGTTTGAAGGTGAATTTAATTTGGTCAATGCTAAGGGGTAGTCTCAGACAGCAGGAAATGGCCACAGACCATTCACAGCAAGCATGATGTAAATTGCAGCATAAATTGCAAGAGCTGTCAGAAAATCCATTCTGATTGGCTGGCAGATCTTATGAGGTGCACAGGTTTTTATCACTTTATCAGATAACAAAATATTGTTTAGAAGCTACAACGAGCACCTCTGTGGAAGAACTATAGATGAAAACGACTTGACTTTTGATTAGATTTGCCCAAGCTTGCAAAAAAAAGCAGTTAAGTGTATTGCTTTAAACAGATTGTTAATGTGATTATTTGAATGAGCTACCACTTTGTTGTATGTCATGCCACATTAAATAATAAACATAAGTAAAAAAAAAAAAAGCATTCGTGGTGCCTCCAAAAGAAATTGCCTAGGGCCTCTCAGTGTCTCGAACCGGCCCTGAATCACGATTGCTGTGTAGATAGAAATAGGCATAATGAAATAGGGTGACCACAGTTTATTAAATTAATGTGTAAGATGCAATTATTCCATTAAAATTATTTGCTGGAACATATACTTTTTTATTAACATTGTACCATGGTGAAAACTGAGCCTTGTTTGTTTATTTATCTATTTATTTATTTGCGTTTCCTGAACTACGTCAATATCTGCATATTAATGTCTGTTGCTGAAGTAAATAATTCCAAAAAACCAAGGGCTTTTACACAGTTGAGGATTTTTAAAATCAGAAATGTAATTGACAGACAAAAAATTATATGTTGGCTGCAACTTAAACTTTTATGATCATCTTAATTAACACCACTCATTATTTTACATAGAGAACGCCTGTTTCCCAAAACTTGCTTGTTATAAAGTAGAACTTAAATGCTTCTTTATGGGAGCTGTTCGGTCCAACGCTGAAACCTTGGCCAATTTGTCCAGGAGTTTGTCTTCTCAACATGTCAATAATGGGGAAATATCAACAAGCATGGAAATTATATGTAACCTTGTCGAGACGCCGAAAGTTAATGACGAGCACAGCATTTAATTAAATAAATAACGATGAATTTGGTAAGATAGGGTTTTAGATTGATGCTTAACTTTATAGAGATTAATGATAGAAATTTATGTATGTGAACGCATTCAATGTGAATCATAAGGGTCTCTAATGTTGCCAAAAGTCAGTTTCTTTTGCTGGAAACTGAATGCACACGGTATAGTAATTTTTCTATTAAATAAAATGCATCACACATTTATTTATTTTCCTGTATGAAGTTTTTGAATCAGTGAATATAAAACCTGGTGTAGTACTTTTTGTCAGTTAGTGCAAATTGTCCCTTCATTTACCTGTGCATTTGTCTTCTGGATTTTGGAAAATAATTATGTAATATTCTAAAATAATTGAATCACATTTTATGACTAAATATTAAGCCTAATATTTGTATATATTAACAGGCCTACCAACTCATTGATAAAAGTGTCATTAATTTATTTAGGCTAATAAATTCATTATAATGTAATGTGGGGCTAAATAGAAATCTTTAGCGCTAAAAAATGGTTACATTTGTGAATGGCAATTGTTGTTAAAGTTACAAAAAATTAATTGTTTTGTGCTTCATTTCTTGAACACAATTTTCCCTTGGCACACCCAAAGCCTTGTTTCTGGCTATGGCTTTCCAATGATCCAAATATATCAATACAAATTATTAAACGTTCCTTGTTCTCTGATAAACTGTGAAAATGCGAGAGAGATACATTTAAGTTGCACTTATGACTTTAGAGCGGTTCAAAGTCCTCGTTAATTTAAATAGTTTTTACTTTACTACTTTAATGCTTTTTGGGAAACGCGCTGTAGAGATTAAGTACTACTTTAGTGATACTAACGTTCTACTTAGTGCCTCGGGAAACCCAGCCATGGACAAATAAATGAAATGAGACAAAAAAGTTTCCAGTTCGGGACTGGTCACCCTACTACATTATACATAATGCCTACCTACACAACAATCAGCTCTTCAAACATCTGAGTTATGTAATAACCTGGACAATGTATCTGCAATCTTTTTATAAACATTTTTAAAAGCCAATGCATTTCACATACTGGTCTGCGCTTCACTACAATGTAAATGCATCCTCTCCGCATGGTACAGTGGGTGTTGATAGCTGACAGCTAAATAAAACAGGAAGAAGTAGGCTAAGAAATTTTGCGTGCAGATGCGAGGAACATCAATAGGCTATTTCTAAAACCGACAACTAATTTCTCTGGCACACGTAGGTTGCAGAACCTATGCCTACGCAGAAGAATGCTGGCACAAAGCCCTGTTTATAGACCCTTCCCTGAGTAGTACGGTTTGTGTCACAGGCATTCCTTACTCTGGTTGCTTAATGAGAGAGAGATAATATGCAGTTGCAATAAAAGATACGCAGCGGTGGATAATTATTCTGTTGCATGGCATTGAGGAACTGATGATGACGCGGGTTGACCAATCAGTGGAAAGGTGCGTTTCATGCCCACCCACATGTGCAAATCAAATATTTATCTATTTTCTACCCATGAAGAATTTTGGAAAAACAAACTATCAAAATGTACACGGCTGTTCTCTCTACCTGTAGCTTTGGTCTTCAGCAGTCAACACCCAATTGCATTGCACCACCTACTGGTGAGAACGAATAGCACCAAGTTGAGATTGTGCATCGGTAATCTGCTGCTTTTCCTGCAGTTCCCAGATGTGGAAGGTTGAATTTCCAACCGAATTTGAACTACTGAATTTGTGGAAGCGAAATTTTGTTAAACGAAATAGAAATAGAAATCTAGATGGTATTTTCAAAAGAAACTTAATATTTTGGAAATTAACTTTGGAAGGTGAATATTTATTGTTTAATTTTTAATAATGAAATTAGTTGTGAAATGTTTCCAAATGAAATATTCAATGCTTAAAAATACATCCATTTTAAATTTCAGCCTCCCAAAATGCAAACACTGTAAATGCAACACATTTAAATGCAAGCACTGATAATACAATGCATTTATTTTTTCGATTAGAGCAATTCAACATGCTTTTATGCTTCAAAGACTTTAGTCATGAATTTACTTCCATACTGCTGAAAATAATTATGAGACAGCACTCTGTGAGACGTGGGTGTTTTTTTTTTGTTTTTTTTATAATTATGTTTTGTCTCCTGCTCCTCAATGCCTTGCTCTCCTCTTGCGTACACTCTATATTTCATTGATTTTTGCTCATTGCCGGTCTCTTGCTCGTCAGGACAGTGTGCACACCTAATGACCCGTCTAGTCGTTGCCGATTCAAAACATCAAAAGAGTCAAGCTTGTGTCAGGTAGTGTGCTCTAGGCCATTTCCTGAAGTATAAGACTGTATATGTGTCCCAGTCTTGAAAGAGAAGACAGTGTATGTATATAGTAGGGGTGTCACGGTACAAATTTCTCACTGTTCGGTTTTTATTATGGTTTTATACTACTGCCAAATCCAAAGTATGAATACTCAATCTGGTAACAAATACTTCAAAATGTTTGCCCTTACAGAACATCAACACAGTTTTACTACAGTAACCATAGTTTCACCATAATATTTGTAGTAAAACCATAGTAACCACAAAATTTACCATGACCATACAGTCATGGTTACTACAATATTACTATAGTAAAGCCATGGTTACTATATGGATACTACAGTATTATAATTTTCGGTAGGGTCCTTAAAAACACTTATCTCTAATCATTAAATCAACATATTAGCTTAATACCTGCATTATTATGCTGCATGCATCAACATAAAGTGAGGTTGTAACTGTGCCTCTCTTTTTGATGCTGTTTTCCTTGACCAAACCGTATGCTCTAGATGCGTTGTTAGACTTGAGATGAATTGTGGTGCCAACGCTTACTGAACCGTGGGTGGAGAACCATACGGTTTGTTTTTTTACGAAGAACCATTACACCCCTACTTTATAGCGCTATTCAGTTGGGATTATCATTCTAAACGACGTTTGAGTTACAATTATTAACAAATAGTTGACATCTGTTATTTCATGTACTGATTCAAATGGGATTGGGATCTCAATAATTGTTACCGAAGCCAATACCACACTAGCTGATTATAGTGATCACACAATGATTTTCAGGTGTAAGCTTAATTTACATAATTGCTGGCAATAGGGGAGAGACAGAGCGCACATTTGCGTCTGCCAGCGGGGGGTCGTTAATCTCTTGACCGTCGGGACTCCCTGCTAAATTAAAGGTTCCAGCACCTGAAAAGCACATCAAAAACATTTCTGTCGCCAGGGCGGGCTCTGTGTTCTCATGACCAGTGAGCTTCTTTTAGCAAAACAGTCTGCAAGTGTGACACCCTCAGCCAAAATGGAGTTGTTTGGAGTCTGCTAGTGTGACGCCAGCTTAAGATGGGGGTTTCTTTTTTCGGGATGTTGTGCGCTTAATGGAAGGTCATGTGCTCTGGATGCGTGTACCATGAAACCTATTTAAATAAACAAGACTTTAATGTGAATCCATAAGCAAGGTGCATCAGACAGCGCAATGAGAAATTTGGCTTTAGTTATGATATTTGTCGATAGTCGATAATATTCCACAATCAAAGACATTGCTATTTAGACGTGATTACATTTCTCTTAGAACTCAGGAGTAGGGCTGCACAAAGAATCGAAATAAAATCAAAACTGTGATATGACCTTGTGCAGGGGCGGACTGGCCATAGTGAGAACCTCTCTCACACACATTCTCCCCCAGCAAATCTCCTCAGACAAAAGGTTTTTTGGAGTTGAAGAGTCTTATAAGATAACATGGTTGTGAGTGTGATTAGTCAGCCATAACAGCATTAGCCTCTTCAAGCAGAGTTAGTGCACCTGTGTTTTTTCATCGGGGTAGAACCTTTGATAGAAAGGCAAGTAGAAAAGCAAATGAGACACGCATATTCATGGATTTTCACATTTGTGATCGGTTTCTACAGCTGTAAACATTGGAAATTCAAGTAAACTGCCTGAAATTTCCAAATGCTAATGACACATTGTGCTAAATATGACCAGTTGATTAGCATATATTTTTTTCAATGTAACCTTTTCATAAATTGAATTAATACAGCCCTAATATATGCTACAAAAGTTCACAATTCCCCCATCTCTCTCTCTCTCTCTCTCATTACAAGGAGAACGTATGTCCAGTAAAGTGGATGACACTATCCAGTGGAAGAGTCCCTGCACATCCAAACTCAATGACAGTGAGCTGAGGGACACAGTATGCACTCGCTGGGAGGAAGACAACATACCAAGGTGTGTGTGTGTGTGTGTGTTGATGCCATATGAAAATGGTTTCAAGACAAAAATATTACATTTTGCCTTTATTTCAAATGTGTGTATTTGTGTTTTGCAGTTCTCTGATTCTAGAGGAGGTCAAACGCATTAGTGTGTGTGAACTGGAGGTCGATGCCGTGGCTGCTGATATTCTGAACCGGCTTGAGATTGAGAGTAAGCCTTGAACTAAGAACTGGGAGAGAGATGTGGATACTGCCTCTGTTACAAAACCTATTGAGCTACCTACCTAGACATATATATATATATATATATATATAGGCATTATATGCATGCTGTTCCTTACAACAATATATTTTTCTTTTCTATGTTTTAATAATGTATAAATATTATGAATACAAATCAGGCACATATTTCCATTTCGCAAAACTGTTTGTCTTTACCACAAGCGAGTCTCCATTAAACATCACTGAATGAATGAGCATGCCCAAATGCGTCAAACCAGGTGCAGTCATTTTGTGCAGTCATTTTGTTAAATCGTGCAACAACATACCGCGCTTTCAGTTTCAATGTAATCAATTGTGCAGCTTTCATGGATTTCTAACCGATGTCTTAGAGGTCAAAGTCTGCACCAGGAAAGAGATTCGACTTGTCAGCGCAAGACAACCAATGCACGTGTTGAAAGTGTGAGAGTGAATCTGCACTGTGTGAGAGAAAATTCAAGTTTACAGATGACTGTACTAGAGGCAGACCGATATATCTGTTTTACTGATTAATCGGTGCCGATAGTTGCTTTTTGGAACTAACTAGGGCTACACAATTAATCGAAATAAAATCGAAATCGCAATATGACCTTGTGCTATTTATTTTTTCATCGCAAAGGTCTGTGATTTAATAAAATAAATAAATAGTCTGCTCGCTTCAAAGTTTATTTGTGCTACTCAACACAGTCTTTATTAAGTTAGATCATTATTACAGTGTTTTCAGAGTGGTTTTGTGTACCACAAGTCCGTCTCATGCTCAGAGTAACAGAAGTGCTCATGAGTTCAGTTCCATTTACTTAATTGCGCCAAGCGCTTTATTTACACTAAAACTGGCCCGTCCTGCGTGAAGCAGTTTTTATTATCATCTACGTTAGCAGCATCTCAGTCTCCAGGCACAGGTATCATCATAATAACATGGAATACAAGCTGAGGTATAATTCAAACATCTTTATTAAATGATTGCTGAGCAACAGTATTAACAGTATCACCTGTATAATCCAGAAACTTGCGCTCTTCCTCCATTCTCCTGTCATTTGTTTATCTCACGAAAGAGCTTGTCGCACTCATTACACTCCCAGCAGCAACAAGTGAAAGCAGAACTAATATTACCAACATCCAATAAAATGAAAAGTAAGGAACGTACATTTAATAAATCTATATAAAATATTTAGATACTATAATATAATGCATTGTTAAATTAAATGTAATAAAATAACAAATTTAAATAATTTAATGAAATGGTGACAAACTAACCAAAACTTTCATTTTAAGTTTAATTACACCAATTGGTTATCATTTTAACTTCAGTTTGACATTAAAGGAATGTTCTGGGTTCAATACGGGTTAGGCTAAATCGACAGCATTTGTGGCATAATGTTGATAACCACAAAAGTTTATTTAGACTCGTTCCTCCTTTAAAAAAAGCAAAGGTTGAGGTTACAGTGAGAGACAATAGAAGAGAATGGGGACAGTAAAATTGAATGGGGCCAATTGTTTGAGGGTTTAAACACAGAAATGTGAAGTTTATAATTTTATAAAAGCACTTTCATTCATTTTTCTATTAAAACTTGTATATTATTTGAGCTGTAAAGTTGTTTAAATAGTCATTTTTACAGTCGTTTTAGGGTTTGTTGACATGATATCATCAGGTAATGAAGTTGTAAAATTGGCTATAACTTAATATAGAAAAGGTTTATAAGGGATTTTATGACACTAAAATCATGTTTACACACATATACTTTGTCTTGTGTATATACTTTTGAAAAAGTGAGTATTTTAACGTTAAAAAATTGACCCCCATTCACTTCTATTGTAAGTGCCTCATTGGAACCTCGATTTTAGCTTCTTTTTTTTTTTTTTAAGGAGAAACGAATCTAAATGAATTTTTGTGGTGATCAACACTATGCAACATTATGCCACAAATGCTTTCGATTGAATTGATCTTGGAAATTTTTTTAAGCCTCGTTCTTTAGGACTAATTTAGGAGTGAAATTGAATATTTTGTGATTATTTAATTATTCAACCAACGAACAGTATTTCTGAGAGCAAAAACTAGGCAACAGCTATGGTATTAGCAACAGGGAAATTCAGTTAACAGTGACATTGAGCAGAAACCTTACATATAACCAGTTTTGACAGAGCTGCTGATAAAAAGTTAAATGATCAGCATTGGTTTGTTTCTTTTAGGACTCAAGTGTGAAAACCCCAGTGGCCTTTTGGCAGTTGAACACGCAGTTCAAATCGCAGTCGCATTATTTTTCCAAATAATCGCAATATGACTTTTTGTCTAAATCGTGCAGCCCTAGAACGGTTATCTGCAAAAATCTATGCCGATAGTTTTTTAAAATGTTTTTATTAATATTATTCCTCAGTGTTCCTCTGTGGACGGCACTGTTTTGATTAGATAATCAAATAATCTAAACCGAAGCGAGGGCATGCAAAGAAAAATGCGACTATGTGGAAACGTGCCCTATCAGCACATACATTGTGTCTCCAGCTTCATATATTGTGAATAATAATAAACCTTATTCCTCATTAAACCTCATCTGGTGATATACAGTTGAAGTCAGAAGTTTACATACAACTTTAATACATTTAAACTCCGTTTTTCTGACATTTAATCATAGAAAACAGGTCTGTCTTAGGTCAGTTAGGATCACTACTTTATTTTAAGAATGTGAAATGTCAGAATAATTGTAGAGAGAATTATTTATTTCAGCTTTTATTTCTTTCATCACATTCCCAGTGGGTCAGAAGTTTACATACACTTTGTTAGTATTTGGTAGCATTGCATTTAAATTGTTTAACTTGGGTCAAATGTTTTGGGTAGCCTTGCACAAGCTTCTCACAATAAGTTGCTGGAATTTTGGCCCATTCCTCCAGATAGAACTGGTGTAACGGAGTCAGGTTTGTAGGCCTCCTTGCTCGCACACGCTTTTTCAGTTCTGCCCACAAATTTTCTGTTGGATTGAGGTCAGGGCTTTGTGATGACCACTCCAATACCTTGACTTTGTTGTCCTTAAGCCATTTTGCCACAACTTTGGAGGTATGCTTGGGGTCATTGTCCATTTGGAAGACCCATTTGCGACTGAGCTTTAAGTTCCTGGCTGATGTCTTGAGATGTTGCTTCAATATATCCACATAATTTTCCTTCCTCATGATTCCATCTATTTTGTGAAGTGCACCAGTCCCTCCTGCAGCAAAGCACCCCCACAACATGATGCTGCCACCCCCATGCTTCACGGTTGGGATGGTGTTCTTCAGCTTGAAAGCCTCACCCTTTTCCCCCAAACATAACGATGGTCATTATGGCCAAAAAGTTATATTTTTGTTTCATGAGACCAGAGGACATTTCTCCAAAAAGTAAGATCTTTGTCCCCATGTGCACTTTCAAACTGAAGTCTGGCTTTTTTATGGCGGTTTTGGAGCTGTGGTTTCTTCCTTGCTGAGCAGCCTTTCAGGTTATGTCGATATAGGACTCGTTTTACTGTGGATATAGATACTTGTCTACCTGTTTCCTCCAGCATCTTCATAAGATCCTTTGCTGTTGTTCTGGGATTGATTTGCACTTTTCACACCAAAATATGTTAATCTCTAGGAGACAGAATGTGTCTCCTTCCTGAGCGGTATGATGGCTGCTTGGTCCCATGGTGTTTATACTTGCATACTTTTGTTTGTGCGGATGAACGTGGTACCTTCAGGTGTTTGGAAATTATTTCTTTTGATTCTCCCATGATGTCAAGCAAAGAGACACTGATCATCCACAGGTACACCTCCAATTGATTCCAATTAGCCTATCAGAAGCTAATTGGCTAATTGCCAAAAGGCTTGACATAATTTTCAAGACTTTTCCAAGCTGCTTAAAGGCAAAGTTAACTTAGTGTTTGTAAACTTCTGACCCGCTGGAGTTGTGATATAGTCAATTAAAAGTGAAACAATCTGTCTGTAAACAATTGTTGGAAAAATTACTCATGTCATGCACAAAGTAGATGTCCTAAACGACTTGCCAAAACTATAGTTTACTAATATGAAATCTGTGGAGTGGTTAAAAAATTAGTTTTAAGGACTTCAACCTAGATGTATGTACACTTCTGACTTTAACTGTATATAAATACAAACTGTCCATCTGGTGAATATATAGGCTATAAAAAGCTTAATTTAGTAAATATAGAGTATTTTAACCAGGCCAAGTCTCCGTCATTTTCGGAATAAGAGTCCCTTGTGTGTTTTGGGCTTCTTAACAGTTAAAAGTCCCTCAATATGCACCAAATTGTCTTTTTAAAATTATTTTTATTATTATTATTGGGATTTTGGTTGAACAATAAGCTGAATCTGGGATTTTATTCATTTTGGACTCTTGTAGCCTTTATGTCTTTGCCCGTTATAATATAGTAATTTTTTTTTTACGTTCTTTAAATTTAATTTAAAAACCATCAGCTAAATTAATCGGTTATCAGCCTTTTCCACCACCTTGGTTATTGGTATCAACAAAATCCACTATTGGTCGACCTCTAGATGGTACTATATCCTTGTGCAACCCCGTGTCCACATGCATGGACGTTGTATTTTAGCTACGCTATACGCAGCGCATCATTTAAATGAATAAAAACCGATTGAATACTGTTCACAAGACTCTAGACTGTCATGTAAAGGGTTAACTTCTGCCGCACCGAGTCACGTGACACAACAGCATGCCGTCGATTTCTTGAAGCACTCCTACGGATGCAGCGGCCACAAAAGTGCCTCTGGTAAGAAATCTTACGTTTTTTTCATTGAAACCTGTTTGGTTGTAAAGAGTAGAGTGTCTAGTTTCGTTTGATATGCCACTTTAAAAAATCTGTTCATTTTTTGCACGTCAGTGCCCTGATAAACCTGATGGGACATTATTCCCTCAAAAGTAGAAACTGTGGGTCATTTCCCTTCATTTTAATATTGTTATCACTGTGCAATACGATTCTATTCATTAACATTAGTTATTGCATTCCTATATATTTACTATGCATTTACACATTAAGAATAAATGGGTTCATCCAAAATTTGAAAACTTTATCTTTCAGAGGCTTTATGTGGAGTTAGGATGAAAATAAGCTGCTTTTCAAACCTTTCTGAGACCAGTGAAGACAGCAGCACACTGGAGGATAAGTCATTCACTAAATAGGGAGCAAGGGAGCTTTCTATGCAGCTAAGTGTATTCAATCCTAAAATCCTACCAAAAGTTCAGTTTCAGGCTGCAGATGATGTTTGGACCACTCAACATGTTTGGCAGACATGGGACAGTGGTACTCAGAACATAGATCCAGAATTGTATAATCCAGCATTTTATTTATTATTTTAACATGGTTGGCAGTGATTGGATGATGCTGGACATTACTTTGAATACGAATTATTTATTCAGCTTTACAGAAAATCAGCTGTAATGTCTGTAACATCTCAAAAACATGAATAACCAACACTCCTGGAAAAATAAACAATTTGTATATGTATTTGTAAAAAAGGTACTGTTGTATATGTCTTAAAAGTAGTAGTAATAATAATAATAAAACATTCAAGCTCAACCGTTCTTGATTCAGGCTTTGTTTAAAGTATCGTGAGAGTATCGAATGGTGAAATCAGTTTCGTGAATCGAACCAAATTGCTACGCCCTTAAGCTGTACTTGTATGCCCATTGCCTACATAGAAAATAGCTGCCTAGGGGCATTACCAAGATGACTATTAAACTGACTTGCTTTAAAGGAGCCGCCGTTTTTTTTTAATTCCTCGCTTTGAACGTGACGTCTCCTCAGCTAAGTAGACAGTTAGCCAGCTCACTAGGGTTTGGAACAGAGGAACAGAGCTGTTGTCTGTCTGCATTGCCAACTATGTGTGCGATGGTTGTGTGTAAAAGAGGCACTGATGCGTGTGTGCTTAAATCCTGTGTGTTGTGTTCAGATCAGATTGGGAGGAACCCGGGTCTCCAGGCCATCTGGGAGGATGAGAAACAGCGACGACGAGAGAGAAGTCAAAGCTCTCAGATCGACCTGCCTGAGTCGCAGGGTGAGAGACACTGCCATATGATATGTCAGAGACAAGATGTCCTCACGGACATTTTCATGTCTTCAGTGTTTTATGTCTCACTCACCAAAAAGTGTCCAGATGCTATAGCCTTTGTACAAGGCTCAATATGACATGAAAATGAAAATGGACATAAGGCTGTTTTCACATTTGGACCAATTGCTTTGTACTTGCTTGTTTTGATTATTGGGGGTAATGTTTTTGGTTGAATTATTTTTTATTTTTTTATTTTTTATTTTTTTTTTGGCACCATTCGGAGTAAATTCTAGAGACTGTTGTGTGTGAAAATTCCAGGAGATCAGCAGTTACAGAAATACTCAAATCAGCCCATCTGGCACCAACAATCATGCTATGGTCAATCACAGCTCAAATTTTTTCCCCCATTCTGATGGTTGATGTGAACATTAACTGAAGCTCCTGATCCGTATCTGCATGATTGAATGCATTGCACTGCTGCCACATGATTGGCTGATTAGATAATCATATGAATAAGTGGGTGATTTGTGCTACCATTCAAAAATTATGCCAGCGTGAATTTAACAAGTTTGACGTGAAACAGGAAATAAGGCTGTATCTCTGCAAAGCTTTGTCTTATTGCAACGAAACTTGGTATACTTCATTAGGACCAGGATCTGAGGGTACATGTAAAGTCCACCTATGAGTCAAGACATGTCAAAATTGGCTGTTTTGGCCTATAACTTTTGAACCGTTTGTACTAAAATCCTGAGCTTTGTGTTTTTGGATTCCTTGGGTCATATGGATTCCAGCGATACCACATTATCCAATATCACCCATATTGCCTCTCCTCAATTTCGAATTTTCTTATAAAGTGATATATCTTTTTAACCCCTTTCATGTTAAACCCTGTTAATATCAAGAAAACTGTGACATAAAATGGACTTGGATCTGCAGCAAAAGCTGTGTGAAAATGGCCTTATTTGTTTTTTGCTTATATCATAACACCATGTTTGTGGAATTTTCAGCACCACTATTAATAATAAATTGTTGCCTAACTCTGTTTTCTACTGCCTTAACATTTCAGATCGAGGCTTTGTGGAGTTTGCGGAGAGTGAACGAATCTTCATGAAGAGATTTAAGGAAATTCTCAGGGAAAAGGAATTTGACGTGTGAGTGAAACCTGTCATAAATTCAGTATGTCTCTATTATATATCCTTGGATGGAATGGATGAGTCGGTTCTTTGCAATGAATCAGTTCACAAATCATGGTCTGAATGATTCATTAACAAATTGGTCTGAATCAAAATTATTTTTAAAAGTCCTGATCCATTAATCACAAACATCTAGAAAGTAAGGATGGACGTTTTCGAGTAATTTTCTAGTTAAGTACTCTAACCCACAAAAAATGTAGTTGAATTACTCATAAATTAAAATGTCAGTTAAAAATATTATGACACGAATGTGAACTTTTGTTTTATTCACAAACGTTACCGAGAACAGTTTCAAAATAAGCTAACTTCAACAAACTATGCTTATTTTTTCATATGAACAATATGCTTTAAAAATAATAATTAAAAAAATATGGAAAAATAACAGTAAAAAATATTTGCACTCACGCGGAGCTAACTTAGAAACCAGTACTGACAGCATGACGGTAATGCACAGTTATAAACTATTTTTATCAATTCGCATATTATTATTCAGAAAAACAAGTGGTTATAAAATGTGCTTTGCCTGTGTACAGGTATTTAACGCACAGGTCTGCTAAGCTTCAGAGTTTCTTGTACCGCTTAGGATTTTCTTTCAACCATAAAAACAGATCCTTGTCCATTGGTATGCATGACTCCAACAAGAACCGAATATAAATGAGTGTAATTGAATAAGAATCAAAATAATACAAGTAATGCCACACTTTTCAACGACACATATCCACAGCGCCCCCCAGTGGACACAATTGTAATGGGGAATCTCCAAAAGAGGGCGGGGTTACTCCAGAAGGGGTGGGGTTGTACCAACTCCAAAATGGGGTGTTACTTCCAACACATGGTTAGGGAAAGGGTTAAGTTAGGAGCTCCCTATATCTTTTCTGGCAGTTTAGAGCTCTGCCTACAGCTATGTCCTTCTCGAGAGATCCAGAGAGAAAGTACAGGATAATTCAGCATTGCCCATGGCAGGCAAATGAGCAAAGGGAAATAAATTGCAATATTCAAGTAGTGTTTTTAATAGTCGACTAGCTGGTGCAGAATGAGTACTCGATTCCTCGTGCACATCTCTACTAGAAAGGTCATGGAAAAGTCATGGAGTGTGAGAACACTGTGTGTAACAAATGTGAAAGAGAGGTTGAGGAAGGAAGCGATTTTAGTGAGATGTTTTAATCACTACACAGTCTCCTGACAGCTGCGTTGTAACTGCCTCTGTGCCACAGGAGTCGTTAACCAAAAGACTAATTAACACAGAGAGAAGGCGTCTGGCACAGCTCATCTCAGGAGACCCGTTCCAGCAAGACGTGTGGTACAGAGATGTAGATTCCCCAAAATTTGTAGCACTGCTTGTGTTTGCTCTCATGCACACATGGTTTTTCACTTGTTAGATAGTGAACTGGATAGTTCACCCAAAAATAAAAATTGTCACCATTTTTTCACCTTAACTTCTGATTTTTAACAGTCAACTAGTCGAGACAAATTCGACTAGTCGTGACATCATATCCCCCACAGGTGAGGCAGAAATACAGTACCAATCCCCTTCCTACTGAATATTGAAGTGTACAATTGAAAGATCCACTTCGTGCTGTAACATAGCTTAACGTTAACATGAGTGTCTGAACATGTTTTAGTTTGGCCTGAACTACCTGTAGCTGCTGGCTGGTCCCCTCCTCTTGCAGCTTGTACAGATGATTACGGGTGGACAAGTGATGTGGATGCGTTCCGTCACTCCAACTTGTAGCACTTTTCTAATTGTCGCCGAATCACATTCTTGAAGGAGCGAACAGCAACCAGGTCAAATGTCCAAATACACACATTTGTGCTGATCATGTTGAAAATCACTAACTAGCACTAGTGGGTGCCTTTTTAAAAGATTATGCATGGCACTAGTGTTTGTTATATTTAATGGCCACTTTGCATATATTGGAGGTTACTGTAGCATCTGTGTCATCTTTATCAAAACACATTTAAGCCACTTCGTTCTTTCAGTGCTGAGCCATCGGCCTCCACACCCACTGGCAAGTTTCGGAAACATAAGATGGCAGGGGAAGAGTCATTTATATTCATGAGTAAAGCGATAACTGATTGGACGATTCAGTAATATTCATCAGGAAAGCACTACCTGATTGGTCAGAAAAACTATAACCCAAACCCTAAACATAACCCTAGCAAATCAAGTAGAGCTTTCTTCATTAATATGAATGAATCTTCCCTTGCCATCCTACAATTCAGAAATCCGCCACTTGCTGTATTTCCTACAGATGCGTTTTGTAAATGACGTGAAGTGTGACACAGTGCATCCGGAAAGTATTCACAGCGCTTCACTTTTTCCACATTTTGTTATGTTACAGCCTTATTCCAAAATGGATTAAATTCATTATTTTCCTCAAAATTCTACAAACAATACCCCATAATGACAACGTGAAAGAAGTTTGTTTGAAATCTTTGCAAATTTATTAAAAATAAAAAACGGAAGCAAAAAAATCACATGTACATAATTATTCACAGCCTTTGCTCAATACTTTGTTGAAGCACATTTGGCACCAATTACAGCCTCAGGTCTTTTTGAGTATGATGCTACAAGCTTGGCACACCTATTTTTTGGCAGTTTCTCCCATTCTTCTTTGCAGGACCTCTCAAGCTCCATCAGGTTGGATGGGGAGCGTCGGTGCACAGCCATTTTCAGATCTCTCCAGAGATGTTCAATCGGGTTCAAGTCTGGGCTCTGGCTGGGCCACTCAAGGACATTCACAGAGTTGTCCCGTAGCCACTCCTTTGTTATCTTGGCTGTGTGCTTAGGGTCGTTGTCCTGTTGGAAGATGAACCTGCGCCCCAGTCTGAGGTCCAGAGCGCTCTGGAGCAGGTTTTCATCAAGGATGTGTCTGTACATTGCTGCATTCATCTTTCCCTCGATCCTGACTAGTCTCCCAGTTCCTGCCGCTGAAAAACATCCCCACAGCATGATGCTGCCACCACCATGCTTCACTGTAGGGATGGTATTGGCCAGGTGATGAGCGGTTCCTGGTTTCCTCCAGACATGACGCTTGCCATTCAGGCCAAAGAGTTCAATCTTTGTTTCTCATGGTCTGAGAGTCCTTCAGGTGCCTTTTGGCAAACTCCAGGCGGCTGTCATGTGCCTTTTACTGAGGAGTGGCTTCCGTCTGGCCATTCAACCATACAGGCCTGATTGGTGGAGAGCTGCAGAGATGGTTGTTCTTCTGGAAGGTTCTCCTCTCTCCACAGAGAAATGCTGGAGCTCTGTCAGAGTGACCATCGGGTTCTTGGTCACCTCCCTGACTAAGGCCCTTCTCCCCCGATCGCTCAGTTTGGCCAGGCGGCCAGCTCTAGGAAGAGTTCCAAATGTTTTCCATTTACGGATGATTGAGGCCACTGGGCTCATTGGGACCTTCAATGCTGCAGACATTTTTCTGTACCCTTCCCCACATCTGTGCCTCGATACAATCCTATCTCGGAGGTCTACAGACAATTCCTTGGACTTCATGGCTTGGTTTGTGCTCTGACATGCACTGTTAACTGTGGGACCTTATATAGACAGGTGTGTACCTTTCCAAATCATGTCCAATCAACTGAATTTACCACAGATGGACTCCAATCAAGTTGTAGAAACATCTCAAGGATGATCAGTGGAACAGGATGCACCTGAGCTCAATTTTTTTTTCTTTTTTTTTTTTAAATTTGCAAAGATTTCAAACAAACTTCTTTCACATTGTCATTATGGGGTATTGTTTGTAGAATTTTGAGGAAAATAATGAATTTAATCCATTTTGGAATAAGGCTGTAACATAACAAAATGTGGAAAAAGTGAAGCGCTGTGAATACTTTCCGGATGCACTGTATATGCAACCTCTATTCCAAACCCATATGACGTACTCCCACAGAACACACAAGATGTTAGACAGAATGTTAGTCACCATTCATTTTTATGGTACAAATGAAAAAAGATGCAATGAAAGTCAATGGCGACTGATTTTGATGAGTTTGGAACAACATGAGGTTGTATAAATAATGACAGAATTTTCATTTTTGGGTGAACTATCCCTTTAAACACAAAAAAATCTGCCAAATCCACAAAACAGATTCTCTGAAAACAAGCGTTAATATATTACGTAGTCATGCTTTTCATGTAAATGCATCTTGTTATAAGGATGTTTAGTTATTGTTACTGGGAAAACAAGACAAAAATACAGTTTGAAGGAATCAGGTACAGTATGTTGTCAAATGTTGCGTTTAGCCTCGGTGATTTTGGCGAAGCAAATTGGTAGCAGTTAAATGGTGAGGCAACAGAAAGCCACCTGAAAGCCAATTGTGCAGTCAGATGCTGGAATCAACCCAAAACTGTTGGTGGACTGCCAGCCTCGTGTCACCCGCCCTTACAAACGCATGCATGCACGTACACACACTGTGTCCTCTGATGAAGATAGACGGATGCTAATAAAAGCAGATAGCATGAATGTGTGTTCTCAGGGGCCTCTCGATGCAGATGGCAGGGGGAGGGGGTGCTGATGTAAGAAAAGAAGGCCCTGTTTACATCTGGTATTAAAAGAATAGTTCCTTTTTGTGTTTTTACATACCATTTTATGCCTTGTTTACACCTGTATTTAGCACTGTCCCCTTGTGATCAGATCACCGGAAATGGATATTAAAGCTAATGTGTGTTTATTCCTTTTTTTAAAATTTTTTTAATGACTGAATTTGCTGCAGATTTTCTCAAAACTTGTGATGCCATTTGCAGATTTTTTGTGTTGTTTTGCAGTGAAAACTCATAAATAATCATAGTATACAGGTATGTGTGTAATTTATGTCAGTGATGGTATACGTGCAATTACCTGTAAATATTTTGGTGCATAACTGAACATGCAGGAAGCAAGCAAAAAATAATATACATTTAAGATGTGAAACCCATGATATAATGCGATTTCAATGGAAGACCCTTAATTTTTTTTATTTTAAAAGTTTCTGACTTAGACAATGCAAGTAAACTTTTGTAATGTTAAAATAGTAGACCTACAATAAAACTGTAAACAAAAAACACAAATGAGGAGCGATTACATCGCATGATTGTGATCATTTGATCTAACCATGATTACTGAGCACTTTAAATTCTAATGACATTTTACTATGCAAATAAGGGAATTTTAAGCCGCATTTTCAGGTGGAACAGTGCATTATGTGAGCACTCTATAGTCAAAATTAACTCAGCAGTTAGTGCGTGTCAGTAACGCCACAACGACCAAGAACATTTGCCATTACACGAATGTTAAAGCTGAAGTATGTAACTTTTTCAGTGTTAAAATACTTTCTTCTATCCCAGCTTAAAATGCAGAGACAACTATAAGTAAGCCATTCATAGGTTAATTTTCTTAAAAACTGTGAACACTGCTTCTCTGTGGCACTTAAAAAATTCCTGTGGTTGTTTCGAGCGACCCGCTTAGACCCTATTTGACTGTTTGAACAACTGCAGGTGAGGGTTTGTTTTGAAGACATTGTTTATTTTTGCAATTCCGTTTGGTGGCGCTAGTGTTGCAGAACCTACATACATCAGCTTTACATTAAAGTGAAAACGGAGCGCTTTGCGTTCACTATCTAAAGTCTTTGAGCTCTGTTTGTTCATGCAATGCAAGTAAATGGGTGCCATCAGTCTGCTGTCTGTTTAACGGTCCAAAAGGCATATTTAGGCAGCATAAAAGTAATCCACACGACTCCAGTCGATCAGTTAATGTCTTCAGAAGCAAATCGATAGGTTTGTGTAAAAAATAAATCGACAATTAAAACTTTATTAACTTTAAAAAATCGCTTCCTGCCAGCAGTCGCGTGACGTAAGCACAATGGTGCATTCAGGCAAGAAGTCGGAAGCGTGTGCTTATTATACAACAGAGGAACGAACGTCACACAAGAGTTAGGTCATTTCAAACAGCAATAAAGCGCTGTCCGGAAGCAACAATTTAAAGATAAAAACATTTTCATGGATATGTTTCTTACACCAACCTATTGGTTTGCTTCAGAAGACATTAATTGATCGACTGGAGTTGTGTGGATTACTTTTATGCTGCCTAAATATGCCTTTTGGACCGTTAAACAGACAGCAGAATGATGGCACTCATTTACTTGCATTGTATGGACAAACAGAGCTGAGATGTGCTTATAAAAATCTTCACTTCAGTTCTAATGAAGAAGTAAAGTCATACACATCTGGGATGGCTTAAAGGTAAGTAAATCATGAGAGCATTTTCATTTTTGGGTGAACTAACCCTTTAAAGGTGCTTTCAGTTACTTTTGTCTTTGTGTCATCTTGGATTTACACTGTCACCTAGCGGCTTGGATGCAGTGTCATTTATAATCAATAGTTTTCAGTTTCAGATACCATTGTAGAAATGTATTTACAGTCAGCCATGATTACTTTAATCAGTGAGTGATAGTATCAAATAACAGATTAAGCGAGTAGTATTCAGCTGGTCATGTGATTAAAAAATAGCAGCCCACATGTGCGGACCCTCTCCATGTAGAATAAAACAGCTTTTATAAGGTTACTGATATGACTGGAGTCTCCATTTTACATTGACATTTATATTTAATCATTTGGCAGACGCTTAAGTAAAACAGTAATAGCATTTTTAACTTTAATCCTTGCTTCCGGCCATCGCTTTATTGCTATTTGAAATTACCTAACTCTCGCGTGACATTTGTTCCTCTGTTGTATACAAAGCACACACTTCTGACTTCTTGCGTGAACATGCCATTGCGCTTATGTCACACAACAGCAACGATGAATCGACTGCTGGCAGGAAGCAATTTTATATTTTTTTTTTAAAGAGAAGCGATCAGATTATCTCAGATTCACTGTTCATGCTGAAAACTTCTGTTTGGTGATGCTAATGGTCCAGAAATTACATACTTTAGATATAAAGGGATGGTTTACCCAAAAATGAAAATTCTGTCATCATTCCAACCCTGTATGACTTTCTTTCTTCCATAGAACACAAAAGGAGATGTTAGGCAGAATTATAACCTCAGTCGTCATTCACTTTCATTGAATAGGAAAAAAGGCAGGCCACCTAAGGCTAACATCCTGCCTAACATCTCCTTTTGTTTTCCACGGAGGTAATAAAGTAAACAATGACAGCATTTTCATTTTTTAGTGAACTATTCCTTTAATAACGGGTGTAAATGTGATGAGTGATTGAAGAGGCAAAGGGCTTGATATTTGTCTGGCTTGCTTTTACCTGTAGGACTCAGACTGGCTCTGAAGTTGATGCTAACGAAGACTCTTTTCCTGAGCTTTCCCTCCATCCTGTGGTCCTGAGCCCCGATGACTTACCCTGCATACCTGCCAGCCAAGTAGATGTGCACCAAGATGCAATCAAAGGTGAGGTGACCCAGTCTCCATGTATGATTGATTTTCCAGCTGCTGGAAAAATACAGATAATTCATTGTTTCCAGAACTTTCTACCAAAGACAGTACCTCACATATGTAAGATTGTAATATTTTAATTTGATGCATATGCTGTTCTACAAAATTGCTTTGTTGGACAGGCTAATGATTCTCCTTGAAGGGACAGTTGTTGTTCCAAACCTGTATGACTCTCTCTTTTTTGTGGAACACAAAAGATGTTGTTACACAGAGAGTTAGTTCACTTTCAATGTATGGAAAAAAATGTGAATGTTCACTAAGGCTACGTCCACATTAATCCAGATACATTTGAAAACAGCGTTTTTATTTTCGAAACGCTCTCCGTCCACACTGCCGTTTTGAAAAGTTTTCCAAAAGTTGCTCATGCACACTAAAACGTATGAAGACTCTTAAATCCCCTTACTGTGCATGCGAAAACCACTGTTCCATGTACGGTCTGAAACGTAGTTGTCCTTGTGTTTCGTCGCGGGACAGCAATTCCGAGTAAACTTTGCATCGCCTTTGAAGGAATGTATTTTGAAGGTTGTAGAAAGTGACATTTATCTTTAACAATGCTCTCAAAGTCAATAGCAGGCACAGTATGGGCCGCCATCTTGATTGTTTGGGGTTGAATGGATCACATGAGTGCATCACATGGCAACAAATATGTCATCATTTTCAGATATCTCCGTCTTCCCCATCCACACTACAATGTGAAGACAGCATTTTCAAATGCATCCACTTAGGAGAGCATTTTCGAAAAGCTCAGTTTTTGCTGTCAAAAACGGCATCTCAAGCCTTAGGTATACTTCCATTTTGACGCTAACGCTCAATGTCTGCGTACAGTTGAACGGGAGCCTGTCAAATTCTACTTTGTATAACTGTGAGCGCATACACAGGTGGTTGGCGCATGCGCGCAACGACTGCTATGAGACAGGACTATTTCTCTTCAGGAGTTTAGACCCATTAATATGTCTTCATATTCCTTCAGACTCAAGTTATACAAATGCAAGTATCACTAGTTACGTAGGTAACTGTGGTTCTGTGAATTCCAGATGACCGCTAGAGGTGGTGCTTAAGCACTTATGGAATATCACAGCACCAGCTAGATGGGTCGAGAGCATATACCAACAAAGTCACATAGTGATGCAGGCTGAGCTTCGAGGATAATTGCCACATTAGCTCAGTGATCAGCCTTGGTACGTCTTTCCTACGCATTCCGAGTGACAAATAACTCTAGCGGCCATCCAAAATTCACGGAACCACAGTTACCTACGTAACTAGCATTCTGTTTCATTCCTCCTGGCTGCCAGAGGTGGTGCTTAAACACTAGTGGATGACTCCTACTAACATAGTCATGAGGAATGCCACTCACCTGAAAAACAGTCAAGGCTGCCCCTGAATAACTGCTGATCTCCCAGCATAAGGGTAGCAACACTGACCTTGTAGAAGCGAGCAAAGGTACATGGAGAAGCCCAGGTAGCAGCTGCGCAGATACCTGCCATGGAGACTCCTCTGAAGGCAGCCCAAGATGAAGACACAGCCCTAGTAGAATGACAAGAAATACCTCCTGGCAGCGGCTTTTGGGCTTTGTATGCCAGAGTGATCACCTCCGCAATCCAATGTGACAGTCTCTGATTTGATACAGCGGCATCCTTCAAGACACCACCATACCAAACAAATAGCTGATCTGTTTGTCTAAGACGAACGGTAGCATCCACGTAACACCTCAAGTCTCGCACAGGACACAAGGTGATCCCTCGACTCATCTGACTGGAACGAATACTGAAATGCAGCTAGATTAATAGACTGATTTACAAACTGAGGAAACAGAACTTTAAGAAGAAAAGTTGGATTTGGCCAAAGCACAATGCCAGAATCATCCGGCAACCAATGCATGCATAATTCACTAACAGACAGTGCATGTAACTCACTGACTCGCTTAGTGGAAGTGATGGCCAACAGAAAAGCAGTTTTGAAAGATACCCACTTAAGGTCGGCAGTCTGCAAAGGCTCAAACGGTGGAAAACGGAGAAAATCAAGCACAAGTGGTAAATCCCACACAGGAAAATGGGGGTTGCGGGCTGGCCTTAAACGTCTCGCACTCTTTAAAAAAACTACAAACAAGATTATGGGAACAAAGAGAAGAACCGTTTACTGGTACGTGATGCATAGAAATGGCCGCAATGGATACTTTTAATGTGGAAGCTGCCCTTGCCTACATCCAAAAGATGTTGCAAAAAACTCAAAACTCTTGGAACCTCACAGTGTGTAGGATCCAACCCACGATCGCTGCAACATGTAGAGAAAAATTCAACACGCAGTATAGAGCTGACATGTGGATGCAGCACTAGCAATAGTATGAACAACAGCAGGTTCACAATCAGGTAGAAGAGGGTTGGACCCAGAGGCCAAACCCAAAGCTGCAGATGGGCTGGATCCAGGTGCCAAACACGGCCGTCCATTTGCGATAGCAGATCCTTCCGGAGTGGAAGCTGCCACGGTCTGCCTGCCAATAGTCTCAAAAGTATAGGAAACCAAGGCCTGGCTAGCCATCAGGGTGCTACAAGGAGCACCCTGTGGGTGCACAGGGAGATCCTGTGTAATGTCTCCCACAACAACGGAATAGATTAGGCAGTTTGGCCACCCGTGAGACAGCGCATCTTGCTCCAACGGGCTAGATGTCTCTGCCCTCGCAAACCACAAGCGACAGTAAATGGTCAACTCTGATGCGCGCGTAACTCTAGGAGGTTGATGTGGAGACCAACGGCCACAAATACCCCTGTGATTTCACGTTGCGCCCCAGCCCATGAGGGAAGCATCGTCGTGACCACTTCTTGACAAGAAGGAATGACCCCTAGGGGTACACCTGTCATTAAAAACTCCCAGCGATTCCATTGTGTCAATGCATGAACACAACAGTGGGAAACAACAATCAACCGATGACTATGTCTGGTGGGGTTCAACCGCAAACTGTTGTTGCACCACTGGAGAGGCCTGAGGTGGATCAAGCCCAGTGGAATCACAGAAGTGGTGGCAGTCAGCATCCCCATAAGCTGTAGTAACACTCTGCATGGCAGTATCATTCCCAGCTGGAAACGAGCAAGGAGCTGCAGAATATTGTCTGCCCGAGCATGTGACAGAGTGGCAGACACTGCACAAGAGTCCAGTGTCATTCCAATGAAAATTATCGATTGCACTGGAATCAGGCAAATCTTTGTCTCGTTTACAGTGAGACTCAGTTTCTGTACATGCTCCAAAAGCAGTCTGGTGTCGCGGATAGCTTGATGCCTTGTGGGGGCACAAAGCAGCCAGATGTCCAAATAAGGCAGGATCCACATTCCTCTGGACCATAGAGGATACAGAGCTGCACTCATACACCTCGTGAAAACAAGAGGGGCCAGAGACGGTCCGAATGGTAGGACCTTGAATTGGTAGGTTTGGTTTTTGAAACTGAATTGAAGAAATTTCCTGTGCTGAGGTGCAGTCAGAACATGAAAGTATGCATCCTTAAAGTCGACGCTCATAAACCGATCCTCCCTCATGACAGACCGAAGAACGTCAGCTGCTCGTAGTTTTCAGGAACAAGTTTAGACACCTTAAATCGATAATTGGACAAAAACCACCGTCTTTTTCAGAACTAGAAAATACGTTTTCTTGAGAGAGAGAATTTCCTGAGAGAAAGCCACTGAACGAACTGCATCCCTGACCACTGTAGGGACAATCCTTGAGACCTTGGGGGGCCGGCGTCGAAACTGTAGAGCATACCCCCTGCTCAGGGTAGACAAAACCCTGGAATCTACTGTTGTGCTCCTCCAATACTGTAGGTGTTGCATTGAAAAACAATTGACCGCTGGCCCAAGCATTTCATGCTTTATGGGTGCAACATTTAGTGGCGGGGGGTGGTCCCCCTGTGGTGTGGTGGTGGTCCCCCTGGCAACTGCAGATGTGGAGGTCGAAAACTTTGAGCATCATCAGCAGCATGGGGCCTCTGTGGGCCCTGAGGCTGTGGAGTAGGATGTTGGCAGAAGCGTTGTTCTGGCGTTGTACACCTTAAAGGCAGGATTGCGCTGCACCTGTGTCAGCTGGCGAGTGGCCTCAGACAATTTCACCCTCTTTTCCAGCAGTTCTGGAACGTTAGGCCCAAAGAGGTGTCTAGGAACGATTGGGAGCTCCCACAGAGTTTTCTTACAATCCTCAGGCAATTTCGCCTGAGCAAGCCACACTTTGCGGTGGGCTGCCAGAAGCATGGCGGTAAGAGTATCTAGTTTACGGGTGACATGGCACAGTGTCATCCGAAGAGGACGGAGCCTGTCCTGATGACTGAACTGAATCCCCACTAGAACCCCCTGAAGCTGAAAGACCAGAATGTACATCCTGGGGGGAAGGTTGCACAGCAACATCCACAGCATCCATATGAAAAAAGAGTCAGAAAGCACTTGTAGAGAGCACGTCCAAGTCAGAATGATGTGAAAGAAAAGGGGAGTTAAGAGGTTCTTCCCCAATTCCTTTACTTGAACTATCCTCATCCTCCTGTGTAACAGTTACAGGAATAGCAAGCATCACAGGCTGAAGCGTTTGAAGGAGACGTTTTAGCTCTGACATCTCAGAAGAAAGGACGGCAACTGTCTTAGAAAGTGAATTCTCCTCCATACGATCACTCTTTGAATTTGCCTTTTTCTTTGATGGGGGGCACCAACTGCTGCAGACGCACAATGTTTCCGAGTCTGTGTGGTGGTGGGTAACTCCGATTCTCAGAGTTTCACCATCAAATTAGGGTCTAACTCAGTGAGACAGAGCCGCCTCTCTGACATAGGCAAAAGACTACAGTGCAAGCATGGGTCCGTGATGGCTTCTCTCAAATGCTGAATTCCCATACAGGACGGACAGACATCACGGCCGTCGTCAGGGAGAAGAGTATTAGGACACATCTTACATGTCAGTGGGAAGCCAGTGGCAATAGGACCATGAGCCATGATCACTTCGGTAACAAACACCCCCGGATAGAACCGTAAGTCTTAAGATGAGCAGAGTGGTAAATAGCCTGGGAGAGATACCACGATGATGAACAAAAATTAATCCAATTCCTCTGGATAGAACCGAAAGGCAGTTCAGCAAAGAACACTCATGGAAAAATGTAAAAATATATCCACACTCTGATAACTGGCCGTCGGATTGCACTGAGGAGCACAGCGTATCACAAAAATCCGTCCAGAGATTAAGATAACTAAGTTAGAGGGGGACTGGCAACTTAACAGCGCGGTAAACACTAGTCACCAGATAGCACCGAGAAGCACGAAGTGTTATCAACAGATCGTGAAAATATATTCAATGAAATACAAAAACTCACCAAACACGACAAAATCATCCAAAAGTCTTAGGAGCGTGCTGTCACAGCTTGTGTGGACGATACTTCGCTGCTCTTGTAAGCTGTACTTGACAGCACGGAATCACACAAAGAATAACGACCTATCTCTATCAGGTGAGAAAGCGAAAGAGGCTGAATGCTGAGCTAATGTAGCTATTATCCTCAAAGCTCAGCCTATGTCACTACGTGACTTGTTGGTATATGCTCTCGACCTATCTATCTGGCGCTGTGATAATACACTAGTGTTTAAGCACCGCCTCTGGTGGTCATGAGGAATGAAACAGAACTCCAGACCTCTCCACAAATGCACTCTTGACATGCCCATCCACTGTTGTTGTTTTTACCTTCATCTCCTGATGTTTAGCGGCGATTACATATTAGCGTTTCTTCATGACAGCAACGGCTCATATGTGAGTGTTACCACCTTGTGGACCCGCTAATTAGTGCAAATAACTCCAGGCGCCCGGCATTCTGCACATTCAAAGACGTGCGGTTGGAAAAATCGGGCTGCGTGTGTTAAGTCCTTGTGCACTCTGCTGTTGACAAAATTTGCGTCACGCGTCCTGTCTGACCGAAGCATACTTTGGGCTTCAGTGTGGACAGAAGGCCAAAATGTAGATAAAAAGATGCATTTTCAAACTAAAATGTATTAGTGTGGACATGGCCTAAGACTAACATACTGCATAACATCTCCTTTTGTGAACTACGGAAGAACATACAGGTTTGGAACAAGAGGGTGATTAAATGATTATAAAATTTTCCTTTTGCGTAAACTATTCCTTCAACTGATGTTAATGTGCTTCCTGTGCATCAGCCAAGCCCACCTTTTTAGTTTCACTAAATGGGGTGACAACCAGCCCTAGCCCAAGGATTCTGGACACATTCATCTCTAACAGCAATGCTTTAAAGATGAAAAAACTATTTAAAAGGAAAAGTCATTTTTATTCGAGATATATTCTCTGAAAACAAGTCTTATTGTCTTATTCAGTATTGCTTCTCAAGTAAATGTATCTTGTTTTAAGGATGTTTAGATATGTTTACTGGAAATGAATGAGTTCAGTAAAGGATTTTTGCAGTGTGCCTGCCAAAAAAACAACCAAAAAAAACAATGCGACTGCACACAGAGAAAAAGGAGTGGTGCAGGCGGCTTTCCCCCAGACTGTCTGTGTTTTGTAGTTATGAGATTAATTCTTTATTAATAAAGTCTTATTACGTCTTTTTTCTTTTCTCCATACAGACACAAAAAGGCCTGGTGGCAAAGATGCTGAAGTGGCAGTTGTTGATGAAGAGGCCATTTTGAGTCTGTTGGAAAACAGTCAGACCTTCCTCCCTCCCTCTCAGAGATCCAACAAATCAGCAATACTTGGTATTGAAACTATCACAGCTAACATCATCATATCTCTTTCCACAAGCAAGCAACCGACTTTAACCTGGGTTTTTTTTTTACTGGGTTCTTCCTCATTATTTTTCTCTTTATAGTCATGATTTTCAGTATTGTGCATCTGCAAGCATATGCATAATGTCTTTTTTTTCCCCCTCAAACTACAGTGTTCCCACTAGAAAACCTGAAAATTCCAGGGATTTTATAAATTGTAATTTCCAGGCCTGGAAATGTCATGGATACAATTTATGAAATCTAAAATAATGGAAATGTCATGGAAATTTCTGTAGTGAATATAACTGTTTTCTAATCATACTCAGCTCTGTAATATTTCATCAGCTAGAAATTGTTGTTTGTGAGGGTAATCTCTTCAAAATGATTTAAAAAAATCTTTATTCAAAAATCATGAATGACTGAAGAAGTCTTGAAATTCATTAGTCAGAAGATATGGTGAACCCTGAAACTAGTTTTGATTATATTTTCAGATTGATTTTATTTTCAACATTTTGTTAACAGACAACAGTCAAGACCAGGCCATGGTGGATCTGCTTGAGGCATTGGCTGATGATGGGTTTAGAGCCGAAAGGTCCAGAGCAGCGTCCCAGCAGCAGCTGTCTGGTAGTGCTAGCTGGAACTATAACAGTGATGAGGAGGAGGCAGGGCCTGAGCTGGAGAAAGAAGAGGCGGAGCTCAGTATAATCATGTCACAAAGATGGGACAGTGACATGTCAGAACACTCCACCAGGCAAAGGTGGAAAACTCTGCCAAAAGATTTTCAGAATGGACTGTTTTAAAATTCCTGTTAGCTTTCTTATGTAGTTAGTCAGAAAAATTCATTTGAGCAGCAAACACAATTTATGAACCGTTTTTTTTAACTGGCATTCAGAATAGGTTTTGGCTGGTCCAAATGTAAACTTGGCTGTCTAAATGGAGGCATATCATAGACCAGTGATTCTTAACTAGGGGTATCCCGTAAGTACGTGTGGGAGTACTTATGGCAAAAAAGGTTGGAAACACTGCCATAGACTTGTTTTTTTTGTTTTGTTTTGTTTGTTTGTTTACTTACCCTACACCTAAAAAAATACTTTTTGCATTTTAGGATTTTAAAAAAAACTATATATATACAAAACTATTAATTGTTTTTCCAAACGAGGACATCCCTAGATGTCTCCAAAGGGAGGTTTTGTCAAATTTGAGTAAATTCTGGGGACAGATTTATCCTCAAACTGTAGCTATGTAAACCCACAGCTGAGAGATAACAGTGCCTGTGTGAGTCATGATTTTAATCATTTAAATAATCTGACCTCCCTGCACAGATTATGTATGAAAGAAGCAAGCGAAAGCTCTAGTGAAGATCAGCAGGCATCTTCAGATGAGGAGATGGACTGGAGGGGAAGTAGTGCCCTACTTGCCGATCTGTCCATTCCACAGTTAGATGGGGCAGCTGATGAGAACAGCGGTAAGCAGCAGTTTAATGAAGAGTAAAATGAAGTGTAGATTGAAAATTATGATTACTGTTGGTGCTTGTATACAGTACATGTTTACATACTTTTTAATTTTTCTGTAGATTCATCACTGACAGATAAAGGATCCCGGACAGCAACAGACAAGTTTCTTGGTAGCAGAAATGTGTTTCCAAATGAAGCTGTTCTTTTGGAGCCACCGTCCTCTGCTAAAATTGTCCTTAAGTACAAATGTGCTGAGCGAAGACCCGCTCTTGACGATTCATCGGATAAGCATTTTAAAAGTCAAGAGGCAAATGAATATTCAACTGGATTAAGAGTTAATAAAGACATTCCTTATATTCCGCCTGTTAAACACCCAATCCCTTGCAACATGGCAAATATATCCCAAATTGGTACTGACAAAATAGGTGTGCACCCTTTGTACACTGGTGAAAACCAAGCCACTGGCCTTAACCAGACAGATTCTGATGGCTTGATATTTGGAAACTCTAAACTTTCCCAGAGCAGAAAAAAATATAGCAGTATGAAAAATGTGGAAAAGAACCCTTTATCCATCTTGGAGAATCACAGTAGCTTCTCAGTATGTTACTCAGAGCTGATGAATGGTCCCACCAAGACTGAGATAGAGCCAAGTCCCAAAGACTGCAGAAGTCTGGTGATAAGAAGTTTTGACCAGACTCAAAGTCCTATAGAAGAGAGCAAACTTTTGGCCCCTCAGGAGGCTGAGACAGGACACGGCAATAAAGAGGGTGATGTAGGGGAACTGAAAATAAGGTATGAGGACTACCAAGAAAATAAAACCGATAGGACCATTGTGGCACAGCAGGAGGCACACTACAAATTTTTCCCCAGCGTTATCCTCTCTAACTGCCTTTCCAGACCGATCAAAAAACAGGTCGCGGGCAAGACTGGGGATGGCTGCTGTAACTTAGATCACCCTGAGCAGCAACGGTCAAGGTTAAAGTTGACCAAAAAGAAATCTACATTAGGTCTAAAAAGGGGTAGTCCTGTAAGGACCCCAGCTCCAATGAAAGAGGAAGCCACACCACTTCCTTGTGTCACTCCAGGCTCTCTCAACCAGAAAGAAATGGATAGAAAGGTTGACAAGGACACTTTAGATCCACCAACTATTAAAAGTTTAATTGAGAGCTCAGTAGAGGATGAACTCACAGATATCCCTACCAAAGTCTCTTGCACCAAGGTGTCCAGTTTGCCAGGTAGCAAATACACCTTGCGGACAAAAAGGAAAATAATTCATGACAGTGAAGATGGAGATCGTTTAAGTTCTCATTCTTTCAAACAAGCTTCAGTGCAACTTGAAGGCCTTAAAGACAACACTGTCTTTAGCCAAAAAAAGAGGAAGCTGTCTAAAAAAGAGCCTCCAATCATCATCAAATATATAATCATCAACAGATTCAAAGGTCAGAAGAACATGCTGGTAAAGATTGCTAAAATTAAAGCTGATGAACCTCACACAGTTTTAACACCAGAAAAGCTTGCAGAGTACAAAAAGCTTGCTCCTCTCAAAGAATTCTGGCCCAAAGTCCCAGAGTCTACAGCAGTGAAGTACCCACTGGCTGAACCAAAAGTAAAGAAATGCCCTAAACGAAAAGCCAAGGTCAACCCAACATCAAAGAGGGCCAGCACCTCCCCAAAATCCAGATGTGCACAAGCCAGTCAGACCAAAAGGACAAAGAGGATTAAAGCAGCATTAACTTTACCCAAGTTACCCACTCCATGGCCTTGTTATAATGATTTTACTGATGACTACTGTACTGAGTATTCAGATGTGATGGTGGAGTTGGGTTATTTGTCCGAAAGAGCCCCCAGTCCTTCCGATTCAACTCCACCTCGATGTTGGTCCCCTACCGACCCCTTATTGAAATCAAATTCAAATGATCATCTCATAAACCCCCATAATGACCCATGTCTTGGTTCACCCTATCAGGCAATGGCTGCAAATCCATACAGAAAAGGCCTTCAGGACAGAAGCAGGACATCCAGGCCTAAAATGGCTTCTGTTAACAGCCCAAAAAGACGGGCTAAGACCACCGCAAAACCAGTGGACAATGATTCTGTGAAAACAGAGAATTTACAAAGGAAAAGTAATCGTCCAAGAAGGCAAAAAAAATATTGTGAAAGTATTGAAGGGACTGTTCTCAGAGACAGCACTTCTGTCTCTCAGAAAAGCAGGACCCGGAGCAAGAAGCAAGTAACTGGAAACTCCTTGTCAATTGAAGGGAGTGATAACTTGCAGGCTCCACTTCCTGGTAGCCCTGCACCTCTTCCTTTTTCATCTGATGACTTGACTCCTTTCCAGCATCCCATTCCATTTAGTTCTCTAAAAAGTAGCCAAGAGGACCTTATTGCCAGATGTTCAGATTCTCAAACAATAAGCACCAAGATTGAAAAAAAGTCAGATCAAGATGTTGATGTTTTTGTCTTCAATACCATTGCCTCAAATACACAAGAATCACACATTGCTTTCAATCCCTTTATTGAAAAGTCTCTTAATAGTATTCTTTCCCCAGCCACAAAGACTGTAGGACATCCGTGTTCTGTCATTACATACAGCAGATCAAATTCAAGATCTCAAAGCGTGAGTCAAGATGGGACTTTCACACCAAATCCCTATGAATTTAAATCAGACATTTCCAGCAAGGAAGAGAGCCCCAGGACCATACAACATTCACAATCAACCTTAAAAACAACCATAAAATCAAGAAGACAGCCAGCAAAAAAGAAAGATTTTGTAGAATCTCTGTCGAAACCTGTGGATTTTAGATCCTCTCTTTTGCCAACTGAAAAAAGTGCAATTAAAGATGAACCTCATACAGATCTGACTTTATCCTCAGTTCCTAAGAATGGAGAAATATGTACTTCTGAAATGCCTTCTGGGTTGGCTGTCTTGAAAGAGCTTCTTCAGAAGAGGCAACGGAAGGCAGGACAGAGATCACAGAAAGGTCAAACCACTGATGTTTTAAAAACCACCAAATCTAAAACGGCCCCTTCATCAACATCAAGGAAACAAAGAGCTGCAGCAACTAAAGTGCCAAAAGAGTTGAAGTCCAAGAGCAGAAGTAATCAAAGTAAACGGGATGATTTGGTGACACTTGACCAACTATCATCGGATGACAGTCCTGTCTTTTTGTCTGACCCTGGCTTTGACAGCTGCTGCTCCATTGAGGATAGCTTATCCCCAGAGATCCCAAACAATTACAGCTTTGATATCAATGCCATTGGCCAGACCGAGTTCTCCAGTCTTTATTCTGGTAACCAGTTCGTTCTAACTGACAAGAACTTGCCTCAAAAGTTCCTCAGTGACGTCAGTCAGGAAGCAGTCAGTGCCCTGGTTGAAGGGCTGGGGAACAGGGCACAAAAAGTGTTTGAGGTTGATGAGATCAGCAAGCATGAAAAGGACTGGAATAAGTCTGGGACTCTTAGTCCAGAGCTCTTTGACAAGTCGTCTTCTGAAAATGGCAGAATTTTTCCAAATGAGATATCTGTGTCTTTGCTTGATTCAGAAAGAATATTTAGCAGAGATTGGGGGAGCTCTTTTGGTAAAATCCATGGCCTCAGCCACTTTCAGGACTTTCACTGTGAAAAAAGAGATGTGTTGCTTGACCCAGAGCCCTTTTTGCCCCTAACTTCTGCTTCTTTTGCTGATAATGGTGTTTCACCAAGTAGCGATCTCTTAGATGGCAGTGATGCTTTAAATTCAGCAACCCCAAGCGGTTCCCCACATTCCATCAACTCACTGTCCCATCTTAGGAATGGAGGTCAGACTTCAAAGAATGGAGGAACTCACATTCTCAAACCACTCATGTGTCCGCCTACTCGGGAAGAGATCTTAGCTACTCTGATGGATCTGGACCTCTCAGAAGCCACCTACCAGGAACCATTCTGCAGTGACCCATCAGATGCACCCTTGAAGCCAAGGTAAGAACATTGCATTTATAATGGATCTACCCTCATTTTCCAAAAGGTTTGTGTTTGTATTAGGGGGTGCACGATAACTCAGTGGCTGATATATTAATGGCCAGTTACTGGGAAAATTAAAATAAGATTGTAACGCTGATAGTATAATTACCGCAAGTATTTTCACTGATAATTTGTTACGCTTTATTTGCTTGCCGCAGAGAATCTCTGTCTGCTTGCAGCCTCTCTCTTTGTCGGGCAGTTTCCAGCATCAGTGTGCACACAGAGCGTGTGTGAACCGGACAGATAGTGTTTTAAGTCAAGTTAGCATGTCCCAACACTCTGTGAGAATTATTTTTACATCTATGCACCATGTTACAGTGTTTTGAGGCTCATTTTAACAGGGATCATCTGCTGTAAGTAACTATATTTCCCATATTCTGTTCGTTTCATTAAGTAATTTTATTTATACACTGTTAATATGGACACACTTCTGGGTTACGTTACATCCGCCAAACCTTAAATAGCAGTTTAGAGTTGGCCCAGACTCCAAACTTTTAAACAATGCCTATTTTGTTTAGAGTAGTTAAAAAAGCAGCCCCAGTTTAAAGGGTTAAAAAACAAAAAGGTAAATTTATTGGTTATCTGTATTGGCCTAGAAGTTCCATGTTGGTGCATCCCTAGGTTATATCATTGTTAAATATGCTTTTTTATCCAATTGGTCCAAGTAATCAAGTGAAATTAAATCCAGAACCATTCTCACTTTTCTCAGGGAGGTTGGTGGTCGCAAGTTGACATTGGAAACCAGGCTTGCGAATGAACTAGCTGAGTTTAATGGGGACTTGTCTCAGGAGGGCTTGCAGTTTTGGAAACTTGCATTTTCTGCCATGACAAATCCAGGCTCTGCACCAACCCATACTTCTAAAGATTCAGTGTCTACCAAGGAGCAAGCCCCATCCTCTGGCAGTGATCAAAAGGTGATCATGCTTCCCTGCAAGAGTGCTCCAAGCCGAGAACGGGTGCAGCTTTGGCTGCAGGCCAAAAAACAGTATGATTGTCTTCAGAGGAATAGGAAACAAATGGGTGGCCAGACAATTGCAGAGTTAAAGCAGAGAACATGTGACAGGACCTCACCTCAGAAGAAGGACTTGGATTTCCTTAGCTCTGAGAATCGTGATAAGGGGCTTGAAAAAGCTTCTCAGAGTATCAAGAGGAACGGCTTGATTGTACCACTCAGTATCTCACCAGTTAAGGCAGCTTCATCTGACAGCCCTAAGAGCATGAAATATATCTTGGACACTGAGGCCAAAGATCTGAAGGTGGAGGTAAACAAAGGTAGTCAGGTCACTTCTCCAAGCTCACCTGAGCTTCCTACATGGCAACAAAGACCTGCTGGCTTTAAGCAGGATGAAGACAAGAACAATTTGTCTGATGGATTACCATCCACCCAAATTGATGATCTCTATTGCACATCACCTGAAAATGCACAGACAAATGACCTCTTGAGTCCATCTTCTTTTTCTATTAAAGACCAAGTTTCAGATGTGAAAAACTCTTACCTGCTTCATAGCACACCTGTCCTCAGGAGGAGGAGAAGCACTGATGACGATGGGTCTATCTGCAGTCCAACAAAATATGAGGGTACATTCTTACTGCATTTACTTCCTTGGAGCTTGTGTCTTGATGTTCAACTGCATTATCTGCAATGAGCATATTCAGTTTTATGCTTCTTCTCTAACATGAGTGTTGGGGGAGTAACTTAATGAACATAGCGGCGGCACTGGCTTAACTACATTATTCAGTATTGTGACAGTAATTCTGCAATTTTCAAAATGGTGTAGCTTTTTCAGTAACAGGCTGCATTTTCCAAAGAGTAGCAGTGTAGCTTCACCAAACGCTACATTTGTCGCATTGTATTGCGAACACAGCAGTGGAGCCGAGGGAGTAATCAAACGCTCTCACCCAAACTGTCCTTTCAAATATAGCGCTGGAAAATCCAAATCATTTAAGTGAATCAGAAATTTTAGACCGTTCATGTAAATGAACCAGTTAAAATAAACGATTCACCTAAATATAAGTCAGTCGTTTATTTTAACTGGTTCACTTACATGAACTGTCAAAAAGAACCAATTCACTTAAATTGGGATTGGGAAATCCACTTCATTTTAGCGAGTCCATTTGTTTGGCCGGTTCATGTAAATGAACTAGTTCACACTTGAGCCACTGCGCAGCCTTAAACAGACTTCGCCAGAAGTCACTTCTTATTTGAAGTAAAATATTTAGTCAGTTGATGCTGTTTATCACTATATTCAACTCTTATAAAATAGGGGCTTTTCTTGTTTTGTTTTTTGTCTATATTTAATGTAAATGTAGTGTTCAATTGTTTAATGTCACATTTAATGATATATTTTGCAATCAGAACTGCTGATTGGTATGTCCAAATATTTTCTTTAAATAGCTTTAGTGTAGTAAGCTACGTTTTAATAGTAACTTGTAATGTAGCCAACTACTTTTTGAAAGATTAGCCTATTTCAGAGTGTATTTTAGCTACTTTAGCTAAAGTTATGAGTAGCTTGTAGTGTGGGAAGCCACAAAGTAGTTTCAAAGTAGCTTTCCCAATACTGTCCAAAATGTAAAATGTTTTATTTGTGTGCATCTTTTAAGATGACTTACTATGTGTATCAAGCTCTGTACAACTGTCAGTCTGTAAGGGTAATCTGACTGTTTTTATAAAAAAATACAGAGAGATTATTATGTCTTGCATTTAGCCTAGAAATAACCACTCTCTTCAAAACTGTTTAATCTCTTTTGGATCTCTTCTTGTGCAGATATGGAGCCCAGATCACAACAGTTACATCTGCGGAGTAACAAAAACAAAGATGCTTTACGTAGAGTTTTGCTTACCACACAAATGAAGGTCAGATCAAAGGCTATAAATTTGTCTTAGTTATGAATCACCTGAAGCTACCATGCCCAAATTGTTTGATGCTTAGTATAAAAATGTTTAGGGGTTTAATAGCAAGTTCATTATATCCAATACAGAACCAGCTCACCGCTATGAATGTTCCGAAGAGAGAGAACTCTCAGATTGAGGGTCCATCGATCTGCAATTCATATGGCTTTAAAGTCAGTATGCAGAACTTGCAGGAGGCCAAAGCGATGCATGAGGTATGATCTGGTTTTGACTGCCTTTAATTTCTAAGAAATGGTTTCATTAAACTGAGCAATTGATCATATGACAAAAACGTTTGAAGGCATTTCTGCAAAAGTTCTACATAAACAAGTGCAGAAAAGACTTTGTTCATGCCTTTTTTAAACGTCTCCTTGTTTGCCTTCATTCAAAACAGCATCTCTCATCAACGCGAGTCTACTGTCTTGGATTTGAAGTATTCTTATTTCAGGCTTTAATCTCCCTGCTGTAGGTGCAGTACCTCACACTGATGAGCATGGAGCTCCATGCAAGGACCCGTCGCGACCTTGAGCCTGATCCTGAATTTGACCCAGTTTGTGCCTTATTCTACTGCCTCAGTTCTGATGCCCCTCTCCCCAATTCTGACACCACCAAGATGACTGGTGCCATCATTGTTGATAAAGACTTTTGTTCTTCAGATCAAGGTGAGATTTGTTTTTTTTATTTGGAGCATTATTGATGTAATAACAGCTTGTCCTTATCAGATGCGTCACGATAAAGCGACAAGAAGTAAATAATTTCTTCCGTGTTAATCTGATTATTTTTATTTTTATTTTTTTTATTTTTTTTTTTTCAGCCTCGACCATAATAAGTAACATGGGACAACACATTTTGTTGGTTACTTGGTATACATTTTTATCATGTTGTGCTGGGTAGCCTCGCCCAAAATAAAATCTCATTGGTCCAAAATTCTGCTCCAAAGTGCTGTTTAAATAGGCGCAACATTTGGATTCCGGAATAAAAAATTACATTCATTTTTTCCCAAAGGTGAATTGATTTTTAATGACAACTTATAAACCTTTAAAGACAGACCTACCGTGAGCTCAGAGATTGTTTAAAGATCCACCAATCAGAGAACAGCCAATAAAGCATGCTAAACAAGCTCTGCAGTGACACTCCCAAGATGCACTGTGAATGACGCAATCAAGTCCGTCTCCCTACACTCTCAAACTAATTGTATATTTGCAGATGTCTGAATTTTTTGCAATAAAATGTAAATAGATTGTTTTTATACTTATAATCAATTATTATTATTTTTTTCTCCCAATTTGGAATGCCCAATTCCCAATGTGCTTTTAAGTCCTCCTGGTCGCGTAGTGATTCGCCTCAGTCCGGGTGGCGGAGGACGAATCCCAGTTGCCTCCGCGTCTGAGACCATCAACCCGCGCATCTTATCACGTGGCTTTTTGAGCGCGTTGCCACAGAGACATAGCACGTGTGGAGGCTTCACGCCACCCACCACGGCAACCATGCTCAACTCACCACACGCCCCAGCGAGAACGAACCACATTATAGCGACCACGCACAACTTACCACGCGCCCCATTGAGAGCGAGAACCATTAATCGCGACCACGAGGAGGTTACCCCATGTGACTCTACCCTCCCTAGCAACCGGACCAGTTTGGTTGCATAGGAGACCTGGCTGGAGTCACGCAGCACACGAACTCGCGACTCCAGGGGTGGTAGTCAGCGTCAGTACTCGCTGAGCTACCAAGGCAATGTTTGTAATGTTATGATTCACCTTATTCATGCTGGTTGGTTTGGTTCATGGCTTAGAACTCTTATGATGGATTTTATGAAATCCCTATGGAAGAAATGAATGGGAAAAACACTTCTGGAACCAAGATGGCTGAATAATTTTCACATCGGTGCGGTGTTCGTGTTCAAACCGACTAACACCGGTATTACTGCTGGTTGGACACTAAGTGGTACTGTGGGGTAATTTTCATTAAGCAATAGCCTACACAGTAACGCAAGGCAGCTTGATTTCCAACTTTAAACTTTATTTTTTATTTATTTTTACTAAAAATTCAAATGAAACTGAAAAAAAATGAAGTGCAATTAAAATGTGTGTTGTTCAACTTTTTGAAAGATGGCTTTTCAACAGTTGTGAAGGGCAACATCTCTTTGGCAATAAACATGCTTCATCCGTGCATTCTCTCCATCATTTCGTTGTCCGGGCAAATACATCACTTCTTGTGGGTTGTTGTGGGTTTAATGTTGGTGTTTTATTACCTTTCATACCAGGACCCAGTTTAGCTGCTTCAGAAGGGTAATGACCTTGAATGTGTGGAAATACATTTGTTTTGTTCCCTCCTAGGGCTGGGCGATATGCAAGAAATATGTTCATGATATTTTTATTTAAAAAAATATATATATCACAATATTCAGTTACATCGTCAACCCCCCAGCTGAGGGATCGGTGAATATTCTTGCTTTAGTGATTTTGCATTGAAAATGAAATTCATTTATTTAAAAAAACTTAAACCAAAGACATTTATAAATTCAAATTGCAGTTAAAATGAAACTAAAAAGCAATTAAAATAACGAAGTGGTAAAAAAAACAACAAAAAAAACATATATAACCACCTTTCCATTTACCGTCACGCAAGTACCCGTCTATGACAACAGGTGGAAAAATACTAATAAAAATTAAGATCTAAAAACAATTATAAATGTAAACATAATTATAGTGATGATAATAATCACTGAAATATAAATCATGGTTCGAGGTGAACGTGTTTTTGTATTATTCTATGATTTAATCACAGATGTATTGGCTATATATAACGTGACCCTGCAGAGTTGTGCTCACAACAAACTGCTCTGTGGAAATAAAGCAGACTGAACTCAGAGCACCTCCTGAGCTGAGATGGTCTGAGGTCATTTGCAGCATTCCCATAGACGATACTATTCTTACAAAAAAAAAAAAAACAATTCAGAAGACTGAAACAAAGAAAGAATGAGAACCCTTTACATACACGTGTTCTACGAGCGCATGTCTGTGTTATGTGACGCAGTCATATGATCAATTCAACCCCAAAAAAATCGAGATGGCGGCTCATGTTGTAGCAGTGTTGTTGTGCCTGCTATTCACTTTGATAGCATTGTTAAAGAAAATTTTTACTTTTGTACAACCTTCACATTGAATACTTCAAGTGCGATGGGAATTTTACTTGGAATTGCTGTCCGGCGACGGAAAATGAGGACAGTTGCGTTTCAGACCGTACATGGAACAGCGTTTTTTGCATGTGCAATAAGGAGATTTGAGTTTTATATTTTTTAGTGTGGATGAGCAACTTTTGAAAAACGTTTCGAAGAGCGTTTAGAAAACAAAAACACCGTGTTCAAATGTATCCAGATTAATGCGAAAATAGCCTTATAGTATTCACTATGTTTTTGTGTAAACATTATTGTTAATTCTTTTCTGATTGTAGCCTCAAGGAGCACAGCACCTCTGTTGTTTAGATCTGGTGTAACAGGACTGCAGGTCACCTATGCCAGCGACGAGAAGGAGCTGTTTGAAGAAATCCATAACATAATGACAAAGTAGGTTAATCATGTGTGTATTTTGGATATTATTACTTTTTTATGTGCTGAAATCAAGAAAACATCAGCAGTCATGATGGGGTTACTCATAAGGACAGCTGCCCCACCACCGTTTTTTGCAGATATGACCCAGACATCCTAATTGGTTATGAGGTCCAGATGCACTCTTGGGGCTACCTACTGCAGCGGGCATCATCGCTGGGTGTGGACTTGTGCCAACAGCTCTCCCGTGTGCCAGGTGAGGTTAGCTCAGTTAGCACAAGCCTTGCTTTTGTTTATGTTTGTGTAGAGAAGGATATGTTGCGTATTCTCATTAAAATTAATCTCCAGGCTCTCCTGTCGCATGAGGAGTTGTGGCACAAACACAATAGGCCGATCAGCAGAATTGATGGTGTTTAGAACTGCACCAGGTGTAGAGGAAGTCAAACGGCGGGGCTTTGTGCATACAGTACATCACTGTCAAGACTGCAGCAAACGGGCAATGTTTTAAACTGATGTTGCGTTTATTACAGCACAGCAACAATTGAAATGATAAAGTCTGTCATTGAATACGCAAGAACTGAAAGCACACAGTAAGACTTAAACATTTTATGTCATGTGTTCATTTTAAGAATTTTAGCTAGAGCAGGCTGGAACTTCCGCCAAATGTGTGCCTTATTCCACATAGTTTAATCCCATTTCTCAACATTTACACCGATCAGCCACAACATTAAAACCATCTGCCTAATATTGTGTAGGTCCCCCTCGTGCCGCCAAAACAGCGCCAACCCGCATCTCAGAATAACATTCTGAGATGATATTCTTCTCACCACAATTGTACAACCATCTGTTTTGGCGACACAATATTAGGCAGGTGGTTTTAATGTTGTGGCTGATCAGTGTATTTGATGTCCTTTTTTAACAGGAGATGCAAAGGAGAATCGCTTTGCAGCAGAAAAAGACGAGTATGGTGCAGACACCATGACGGAAATCCATATTGTTGGACGCATTGTCCTCAACCTGTGGAGGGTTATGAAGACTGAGGTACTCTTGATATTCATTCTCCCAGAATGCATTAGCTAATTGTAACCTTTTGTTTTTTTTTTGTTTTTTACTTTTATGAAGGCATATTTTGACATGTAACACAAAATTTTAATTAATTAATTGAAATGGTCACTACCATGTCTAAACCCATAGCTAGATATGCTTAAAATGTAATATTATGGAATATATTACATGTTAGATGACCAGTAAATATCTAAAATGTTTTGTGACCTGAAAAAATATATATGTAAAATATTTAAAAATATATATTTTAAGATGACGGAATCAAGGACCATACCAGGTCGAAATAGTTCCTTAGGGTAACATTTTTGCCTCCACATTTAAAATATCTGGAGCATTTGTCAATTTTGGTGGCATTCTTTTGCCTTGAGCCCTGGTTAATATCAGGTTCGTATTCTTTGTTGAATTGAAAGTTTCTTGTATGTCTTCAGGCTGCATTGAATAACTACTCTTTTGAGAATGTGGCTTTCCATCTCCTGCACCAGCGCTTTCCTCTCTACAGCCATCGCACACTCTCGGACTGGTTTGACCACAACACACACCTGCACAGGTGAGAAATGATCCCTCATTAGTCACCTGCCTATGATTGGCCTTGCAGAGTAGTTCCAGTTAAATTATTATTCCATTCATCTATTAACAAAGGCTATGTTCATGGAATACTAGCATACTGCTTACTGCATACTATGCCGTATATACTGTATACTGCCTACAATTTTTTAACAGGCACGCAGCAGTGTTTTTGTTGGAAAGCAGCGGCTTCCTTCGTGGTGTCCTGCCATGGACACCATGTTTGTTTAATGTTTTCTGTATAGCAGACTCATGAACAGAGATGTTCACCAGTTCCAATGATTCCTTCAAGTCTTTAGCTGTCACTCTAGGGTTATTGTTTACCTCATTGAGCATTCTGCGGTGTGACCTTTAAGTCATCTTGGCTGGACTGCCACTTCAAGGGAGAGTAAGCACAGTACTAAATCGTCTCAACTTAGACAATTTGTCTAACTGTGGACAGATGAATATCTAAGCTCTTCAAGATATCTTTGTAACCCTTTCCAGCTTTATGCAAAGCACCAATTCCTGATTGTAGGTCTTCCGAGATCTTTTTCTTGTGAGGCATAGTCCGTGTCAGCAGATGCATTTTGTAAATAGCAAACTCAAAATGTTTGAGTGCTTTTTATTAGTCAAAGTAGCTCTAACCCACACCTACAATCTCATTTCATTAATTGCTTGCCAAGTTTAACAACAACTGACTCTAATTGGCTTTTGTTGATGTCATTTTCCTAGGAGTTCACATACTTTTTCCAACCTAAACTGTGAATGTTTGAATGATGTATTCAGTATATACAAGAACAATACTATCATTTTTGTGTTATTAGTTAAAACAGATTGTGTTTGTTCATTATTGTAACTTGGATGAAGAACAAACCAGATTTTAAGACAAATTTATACATAAATGCAGGTAATTCCAAAGGGTTCACATTCTTTTTCTTGCCACTGTATAAACACTTTTGAAGAGATTTTTAACAAAGTAAACCCTGAATCAGTTTTAGAGTTCTTATTGAAAATACATTAAAAAAAAATTAAAATTTAATCACTCTACCTTTTAATATATTTTACTTGTTTTTTGCCAAGAAAATACCCTTGGAAGCTGGCATAGCGTAAAATCACTAAATAACTAACTAACTTGCCACTGTATAATGTATTTTAAGGAATCGTTATATGGATTGTGTGACTACATTTACAAGTAGTCATTTGTACTGAATTACATTTTGAAAGTAAACCTCTCACCTCTGGTAACGATAAATGTTTCAAACGATAGGATGATACATGGTTGTCGCATGACCTCATCATGTTGCATGTCTTATTCCGAGAATGTTGTCTAGTTATCATTTTGCAAATAGGGTATTTTGCTTTATTAATCCAAATTGTCATCAGTGTGTGCTGCACGTTTGTACATTTTGGCAAATGCAGTATGTCATATGTCCTCATGATCATCCGCTAACTATTGCAATTTGTCTGTTATGATGTGTTGTTGTGTGCTGTTGTTTGTATCAGGTGGAAGGTGGTGGATCACTATGTTAGCCGTGTCTGTGGGATAATGCAGTTGCTCCACCAGCAGGATGTAATTGGCCGGACAAGTGAGCTTGCACGCGTATTTGGGATCCAGTTCTACCATGTGCTCACCAGGGGGTCACAGGTAAGCATCCATCTGAAACAGACATCCAAACCCATAAGAGTACATGGTCTAGTCTCCTTTAGCTCTGCCCGATGTTCCATTTTGTGTTATTTTAACAGCAAGTACCAAATCTCAAGTATAGTAGTTTGTCATGGTTGCACTTTAAAAACATTTATACCGGTGCTGTATGACTGCCCCATGGACTTCCATTGTAAGTGCATTACTGTAAAAACTGAGGCCAGTTAGCATTTATTTTTCTGTGGTAATCACCATGCTAGCCGATAGAGCTTAAGTTTGGGGTTGGGAACTATATAAACTCTTTTTGGGGTTGGGAACTTTTTTGGGGGGGGGATTTTTGGAATGCCCAATTCCCAATGCACTTTTAAGTCCTCATGGTCGCGTAGTGATTCGCCTCAGTCCGGGTGGTGGAGGACGAATCCCAGTTGCCTCCGCGTCTGAGACCGCCAACCCGCGCATCTTATCACGTGGCTTGTTGAGTGCGTTGCCACGGAGACATAGCGCGTGTGGAGGCTTCACACCATCCACCGCGGCAACCACGCTCAACTCACCACGCGCCCCACCAAGAACAAACCACATTATAGCAACCACGAGGAAGTTACCCCATGTGACTCTACCCTCCCTAGCAACCGGGCCAATTTGGTTGCTTAGGAGACCTGGCTGGAGTCACTCAGCACACCCTGTCATTCGAACTAGCGAACTCCAGGGGTGGTAGCCAGCGTATTTTACCACTGAGCTACCCAGGCCCCCATTATTTTTATGATGTTAACAGTTCTTGAATTCTGCATTCTTGCATTTTGCAGACCGGAACACTGTACTACAATACTATACAATTACTAGGACTCACTAACTGACTTAAACGGTCAGAGTGGTTCTTCAATTATATACTGAATTCCACGTCATTACTTTAGTCTTGTTCAACTCTTGTGTACGTAACACTTGTGACTCGTAAGACCTGTTTCAGTGTAATTACTGACTAGTTCATATAACAAAGTGTAGTTAAAGATGCATATTCAAAACTCATTCGGTTTTGTCATAATAAATAGTGCTTGAAATAAAATACATTTAAATATGTTTCCAAAAGGTTGATTTGTTTTTAAGTATATTTATTAAGAATATAGCAAGGACCAATTATTCTGGGAAGGAGGGGGAAGCTCTTTTAAGTACTAACAGAATTATTAATAGAATCATTAAGGAGTCTTTGAGTGTAGTTGAATCAAATCCAAATGATTCTCATCCATAGTTCACCCAAAAATGAAAATTCTCTCATTTACTCACCCTCATGTCATCCCAGATATGTATGACTTTCTTTCTTCTGCAGAACACAAATTAAGATTTATAGCAAGTGAATTGTTGCCAGAACTTTGAAGCTGCTAAAAAGCACATAAAGGCAGCATAAAAGTAATCCATACTACTCCAGTGGTTAAATCCATGTCTTCTGAAGTGATAGGTGTGGGTGAGAAACAGATCAATATTAGACTAGAAATTCTTCTCCCTGCTCAGTAGGGGGTGTATGCATGAAGAACGTGAATCACCAAAAACACAAGAACGAGAATGTAAAAGTGAAAGTTAAAGTGGAGATTGACTGAGCAGGGAGGAGAATTTATAGTAAAAAAAAAAACAAACTTAAATATTGATGTTTCTCACCACACTTATATCTCTTCTAAAGACATTGATGTAACCAATGGAGTCGTATGGATTACTTTTATGCTGATTTATGTGATTTTTGGAGCTTCAAAATTTTGCCATGGATTATCTTGCATTGTATGGACAACAAAAGAGCTGAGAAATTCTTCTAAAAATCTTCAATTGTGTTTTGCTGAAGAAAGAAATCAGACACATCCAGGATGGCAAAAGGGTAAATTACATTCCTTTAAATTCCTTAAATTACTATGTCATATTTAGGTCACTGATGATGAGATCTGTGAATATTTTGTTGTAGCTCGATCCAGTTTTGTGTTGTTGGTTAATCTCTCTCCTCCTCTTGCAGTATCGTGTGGAGTCAATGATGTTAAGGATTGCAAAGCCAATGAATTACATTCCAGTGACTCCAAGCCCACAACAGCGTGCCCAGCAGAGAGCCCCACAGTGCATTCCACTCGTCTTGGAGCCAGAGTCACGTTTCTATAGTAACTCAGTCATTGTGTTAGATTTCCAGTCGTTATACCCGTCTATCATCATCGCCTACAATTACTGTTTCTCCACCTGCCTTGGACACGTTGAGAATCTTGGAACGTAAGCATACTTAGGGATTTTTAGTAAAACTTGTGTGATGTGTGTAATCTTTTCTATGTTAATTCTCCCAGCTTAACAGGCAGAGTTAGCTATAAGTATGCCATTTGTAGGTTGATTTCACCTAGTGTACCACTGTGACTCTGTTTGTTTGAGTGGCCTGTCCAGCGACATAGGCTTAACTAGTGGTGAGAGTTTGGGATTGTCTGTTTATACAATCATTGGAAAGGGGGGGGGGGGGTTTGATTTTGGTGACTTTATTGCAGCATTTTTATCTTATCTGTTTAGCAGTTTAATTGTATTAAAAAAAAAAATCATTCTTTCTTGTACTGAACACAAAGATTGTTTTATAAGAATATCTCAGCTCGGGGGCCTGGGTAGCTCAGCGAATATTGACGCTGACTACCACCCCTGGAGTCGCGAGTTCGAATCCAGGGTGAGCTGAGTGACTCCAGCCAGGTCTCCTAAGCAACCAAATTGGCCTGGTTGCTAGGGAGGGTAGAGTCACATGGGGTAACCTCCTCGTGGTCACGATTAGTGGTTCTCGCTGTCAATGGGGCACGTGGTAAGTTGTGTGTGGATCGCGCAGAGTATCACGAGCCTCCAAATGCTGTGAGTCTCCGCGGTGTCGTGCACAGCGGGCGATGTGATAAGATGCGTGGATTGACTGTCTCAGAAGTGTAGGCAACTGAGACTTGTCCTCCAACACCCGGATTGAGGTGAGTAACTGCGCCACCACAAGGACCGTGCTAAGTAGTGGGAATTGGGCATTTCAAAATTGGGGAGAAAAAAAAGAATATCTCAGCTCTGTAGGTGTCCATACAATGAATGGTGACCAAAACATTGAAGGTCCTAAAAGCATATAAAGGCAGCATAAAAGTGATCTATATGACTCAGGCAGTTAAATCCATATCTTAGAACTGATATTATAGGTGTGGTGATGCCAAAATCAAAAGAAGATGAATCTGAGGTGTGAAAGTGAAAATGTATAGTTAAAAAGGACTTAAATATTAATCTATTTCTCACCCACAACTATCATATCGCTTCTGAAGACATGGATTTAACCACTGAAGCCTTATGGATTACTTTATGCTGCCTGTACATGCTTTTTGAGCTTCAAAGTTCTGGTCACCATTCACTTGCATTGTTTGGAGCTACAGAGCTGAAATATTTTTCTTAAAATCTTAATCTGTGTTCTGCAGAAGAAAGAAACTCATATAGATGTGGGATGGCATGAGGGTGAGTAAACGATAAGAGAATTTTCATTTTTGGGGTGAACTATCCCTTTAATCGTTTCCTTTGTCTCTCTGTCTCTCAGGTCTGATGAGTTCCGGTTTGGTTGTACATCACTCAGAGTTCCTCCTGACCTCGTGCACCAGCTCAGAAATGACATCACTATTTCTCCAAATGGCATCGCATTTGTTAAGGTAGTTTTGACTTGATTCCTCGGATACTGAATCTTTCGAAAATGTGGACCAGACTGAAATACTCTGATTGTATTTCCTTTTAAGAGGGCCAATGTGAAGTTGAACATTAAGGCAACTAATCTTGATTTCCTGATGTATAACACAGCAATAAGAGTCATTCAGGAACACCGTTCTTAGCTTGTTTTGGATGTGTAGCTCAAATGAAGAATACGTCATGCAGTTGATCCACTCAGAATAAGTATATTTATGTAAATGCTATTAATTGCAAATACAATATCAATCTCAAGCAATTTCACAATTATAATTTTTGTTATAAATGCGTAGCCCTAATATATTGTATATGTGGAATCATATTAACTGATCAGCCACAACATTAAAATCACCTGCCTAATACTGTGTAGGTCCCCATCATGCTGCCAAAACAGCATCAACCTGCATCTCAGAATAGCATTCTGAGATTATATTATTTTCACCACAATTGTACAGAGTGGTTATCTGAGTTACTGTAGACTTTGTCAGTTTGAAACAGTCTGGCCATTCTCTGCTGACCTCTCTCAACAACAAGGCATTTCCATCCACAGAACTGCCACTCACTGGATGTTTTTTGTTTTTGGCACCATTTGGGATAAATTCTAGAGACTGTTGTGTGTGAAAATCCCAGGAGATCAGCAGTTACAGAAATACTCAAACCAGCCCATCTGGCACCAACAATCATCCATGCGAATATCTAATCAGCCAATCATGTGGCAGCAGTACAGTGCATAAAATCATGCAGATACGGGTCAGGAGCTTCAGTTAATGTTCACATCAACCATCAGAATGGGGAAAAAATTTGATCTCAGTGATTTCGACCATGGCATGATTGTTGGTGCCAGATGGGCTGGTTTGAGTATTTCTGTAACTGCTGATCTCCTGGGATTTTCACACACAACAGTCTCTAGAATTTACTCCGAATGGTGCCAAAAACAAAATGCTATTCTGAGATGTGTTTTGGTGCTGTTTTGGCGGCATGAGTGGGACCTACACAATATTAGGCAGGTGGTTTTAATGTTGTGGCTGATTGGTGTATATGTAATATAGTTAGGTTCAATCCTAAAAAGTACTAGAACAATTATTTGGAAACTGAACCAGAATTGTTATATTCATTATGATTCCCATGGTTACACTGCTGTTAGGCCCTTACATCTAATTTAATTTAGATACCATATATGACTCGAGGCTAAAAATGACAGTGATTTTGCTGCTGTTAAAGGTGCACTCAGTAACTTTTGTCTTTGTGTCATCTTGGACTTACACTGACACCTAGTGGCTTGGATGCAGCATCATTTAAAATAAATAGTTTTCAGATGCCATTGTAGAAATGTAGTATTCACAGTCAGCCATGATTACTTTAATCAATGAGTGAAAGTGTCAAATAACAGGACGGATACTGAGAATAAGCGAGCAGTATTCGGCTGGTCATGTGATTGTAACATGGCAGCCCCCATGTGTGGACCCTCTCCATGTAGAATAAAACAGCTTTTATAAGATTACTGATGTAACTGGAGTCTTCATTTGAATGTGAGTGATCATGATTTCATACATATATTGCAAAATTACAATCCAGGTTTTTAGGAGTTAAACTTTTTTAATGAGGGAAAAAATTACTGAGTGCACCTTTATGGGGTGTTCTTGGGTACAACACAATGTAGTAAAGTCACTGTAATAAACAGCCTCTTTGGGCTGTAATAAAATAGGATCAGCTGTTTATGGTTGCCAAGCATCATAACAATCAAAGATAAATCTCTGAACAACTTGCTGCATTAATGTAGAATAAAACCGAATTTCTGGCAGTGTCACGTGTGTGTGTATAAGTCATTTTCCAGCTGCTTTGAATGTGGCTTATGCATATTTTAGAGGCAGAACTGTCCATTTTATAAAAAACTATAAATTATATAATAAATTATAAGATAAGCACCAAGAAGCTTTTTTTTTTTTTAAACAGTGACAGCATTATGAAAATACTTAGTCGCCCTCATGCCATCTCAAAATGATATGACCCGAATGAGTTGTTTTTGTCCATACAATATAAGTCAATGGGGTCAAAAACTTTCCAGCTCCAAAAAGGACATAAAGGCAGCATAAAAGTAATCCATACGACACGAGTGGTTTTATACATGTTTTATGAGAAACAGACAAAAATGTAATTCCTTATTCCTATAAGTCTTGATATCTGCAGTCTCCTTGTTGGGTTCATAAGAAAAGCTCATTCCCACACTTCCACGCACTTATTGAAGGGTGCTGGGCTCATGCGCAGGGCGCTTTACTCAAACCAGACACAGTGTTACAAGGTTTGTGGTTTTCATTTTGAAAATGCAGAAGAGTTAAATTGATAGTCGCGGGTTGAGGTTTATTAATATGAATAATGAATTCATACAGTATAAACTAATAAGCAATTCTACTGCCAAGCAATATACTTTTGTTCATTAGCCTACCTGTTGGCTGCTAATCACTGCCAAACAACGTAGCAACTTGGTGCATTCATTCAATATGTGCAGTCACAATTGCATAATAAACAGCTTATAAGTTGGCTCATCCAATCAGATTTTAGAGCTGGAAATGTTTTGTAGTAATAGTTTACATCTCCTTTACATGGTTTAATGCATGGCAGGGTTCGACTCCCAATCACAGTTGTGTACTTGTGTTTACGCAGTCGACAGTGCGAAAGGGTGTCCTTCCTAGTATGCTGGAGGAGATTTTGAAGACGAGGATCATGGTGAAGCAGTCCATGAAGGTGTACAAGAATGACAAAGCCCTGTTCCGCCTGCTGGACACTAGACAGCTTGGCCTCAAACTCATTGCTAACGTCACCTACGGTTACACTGCTGCCAGCTTCTCAGGACGTATGCCCAGCGTTGAGGTACAGAACACATTTTAAATTGTAGTTACATTGAAATATTTGGCAGCCATTTATTCCGAATGACTTGGAGTGCATTTAATATATACATTTTATCAGTATGTTTGTGTTCCCTGGGAATCAAACCAATGACCTTTGCTAGCCCCATGCTCTACCATTGGAGCTACAGGAACAATATAAAATAATTATAATTATAATAATAAATATTCTGTCTTTCTCCTCACACTCCAGTTGGGTGACAGCATTGTGCATAAGGCCCGAGAGACTCTGGAGAGAGCCATTAAGATGGTGAATGACACCAAGAAGTGGGGAGCACGCGTGGTGTACGGAGACACAGACAGGTAGATAATGTCATCAGGGTGGAGGTCTAGTCTGGATACAGTGTAAAGTCAGATTAATGAGCTACCCAGTCAGCAAATTTCCTTTGGCACACACAAATAAACAGCTGAAATGTGGCCCAGCTCAGAAAGTGAATGACGGCCCAAATCTGGTAGATGTTTCTTGCCAGAACTGAACCAAAACAGTGTCATAACTCCACCAGTTGAAAGCCAAATCAGTAAAGCTTGTGTGTCTCATACATGAGCCTTATATGTAACTCTTGTTTGGCTGAGTTCTGTTAAAGCCTGACGGCCCTTACATGGCCCATATGTGGCTGACAGATTAAATGCCAGTATTCTCCCAGAATTTAACCAGAAGAACACCAAGCCTACTCAATACTTTAATTTACTGCACAATAAATCAAACATAAACCCCAAAAAAGTAGTATGCGCCCTTTAGACTCTACTGCAAAAATTGGTGTAAAAAAGTGTTAATGGGAAAAATACAGACAAAAGAATAATTAGAGGGCATACCTTACTATGGGTAGAAGGCACATGAGTGAAGCAGCATATAAAACAAAAGAGTGAATTGGCATTTAATAGTATTTAAGTAGATTTGACTCATTCCTTTTGTAGACTAATTAAAGAGCACCTATTATGGTTTTTAAACGTGCCTAATTTTGTTTTAAAGGTCTCATACAATAGATTTACATGCATCCAAGGTCAAAAAACACTTTAATTTGCTCATAATTTAAATTGCAGCATTACTTTTTTTCCCAGCGTCAAAAACGGCTCGTTCAATGATCCGTTCTAAAGGATTCATTCTAAACTCCTCCTTTCAGAGAGCCTACTCTGCTCTGATTGGTCAGATGTCCCAGTCTGTTGTGATTGGTCTACCGCTTTAGTGTAGTGTTTGAGGGCGTGTCAAAGCGGTCCGCGAGCAGCCAATGAAGACCAGAGGCGGGTTTTTTGTTACCAAATTACGTAGGTTAGTAGAGGAAGTAAGTCTGGAATTACTAACGACTCGTTTCAGGTGTTCAGAATCGGTTCTTTCTTTTGAGAGTCAATAACTCCATTTGTCGTGCACTTTGATTTTTGAAACTTTGCAGACTTTTTTACATTCACAAACAGCTATATAACACTACATGAAAGGTAATATTTGAAAAACCATGACAGGTGCTCTTTAAACAAAACAAAAAAAGCATGACATGTTCTTGGAAAATGTCTCTATGCGAACGATTGTACAGATGTAGGTAAATTTGCACCAGCTCTCTAATAACTGCACACTGGTGTGTTCATGTTGACTGATCTTAACTGACTGAATGCTGTAAATGGGAATTAGCTGCTGGCCATAATTTGGGTGGAGCTCCAGTTCACACTTACCGATGACATGGACCAATGGCAGAAAGAAGTTTGGCCAAAATTTCGCCCAGGCAAGCTGTTACGAACCACCAAAAAGAATACAAATTATTTTTGGCCATATTTTGTTCTGAATGACGTAACACCCATTCGCTCTTCGATTTCGTGTGAAGTTTATCGGGCCTTAGTCTGCCTATCTTGGTTACATCCCCAGCTGTTTTCTCTCTTGTTTTGAGAGGTGAAAGAGCAACCTCCAGAATTGTTTGCCTAGTCTACATTTCAATTGCATGCATCTCTAATAAAATTTGACATAATAATATCATGCATTTAGCTTCTTTAGTGCTAATATGTATACACATACTATAGAGGAAGAATTGCCATAAAGACCAAGCGATGCAACTTGCTTTTATAGAGCTACCATATAATATAATTTTTCAAAAAGTTACATGTCTCTAATGCCAGGAAATCTCTCTCTCTCTTTTTTTTTTTTTAGTATGTTTGTGTTGTTGAAGGGAGCCACCAAGGAACAGGCATTTAAGATTGGTAATGAAATTGCAGAGGCTGTGACCGCCACCAACCCTAAACCTGTCAAACTGAAGTTCGAGAAGGTAGGTAGCAATGTATTATCCATTTTTAGTGGGCTATGTTTGAGAGTTTGTGCTCTTTTAAGAGTGAGTGTTGTTTATTGCTATTTGTGCAGGTGTACCTCCCATGTGTGTTGCAGACTAAGAAGCGTTATGTTGGATACATGTACGAAAGCTTGGATCAGAAAAACCCGGTGTTTGATGCCAAAGGCATCGAAACTGTACGTCGAGATGGCTGCCCCGCTGTTGCCAAGGTAACTAGTGTTCCAGAATCGTACATCTCTATTGGCCCGCCCACTTGGTAATGCTACTGTGCCACCTGTCAATCATACTGCAGTTACTATGGAAAACAGTTTGAGACATAAATGTTAAAAAATCTTGAAGATTTTAATATTATATTTACATAATATTATTATGATTATGTTTTAGCCCTTTATTTTTTTGAAGTCATTTTCAGGTTCCTTTTTAGTTGAGATCTTTATCTAACAAATACATCTATACTGTTCCTATATAATTCCTGTTCCTATCCTCTCAAATTAATAGGAAGTCAGTTTTTATTCACTTACACCCTTGAGCAAAGCTTGTCTGTTTGGTTAAGATCTTTTTGGCATTGACTGTGGGATTGTTAGATGTATGTTGGAGGAGGACAAGGAGGTCTATAAAGTGTGTAGCGAGCTATCAATTAGCATTCCCATTCATCCCAATGCAGTTGCTTAGCTGGCGCATAGCTACATAAACATTTTAAAACATGGTTACTTTTAAGCGGCTTATAACCCTTTACGTTCTAAGGGTGTTTTTAAAGATTCCCTGTTTCAGTAGCATACCTAATAACAAGTAGCATACCTTATAACAAAACAAAAAAACAAGGAGGGTCAAGTGTTTGGTATCGTTATAAACACAACTTTTCAACATTTTTAATGATATAAATTGATCAATTCTGAGACAAAACAAATCACATATATATACACACACACACACACTACCGGTCAAAAGTTTTCATTCTTTATTATAATTTTTTGTTTCACATTTTAGAATTAATATTAAAGTCATCAAAACTATGGAATAACATAAATGGAACTATGGGAATTATGTTGTGACTAAACAAAATCCAAAATAAATCAAAACTGTGTTATTTTAGCATCTTCAAAGTAGTCACCCTTTACCTAGAATTTGCAGACATTTTTTTTTTTTTTTTTTTTTTTTTTTTGTAATGAAAATTTTTTATTAAATCTTATAATAACAAAAACACACACACACATATATATATACACACACACACAACAATTAAACCCCACAACCCCCATATAAATAAATAAATATATATATATATATACATACACACACATAGCTATACACACATAATAATCATACTCACTTAAAAACTATACTACAATATTCTCTCCACACCCCACACGAGAGCCCCCCCAATAATTCCAAATACCTGCCCCATTTCCAGACAAACAAATCTAAATCACCCTGTCTTCCCAATGACACATCCTCATAAGCCACTACCCTTCCCATCTCCGTGCACCACTCCGGATATGGGGGCGCACCAACTGACCTCCAACCCCTCAAAATAACCTGCCTGGCGATCATCACACAGGTCAGAACCCAGTTCTCAATATGGCCATCCCCCACATCGATGACCGCCCCATCGCCCAGAACACAAAGTCTGGGGCAAAACGAAACCCGAGTGCCCACCACGTCGCACACAAAATTCTGAAGCTTAGACCAGAATTTCTGGATCTCGACACACCACCAAAAAACATGGGCCATGTCTCCATCCTCCAACTGCCATCTCCAGCAGGTGGGTGTGTCTTTAAAACCAAGCCTATACAGTCTAGAGGGGGTCCAATAAAATCTATGCAAAATTTTGAATTGTATAAGATGCACCTTTGCATCTCTAGATGCATACTTAACGTTTTTAAGAATTTTAGCCCACACTCCTTCCTCCAATGCCAAGTTGAAATCTTTCTCCCATACTCTCTTGAGAGAAGTTAAGGCTCCATCCCCCAGACTCTGAATTAACAGGGAGTAATACACTGATGCCTCATGACCTTTTCCAAAAGCTGCAATCACCTCTACCAAAGCATCTGCCTCCTTAGGGGGGTGTGTGCTACTCCCAAAAATAGTACAAAGCAGGTGGTGCAGTTGTAAATGCCTATAAAACTGAGGTCTGGGGATCCCAATATGTTGGAACAAGTTTTCAAACGATCTCAACACTCCACTTTCATATAGGTCACCGAGTGTAGCAACCCCCCTCACAATCCACTCCGGCCAGCAGAAAGGAGACTTGCCAATACACAATCTTGGGTTCTGCCATATGCTCGAGGCAACATTTAAATAAGTGTCCAATTTAAACAATCTGGACACTTTAGTCCATACCGAGTGTAAATGTGAAATAACGGGGTGTAACTTAACTTTTCAGATTAGTTTGATAGAGATGCTTTGTAATGGCGAAATAGGGGCAAGAACTGCCTGTTCAATAACAAACCAGGGAGGGGCTCTCTCAGGTGGAAGTGACCAATGAGCCAAATGCCTGAGACTGAACGCATAGTAATAAAATAAAAATCTTGGGTAGGCCTAGCCCACCTTTGTCTATCGGCCTATGTAACTTATTAAAATGCAATCTGGGACATTTACCATTCCAAATGAAGGACTTCACTACGCTATCAAATTGTTTGAAATAAGAGAGGGGGACATCTACAGGGAGAGATTGTAGCAGGTAGTTACATTTTGGAATACAATTCATTTTAATAACATTAACCTTCCCAATCATCGATAAATGTAATGAAGCCCACCTGCCCACATCGCTCAAAAACCTTTTTATTAAAGGGTCAAAATTAACACTAACTAAATCAGACAAATTTGCTGGGAATAAAATCCCCAAATACTTAATGCCCTGTTTGGGCCACTAGAAGGCGCCTGGCTGGAAAGACGTTACTGGACAGTACGCTGTCAGAGCCAAAGCTTCGGATTTAGACCAATTGACTTTGTATCTTGAAAACTTGGAAAAGGAATTAATAATTCTGTTGAGGCAAGGCATAGATCTAGTAGGTTCAGAGACAAATAATAAAATATCATCTGCGTAAAGCAGAAGCTTAGGCGCCACACCTCCTGCCACCACCCCTGGAAAATCATCCTCCTTTCTTATCGCAGCTGCTAATGGTTCCAGGGCAAGACAGAACAATAATGGGGAAAGAGGGCAACCCTGCCGAGTGCCCCTATCCAGAGTAAAATAATCTGAAGTTAATCCATTTGTTTGTACCGCTGTTCTTCAGTAATCAAAATACAAATAAAGTCTATAAAGTACCTTAATCCAACCAATAAAAGTACTCCCGAAGCCGTATATTTCCAAAATCTTAAAAAGATAATCCCATTCTACCATATCAAACGCCTTTTTGGCCTCAAGTGGGATGGCAGCGACCGGAGATTGATCATTCGCTACTGACCACATGATATTGATGAAATGCCTGATGTTATCAGAAGAGCTGCGGCCCCTAATAAACCCCACCTGATCTATATGTTTAAGAGATGTCATAACTTTACTTAATCGATTAGCCAAAATTTTTGACAACATTTTTACATCTAGTTGGATCAGGAATATTGGACGGTAACTTTTACACTCGCTTGGATCTTTGTCCTTTTTAAGAATCAGACTGATCCGGGCTTGTGTCATGGTTGGAGGAAGCTTTCCATTCTTTAATGATTCAGTATAAACTTCTAACATAAGTGGAGCCAGTTCTGTAGCATAGGATCTAAAAAATTCTGTGGCAAAACCATCTGGCCCCGGAGTCTTGCCAGTAGGTAGGGATTTAATTACCTCATCAAGCTCCTCCAAGGTTATCTCAGAATCAAGAGAATTTATTTGCTCAATCATCAGTTTAGGAAGATCTAATGGTTCCACAAAGTTTCTAATATCTTCATCAGTAGACGAAGATGTGGAACTATAAAGATCAAGATAGAACTCTTTAAAGGCATTATTAATATCGATGGCTGAGGTAAAAATTTCACCACCAGCAGATTTCACTGAGGCAGACTCTTGGCATTTTCTCAACCAACTTCTTGAGGTATCACCCTGGGATGCTTTTTAAACAGTATTGAAGGAGTTCCCATCTATGTTGGGCACTTATTGGCAGCTTTTCTTTATTATGTGGTCCAAGTCATCAATTTCAAAAAAATTTTCTTTATTACATTTTAGTTTTATAATGAAATAAATTAATATGTTGGCACAATTATATTTTTGTCTACAAAACTAATTTCAAACATTTAATCATAGGCCTTCAAATCAAAAGATTTTTAAGATCATGAGAAACATTTCAGTCAAGTGTTTCAAAACTTTTGACCGGTAGTGTATATGTAGGGTGTAATAAAGTCAACTGTAACGGAGTAAAATTTTATGTTAATTCAACTAAGCAATCAAAAGTTATAGCATTACAAAAACTATTTATCATAGTGTCCAAAAACATCTCTAAGTGTCCAAAAGCTTAAAACATAATAATTTTACATAAGAACTAATTACAAATGCAAACAACGACTAAAGGTGTGCATAGCATGCAGACATTATTTTAGTAATGAGATTTCACAGATTGAGTTCCATTCTGTGCCATTTGAGTCATCGAGTCTGTCATGTATTTGTCGCCATCTCCTGGTGGCCATATGTAACAGTCACCAATCACATGTCTCTCTGCCCAAATATGGATGATTTTTGCACTGATCTGATCCCAATCCGATTGGTTTATCGTTCAATTACACAACATCATTTCCGATGACATCATAAGATACAGGAAAGCTAACTTGTTTTTAGCCAGATTGCAAGATGCCAGATATCCAGAATCTGTGTGCACATTGTGCTTCGTGTCAATTATCTAATGATCTCTGCATCCGATTATCTTGTGTGTGGGCTCGTTTGAAAGATAATCACCTCATCTAAATAATAACAATATTTTATGTATATAAGCAACACCTGTTTACATTAAACATAAGTGTCAAGGTCATGTACTTAGCTATTACTCGCTATGTAAGGATGAGTAAATGTTGACTATTTTTTAACTATTACTTTCATTAATTTTCTATGTTGTCAGATTCTGGAGCGATCTCTGAAGCAGCTGTTTGAGTCGAGGGACATCAGCCAGGTGAAGCAGTACGTGCAGCGGCAGTGTGTGAAGGTGCTGGAGGCAAAAGCCAGCATGCAGGATCTCACCTTTGCCAAAGAGTACCGTGGCAGTGGATCGTACCGTCCAGGGGCCTGTGTCCCTGCTTTGGAGCTCACCAGGTGTGTGTGTGTGTGTGTGTTTGTATTTATATGTTTGGAAAGGTGTGTGTATATGGGTCAGTAACAAATAATGCTATTTAAAAAAATGTTTAATCTATTTTTATTGTCCAAATAAAGGATATTACAATTACAAGTAACACTAGCACTTTGTTTTCCACGTTAACTTCCGCAAAAAGTGGAGAAAAAAAAAACATGGAGAAAAAAACTGCCATAGGTTATTACGTTTCTTACATTGTAAACGTGAAACCAAAACTAATACTGGTGATCTTTCTATATTATTTGGACTTCATAACTATATTAATTAATTAGGATGAAATGTCTTCATCCTGATCCAAATCTTGTCAAATTGTTTTATGCATTTACATGACCACACACATTGTCAGCTTATTAAGCATAATCAGTGTACAAAATTGCATGTTAACGTGTTCATTGATTGTTCGTCATTGATACTATATCTCCCGGAACCCACCCAAACATTTTGTTTTAATGACTCTAAAAATGTTAAGTGGTGTTGCCATCAAGTAAAAAGTCAATATTTTCCTTACACTCTGAATGCACGTGAGTGTACACATCTTAATCATTATTTAAAAAAATTAAAAAATAAATCATGGTTGAATAATATGGTTTTAAACCATATTTTTCAAGGTAAAAAAGTATTTTTGAAACGTATATGATTTCTTGGGGTTTGAAAATCTTGCCCTGTCATGTGCAATGTCGAAATATCTGTATTTTACTGACCTTGACATACAGCCATAAAGGACTACAGGGGTCCTCTCTGTGGCATCGTTTAATCTGATTTTTTTCTGTGATCAAATAACAAACAATTTAAATTAAGAAATTAAAAACATGTTTATCATAGAAGAGTTTGTATATCTTATGTATGAATTGCATTTTTCATACATTTTTTACCCATCACTGACCCACATTTCAAAAGAAGAACGTCTGTGAAAAAAAAGCATGCTTGTCTGGTTTTACTCGATCTGTCTGTTTATTGTCTGCGTGCCTGCTGCCATCTGCCTTACTGTACCTGATGCTGTTGCCTAGCAACATGCCCATTAACAGATGCACAAATTAAATTTTGGAGACATTGTTGGGGGCAGTGGCATTGCAAGAAACAAGGCTCTGGGTGTGCCATGGTTAAACAGAGTGTGCAAGAAACTGAAGCACAAAGTGAAATGCACAGTTAACAACATTTATTTCTTTTTAGCTCAAAATAATTTTTTAGCCCTGTGTTGCATTATGACAATGTAGGCCTATTTTAAAATATAAAAAAGTAAATACTACTTTTGTCATTAGAGTAAGTAGACCTGTTTATGTACCCAAATATTAGACTTCTATTTAATATATTTAGCCATAAAAACTGAAATATGTCACAAATGGATTCGATTATTTTGGAACGATTCAGTATTGTTTTCCAAAATATGCTAAGAAACAACATGTAAAAAGCTAAAGTGTATATATACAACATTGTGAGAACAAATATTGTGATATATCGATATTTGATTTTATCATATGGACTGAATATGAGAATATTGAATATTGTCACATTTGGTCCTCCATAGTATCGACACAACCCCACCTTTGATTGTGTAATATTTGCTTGCATATCATCTTAAGGAAACATTTAGCCTACTTAACTAATAATTGAACTAGAAATTAAATCTGTCATCTAAATAGGCCGTTTATGGCTTATCGTTAAATCAAGCATGGTCACAGAATTAACAACTTAATAGTGTATAACTAGTTATGAACAAATCATCACATAAAGAACCTTTACAATAGCCTAATTCCATATTCCATTATATGCACAGGGTTGGAAGGGTTACTTTTGAAATGTATTCCACTACAGATTACAGAATACATGCTGTAAAATGTAATTTGCAACATATTCCGTTAGATTACTCAAGGTCAGTAATGTATTCTAAATACTTTGGATTACTTCTTCAGCACTGGTAGATTTTTTTCACTTGTTTTGACTATAAAAACTCTGCCAGTACAGTAAGACAAAATACACATGTTAAAAATACATTCTCTGAAAAACCTAAATATCTTATGCAGTGTTGTTTCTAAAATGTATCTTGCTTTAAGGATTTTTAGATATTTTTACAGGAAAACAATAACAAAAATTATTATCAAGAATATGATTTTTGCACTAATATCAAAGGTCTTACTAGAAAAAAGAAATTATGATCCAACATGAATTTTCTTGATAAAAAAATATGATCGTGCCTGGTAACGTGCATGTAAAATGGCTAGAAATAGCATTTTAGCTTAGCGTAAAGCTGACAATTTACACAAGGTTTATTTCTATTTCTTGTGCTCCAAACTTACTTCAAACTTACTTCTCTGTCTGCTCGTATGAATGTAACACATCATAAGAAAGTGTTTCACCGCTGTTCAAATGCACTTTGGATCGCATCATTTATACAGTTGTGCTCAAAAGTTTGCATATCCTTGGTGAATTGGTAATATATGTATCATTTTTAAAGAAAACATGAGTGAGCAGGCAAAACATTTTTCTTTTATTTCTTATGGGATTCATATTCAACTGTAGGTTATAACAGAATGGCACAATCATAAAACAAAACATGGCAACAAAGATAAAAATGAAATGACCCCTGTTCAAAAGTCTCCAGAACCTTCACCTTTTTCTGTTGTAACCAGTGGAGGGTCAACTTAGGGTCATTGTCATGCTGGAAAGTCCAAGAGCGTCCCATGCGCAGCTTTCGTGCAGAAGAATGCAAATTGTCTGCCAGTAGTTTCTGATAACATGCTGCATTCATCTTGCCATCAATTTTCACAAGATTCCCCGTGCCTTTAGAGATCACACACCCCCAAAACATCAGTGAGCCACCACCATGCTTCACAGTGGGGATGGTATTCTTTTCACTATAGGCCTTGTTGACCCCTCTCCAAACATAGCGCTTATGGTTGTGACCATAAAGCTCTATTTTGGTCTCGTCACTCCAAATTAGAGTGTGCCAGAAGCTGTGAGGCGTGTCAAGGTGTTGTCGGGCATATTGTAACCGGGCTTTTTTGTGGCATTGGCGCAGTAAAGGCTTCTTTCTGGCAGCTCGACCATGCAGCTCATTTTTGTTCAAATATCGTCGTATTGTGCTCCTTGAAACAAACACACCGTCTTTTTCCAGAGCAGCCTGTATTTCTCCTGAGGTTACCTGTGGGTTTTTCTTTGTATTCCGAACAATTCTTCTGGCAGTTGTGGCTTGGTATCAAGAGATCCCTGAATTTTCCATTTATTAATAAGTGATTGAACAGTACTGACTGGCATTTTCAAGGCTTTGTATATCTTTTTATATCCTTTTCCATCTTTATAAAGTACCATTACCTTGTTACGCAGGTCTTTTGACAGTTCTTTTCTGCTCCCCATGGCTCAGTACCTAGCCTGCTCAGTGCATCCATGTAAGAGCTAACAAACTCATTGACTATTTACACACAAACACAAATTGCAATTTAAAAAGCCACAGGTGTGGGAAATTAACCTTTAATTGCAATTTATACCTGTGTGTGTCACCTTGTGTGTCTGTAACAAGGCCAAACATTCAAGGGTATGTAAACTTTTGATCAGGGCCATTTGGGTGATTTCTGTTATCATTATGATTTAAAAGGGAGCCAGACAACTATGTGATGATAAATGGCTTCATATGATCACTATCCTTCAATAAAAGACAGTTTTTTTGCATGATCAGTCATATTTTCAAAATCAATGCCAAAATTTCACAATTTCTGCCAGGGTATGCAAACTTTTGAGCACAACTGTATGTATACATTTTTCAATCTGAAAGGACTAAATATTAAATTAAACAAATGACAATAAAATGTAATCTCTTCAGTAATCAAAATACTTTTTGAATGTAACTGTATTCTAATTACCAATTATTTAAATTGTAACTGTAGTGGAATACAGTTACTTATATTTTGTATTTTAAATACATTACATGAATTCCGTTATTCCCCAACCCTGTATATGCATAAAGAACAACAACTAACTTATTTTTCTAATGTGGACGCAATACTAGTGCAATACTACTACAGTTTTTTGTGTGTGCGTGTATGTGTGCGTTACACCTACACTAGCGGTAGATCCAGCATCACGCAAGAGCAAAATTTCCCAATGCTGTTACAGAAATACTCAAACCAGCCTGCCTGGCAGCAACAATCATCCATGCGATTATCTAATCAGCCAGTCGTGTGGCTGCAATGCATAAAATCAGGCAGATATGGGTCAGGAGCTTCAGTTAATGTTCACATCAACCATCAGAATGGGGAAAAAATGTGATCTCAGTGATTTGGACTGTGGTATTATTGTTGGTGCCAGATGGGCTGGTTTGAGTATTTCTGTAACTGCTGATCTCCTGGGATTTTCACACACAACAGTTTCTAGAATTTACTCCGAATGGTGCCAAAAACAAAAACATCCAGTGAGGGGCAGTTCTGCTGATGGAAACGCCTTGTTGATAAGAGAGGTCAGCAGAGAATGTCCAGACTGGTTTGAACTGACAAAGTCTACTGTAACTCAGATAACCACTCTGTACAATTGTGGTGAAAATAATATAATCTCAGAATGCTATTCTGAGATGCAGGTTGACGCTGTTTTGGCAGCATGATGGGGACCTACACAATAATTAGGCAGGTGGTTTTAATGTTGTGGCTGATCGTTGAATATGATTCCACATATACAATATATTAGGGCTACGCATTTATAACAAAAATTATAATTGTAAAATTGCTTGAGATTGATATTGTAATTGCAATTAATAGCATTTACATAAATATACTTATTCTGAGTGGATCAACTGCATGACGTATTCTTTGAGCTATGCCACTGGTTGGGGGGGGATTACTTGTTTCATTAGAAACCGCAGCTCATTATTTGCTTCGTTATTCTAATTATGGAAAACTGAAGATAATCTGCTGAAGGAGATGTTTGCAAAATATGTAGAACTAATAATATTATGTACAATAATTTTTCCTCTCGTTTTCTCTCTTTCTGTCTCTCAGGCGCATGATGGTGTACGATCGGCGTTTAGAGCCACGTGTGGGTGAGCGCGTGCCATATGTTATTGTGTACGGGATGCCAGGAGTGCCACTTATACAGCTGGTTCGACGGCCTCTAGAGGTACTACAGGACCCCAGCCTCCGCCTCAACGCCACCTACTACATCACTAAGCAGATTTTACCGCCACTCGCACGGATATTCAACCTGATCGGGGTGGATGTGTTCAGCTGGTACCACGAGCTGCCCAGGGTTAGTTATTAGTCATTTCATCTTTTAGCAGATCCAGGATGAGATATATTGAAAGTATAAAGGGCCAAGCTAGAGGTTAAAACTGTGCACACTTATGTGGATGTGTCTGTATTTGGTTCTTACACCTTTCTGTTGCTCTTTGAATGTCTTTTTTCTTTTTCTTACTGGCCTTGATGTTGTTTGTAAACTGAATTGTACTGGGTTATACGTGCTGCTGTTGATATAAAGGCGCCATCTGGTGGTGGTTTATGAACAGGAAAAAGTACTTTATAAGTATGCGGTCTATCACAGGCTTGTATACAGAGAAATCTGTAAGCAATTCAGATGTTGATTCCCACAGGAAAGTGAAAATGGTGCCTCCGCTATCAAAGCATTGCATTGCTTTCTTTGTTTGAGCATCCCAACCAGCCCAATACAACAACATTGACTCAGCCAGTGGTGTGAGTTTGGAACGGGACTATCTCTGATTAGCTCTGAATCTGAAGAATGGGTAGTCCATGGCTTTACTTATTCGCCAAGCCACAAGACTCAAGACAAGTCTTTTTTCTTTTCCAGGCAAAACAATAGCCGCTTTTCCACCATTGGGTTATTGCAAGTAAGGGCTATCAACTGGTCAGCGGACCTCGAGACCAAAATCGATCTGCATTTCCACCATCGGGCCAATAGCGTTGCCCTAAAACCTGCCCTTAATTTGTACTGTGCCCGCAATTTATAAAAAAAATCCTCAAACCTGTACCGTTGTGTGCTGGATATACAACTTGGCTAGTTCGGTGACAATATACTAAATCTTCGTTTCGGCAGACGCCATCGATATGACATTGCACATTTTCATCGACCCAAATATTCAGAAGAGCCCTGATTTAGTCTACTGACCAGTACTGATGATTCTCCATTCTCCATTGATCTGTTGAGGTAAGTTGGTTGCTAGAAATTGGGAAATGAGTATCTTGGTGCTGAACCTCTGACCTAACTCAGCTAAACTTTGCATTTGACATTGACACCAGTTGGTCTTCTTTGGCCAAAGGGTTATTGGCGGGCCAAAGGCGCTTGGTCGTTGGCCCAGAGGAAGCCCCAGGAGTAACAGTGGGAACGCAACTGGCCCTGGCACGCACTAGCATGCCCTCATTTGGCCTGGTAATGGTGTTTACATGAAATGTGAAATCGGGGTAATAGGCAAAATTGTGTCAATTGTTTTTTGCTTAAACCGCTTATTAGTGGAAAACCATTTAAAGTGTTTACATGACATTAAATGTTGTCGGTTTATTAAGCATAATCGTGTAAGATTGTGCATGTAAACTCGCTTATTGCCAAAAGTCACGCAAGGGCTTGCTTGGGTGTGTGCGGTACCATTTCCTTTTCATGCCAACTGTGACCAGACTCTTATCTAAGATGTCTAATGTGAAGTCTGCCTGGGCTTTACCCAAGATCACACTGGGGTCGTATTGTGCAGTCTGACAAAACAACAAAGAAACGCTATGTAAAAGAGTTTTTGGTGCCCTATTCTTAAAAGTATTATGTAAGTCAATGGCACAATTCATCAAACAACTGACATTTTCAAAGCAAATATGCTTATTGATCTTTGTGTTTTTTTCTGTGTAGGTACAGAAGGCTTGGAGCACTGCAGGGGGTGGAGGGGCAGAGGAGGGCACAAGGAAAGGCACTATCTCACAATACTTCACTACACTGCATTGCCCAGTTTGTGACGAGCTCACGCAGCTGGGAGTGTGCGAGCGTTGCCGAGCTGAACCACAGTGTGTCGCTGTTACCCTGCACCAGGACCTGAGACTGTGGGAGAGTCAGCAAGATCAGCTCCTAAAGGTTAGAGGTCACATGCTTCATGAGTTACAGTAGACTTTGTCAATTCGAAGCAGTTTGGCTATTCTCTGACCTCTCTCATCAACAAGGCATTTCCATCCACAGAACTGCCGCTCACTGGATGTTTTTTGTTTTTGGCACCATTCGGAGTAAATTCTAGAGACTGTTGTGTGTGAAAATCCCAGGAGATCAGCAGTTACAGAAATACTCAAACCAGCCCATCTGGCACCTACATGTCACACTCCAAATCACTGAGATCACATTTTTTTTCCCCATTCTGATGGTTGATGTGAACATAAACTGAAGCTCCTGACCCGTATCTGCATGATTTTATGCACTGCACTGCTGCCACACGATTGGCTGATTAGATAATCGCACGGATGATTTGTTGGTGCCAGATGGGCTGGTTTGAGTATTTCTGTAACTGCTGATCTCCTGGGATTTTCACACACAACAGTCTCTAGAATTTACTCCGAATGGTGCCAAAAAAAAAAAACATCCAGTGAGTGGCAGTTCTGTGGATGGAAATGCCTTGTTGATGAGAGAAGTCAACAGAGAATGACCAGACTGGTTCGAACTGACAAAGTCTATGGTAACTCAGATAACCACTCTGTACAATTGTGGTGGGAAGAATAGCATATCAGAATGCTATTCTGAGATGCGGGTTGGCGCTGTTTTGCCAGTACGAGGGGGACCTACACAATATTAGGCAGGTGCTTTTAATGTTGTGGCTGATCGGTGTATGTACAGTATATATTTAACAGTATATACACAAGTGACAGGGACCGTTGGCAACAAGACGTGGCCATGGCGAGCAATATGACAAAGTTGAGAAGTTTAACTTTATGCAAATGACGAGCGACAGTCAGGAGCGACTACCAATGGGAGAGAAGGAAGTGGAGCTTATGTCATCTGTCTCCTGTGTGAGATACTGGTGGTGTTGAGTGCAGGCAAGACAGAAGAAAGGTTATAAGGTTGTGGTGGATTTCACTGTTCACTGTAAAACAACGATGAGTGGAAACCCATGTCAGATACTGTCAGCATTCTGAGAGAGTTTGGTTCATATTTTATTTGGGCGTTGTTACAAAAGGTAAACTTGTGTTCAATGAACCGTTTTTTCCTGGGCAAAAATGGTAAAAATGTTCAGTAGCTTTTTTGTAGCCAAGACTCCAAGGAATGTGGCTATGCATAAACCTACCCTGATAAATATTTACTGGAGTAAATATATATTTACACCACTGTCAGTATTAGCCAATTATTTTTGAGAAACCTACTTTAGCGAGCCAGTCCTAGGTTTTTTTGACCAAAATTAGCATACATGTAGTCTGGAGACCCATTTTCAATAATCATCACAACATACTGAGCTTTCAACATGGCCGTCGAAGGCCAGTAATATATGTAGGGCATAGCCAACCTTTCTCAAACAGCTACATTTCTTGAAGGGAATGCACGTTATGGCCAGATATTTGTAGGCACCCCCTTTAATTAACATGTTTGGCTATTCCGTTAATTCCAGTGAAGACAAATCCTAATGTGTGCTTCCAACTTTGTGGTAACAGTTTGGGAAGTGCCTTTTTCTGTTCCAGCTTGACAACGTCCCTGTGCATAAAGCGAAGTCCATAAAGAACATACCCCACCATCATTGGCTGAGCTTACTGATGCTCTTGTGTCTGAATGGTAGCAAATACATTCAGCTATATTCCAACATCAAGTGGAAAGTCTTTTCAGAAGAGTGGAAGATGTTATAGCAGCAAAGAGTGGGATTAATACCTGTGGTTTTGAAATTAAATGCTCAACAAGCACGTATGAATGTTGGCGTTCAGGTCTCCACAAACTTTTGGCCATATAGTGGATGTCATTTGGATGAAATTTGGTGTGTGTAGACATACAAGAACACTAACCATATTTGGTGGTGTTCGGCCAGATGGTGGCACTATATTAAAGATAAACACTAAAATAGCTCTAACTGTGGGACAGTTGGTGTGATTGACACAGATTTTGTATGCAAGATCCGTACGGAGTATACAAGAATAATCGCATATTTAAAAAAAAATATGGCCACAATCTTCCAATCAGGTTTTAGCAATAGTTATTGCCCAAGGTTGAAAATGAACAATTGTCCCAAAACATAGTAGACCTATTTAAGGGCTGACACTGAAAAAGAGTGGGCATTTGTATTTTAGAAAATAGTTAATAAATGTGTTAGCTATGGGGGCCTGGGTAGCTCAGCGAGTAAAGACGCTGACTACCACCCTTGGAGTCACGAGTTCAAATCCAGGGCGTGCTGAGTGACTCCAGCCAGGACTCCTAAGCAACCAAATTGACCCGGTTGCTAGGGAGGGTAGAGTCACTTGGGGTAACCTCCTCGTGGACGCTATAATGTGGTTCTCGCTCTCTGTGGGGCGCGTGGTGAGTTGTGCATGGAGGCCGCGGAGAATAGCGTGAAGCCTCCGCACGCACTATGTCTCCACGGTAATGCGTTCAACAAGCCACGTGATAAGATGCATGGATTGGCTGTCTCAGACGCAGAGGCAACTGAGATTCGTCCTCCGCCACCCGGATTGAGGCGAGTCATTACGCCACCATTGGGAATTGGGCATTCCAAATTGGGGAGAAAAATAAAAGAAATGTTGTTTAATGGACTAAATGGTTTATTTATTTTTGGGCCCTGTTAGTTTCTGCTTGCAGCAGCTATATCCAGTAGTGTTTTACAGACTTTTCTTTTCTGATCTTTTTCAGGTATGTAGAAGCTGCAGCGGCAGTGCAGAGCGTCAGGTCCCATGTGTCTCATTGGACTGCCCTGTACTCTACAAATTGTCTCGTGTTAATCGGCACCTTTCCAGAGGACCATACCTTCACCAACTTCTGGAGCAGTTCTGATTGTTCTGCAGTCTGTCCTATCTCTCTTTTCCTCTGTTTTTCTCTGGTGCTAAACGCTGTCATTCAGCACAGTTTTTTGTGTGTATCATAGTTTGAAAAGGTGCTTTTTTGTGACCTCTCCCTCTTATACTGGTTGACTGTGTGGTAATGCAGCGCAGTGGGACTGAAGAGGCCTTAAATACAGAAAAGAGGATGTGGACTGTGTTTTTGATGTACCGTTTATGACTTTGCTTTGTAGTCATTGTTCATTGCTGTCATAGTGTTCCTTCATTTCAATGATATTTCTGCAGACTGACAGCATAAATCCTCTCAAAACTGAACCTCATATGCGCTGTAGCATTTTGTAAATCAAAGATATTCAGTTCTGAGTTTTGTGGAGCAATGTTTGACTCCAATGATGAATGCTTTTTTTATCAAATAAGCCTTTGTATAGTGATCCAAAATTTTGTCTGTTGGTATTGATGAAAAGTTATAAAAAATTGGAGAAAGGTTTTTATCAATCCCTGACTAAGGATTCCACATGTTTGTGCTAGAAAGACACAAGTTTTATTTTGTCCAAGTCTGAGGACAAACAAGTCAGTATCAGCCTTAACTTCTTGGACTTCTGCAATATGTTTAATAATTTATGGAGTATATATTGTCTGTGCATATTTTTTTTTTTTTTCTGTTCAAATACTTTTTTTTTTTTTTAATGCTTTCCTCTATTCTAAACCAGACATTGTATGTTACCTATGTAAAGATTCATTCTTTCAGTTCCAGATCTACAGAACACAATACGTATTTGTAAACTTGTAAAAACTTAAGGTGCTTCGTTTTTAAAGAACATTTGTGGGTGGAGATATAAAATTGATATAATAAAATTTAAGTATTTAACAAATGCTTCAATTGAATTGGGTCCTCTTGGTTTTTCAGTTGGTCTCCTAAACAAAATCTTTGGACTGCATAAGAAAATTAATATTGAATTGGCTGATAACTGTGATCTATGTATCAAACAGAGTAAGAATTTTTTACGATATTATAATTTTCGATTTATAATAATTTAATAGAATTTCAGAAAGGAATAAAATCAACATTTAAACAATTACAGCACCTTTTTCACAACAATTTGGGCTAAAAAAATAAAATCACAACATTACATAGAAATCAAAAGCCCAGTGAACAGATTTTTGGTAATTAACAAAGTGAACAGAAATATTTAACAAACATGAAAAGGACTTCAACAAAGACTTCAGCATCAAAACGTTACTTTTTCAGCCTAATCTCATGAAACTTATGTGACACTGGCAACATTTTTGCAAAATGATTTTATTACACGTATCGCTGCAGTTTCAAGGTGAAATGTCCACTGATGGGCCCTAAAAGTTTAATGTTCTCCCAAAAAGACAAGTTTTTTTTTTTAGGTTAATGCTCTATGAAGTTTTAAATGAATAAAACCTACCATCCTAATCTAGATCTTCAACAAAAACCTACCCAATAGTGTCATAAAAAGTAAATGTGAGACGATAACATCCCCACCCTTAATGCTACATCTAAACCGAACTTATTGTGTCATAAAAGCAAATATCCGGAACCTTAACCTGAGAGTGCTATAAAAGCAATTGTTAGATGAAAAAGGCAATAGCTGAAACAGCCACATTTCATTTGGGCTCACGTGTCAACTTCACTGGTCTCGAACCCCAGTCTTCTGTGTTCCAGTGTCCTATCAGTTGTGCCACCGCAAAGTTAAACTCGCTTTAATATGCAGTTGGTTATGTAATGCAATATTCATATATATCATATTCCAAATCACACGTTATAGTATTGTGTGGGGAACAGAGTGAAAAATAAGTGTTTATGAACTGTTAATCTGCTGTTTTAATTGTGATTTCGCATGAAAGTAAAAGAAAACTCATTGCTGATGTAGCACCTCAACATTTGTGGTGTTTATTTCACCAGCAAACTGCAGTGATAAGTAGAACAATGCATGTAAAAGTGATTTGGAAAAAATATAGTTAAAGTAACATTTTTACAATGAGACCAGGTTTTAAGTTTTTATACATTCAATTAGACCATACAAAAAATATAAGATCCCACATCTTGCCTTCAAGCCATTTCACAGTTCTTTAGATCAAAATATTGTCCTGATTACAATTTTACAAAATCCTTACACTTTTTCAGGTCAATAAATGAGAGTGGATCGGAAGTAAATGATAGAGAGATCCTATTTTCAAATGTAATCCTAAACCAGACAGATCTTGTCTAAAATCAACTTCTTTTTGATAATCCAGGAACATCCACTCTTATGCTGCATTCCATTCAAGTCAGATGTGAGATATTCCTACTTGATATTTCCTATCTCCGACCATAAAGCATTTCATTGCTATATGCTCAGAATATGACGTATAAGGAAACAAAATTGTGATGCTTAGCAGATGTTTGATTGTCACTTAGTAAGAGAATAAACTATGCTGTGCAATGCTAGCATTTGTTCTACAGGTGTACATTTGCGTGATGTCATCCACCTTCATCTCTGCGAAATCGGAGTTAAGGATTTCTGCATGAGTTCCCAAGCTGTAAGTCGACTTTAAGTGCCTCTGTTGCATTTTTCCAAGTAGGAACTTGCAAATACCAGGTTGAATGAAACTGCATTTAACGAGAACAGTAGTGTCGAGAAAAAGACGTGTGGATTATGTCTTCGTACCTAAGGAACGCACAAGAAAGCAAGTACATGTTAAAATGTCTGAACATGCAACTGCCATGTTTAGTAAGTGCTAAATGGCTACTGGCTATCTTTTTACCCAAGGAGGTTAAGAGATTTTGCATGAATGCTTCAGGTTGCTGTGGAGAGGATGATTCAACCAGCCAACTCTCAGTTCCTGTCTCAGGAATAAAGTATTGAGATCTTCTTGATGTAGTGCAATAAATCAATCCTCCTTCTCCCTGTTGAGGGACAGGAACAGTTTGCGTCTGGGAGAGTCTGTGGGAAAGGCCAGTTTGTTAGGCACAGGTGCCAAGTATTTGGGGTCTGTTGAGGGTGCTGGCGGTGGGGCTGAGGAAGTGGCCATTGACTGGGCAACAAGAGCACTGGCTGCAACATCAGGCGGCATTGTGGCTTTAGAAGGAGTGGTCATTAGGCATGCATCATCCATCTCTATCACCTCAAAGTCTGCATCGTTCCATTGGTCAGCTTCACCACAGTTCTGCTGGTCCTCTTCTTCCTCCACATTGTCCAGCAGGGCTTGCCGGTACTCACTGTCATCAGCATCCTTGGTGTGTCTGCCTGGCCCTTTCCGTAGGGCAGACGGACCTCCTGGTGATGCTAGTTTGTACATAACAGGGAACAGGATGGAGGTGAAGGTGGATGTCCCGAGAGCCAGGTACATCAGCAATGGTTCATTCTTCACCTGCCCCAGTAAGAATGCCAGCAGTGCTGGCAGGACCATCTCACCAAGGGCTGCTCCCACCACAAACACTGCAGCCGACCGCCCTGTCACCGTTGTGTACTGCTCCACCCATGAAATTCCACTAGGATAGGTGGTAGACATGGAGACACCATACAGGGCAGTGCAAGCCCAGAGCACAGGGCTATTTTTGCTAAAAAGGAGCAGCAAGAGAGAAGTAACTGTAGTGCCCACTAGACTCAGCAGGATCAGCGTGCCTGGGCGCAGACAAGTCGCAAAAAAGATGGCCAGACCACGACCAGCTGCAAACGTTCCCCAGAAAAGCGAGTTCAGCCCTGCTGCCTGAGCCTCATCCATACCAGCATGGTCCTTTGCATAGGTGAATATAAAGGAGCCGTATGCTACTTCACTTCCAACATAGAAGAAAAAGAACGTGGACAGCAGGAATATGAGAATGTTGTGGTTTTTGGAGAACAGTGGCTTTCCTGAGGGTGTCTTAGCCCTGTTTGAAGAAGGGGAACTGCGGGAGTACATGATGAAAAAAAGGGGTGACACCAATAAAATATAAGCACCAATCACAATGTAGGCCCACATGGATGACATAATGTTGATCTTGGGATGGGAGAACGGCAAGATGGCACCAATCGTTTTGGAGGCGTGTCCAGACACTAGAGGCGTGTACAAGGTGGCATTGCCTGGACTGTGGCCAAACAGCAGCTTGGCTATGATTGGGGAGGCAAATGCTCCAGCGGCAAAGCTGAAATGCAAAGCCTGCATGTGAGGCCCAGCTTTCTCTCCCCACGTGTTCAGTATGAGAACATTACCACCTATTAACAAGCAGAGACTCAGAGTTACAGAAGCATTTGATTGATTTATTGATGCTAGAAAAAAAAAAAACACCCTCTCTCAATATCCCCTTTTTCACCATTGAGCCGAACAGTTCTGACTGTCTGGGCAAGAGACCAATCATGTGTTGCCACGTCACTAAAGGTGTTCTACCAGAACAGTTCTCTGTCCTGAGCATGGTTAGCTAACCATGCTGAGAAATGGTTAGGGGCCGGGAACAGTTTGTAATCAAACCATACTTAAATGGAAATGCTCCTGGAACAATTACTCACTGTCTTCAGAATCGTTTGGCCCAGTGTTGGAAAAAGTTTCTTTCTTTCTCTAGTTTCTGTACTACTTTAGCTACTACAGGAACTTGGCAGTGCGATAGTACAGATCTTGTAGGATTTGTATGACAAATTTCTTGTAATGTTCCTCATTTGTAAGTCACTTTGGATAAAAGTGTCTGCTAAATGATTAAATGTAAAATCTACATGCTAGAAATTATTTCTTACAATAGGATTCCTGATGTCAAAATTGCTTTATACTGTTAATAAAAATCAAACTGGTAATTGCTGTATGCTGATATTTAACAATAATTAACACTGTGTAGTAATGTTGATTATCAGTATCAACACTTTTCTAATAGGGTAGGCATTACAGAACACTGTCAACAGATAAGAACTTGATAAAAGCAAAAAAGTAAAAACCTTGTGTCAGATGTATAAACGTTGTGTTTGCACATAATTAGCATAAATTGTGTACAGCATTTTTACGCTCACATTGATATATATATATATATACACACACATATACACACACAATGAAAATTTGAAATGTGAAAATGTGTGCACCATCATGCACACTCCATGCTAATGTGTGCAATTTCATGACTCCACTGGCCAACTAATTAATTGAACTGAATGCTGTATAAATCTTAACCTAAAACCTTAAAGTTTATGTCCATGTAAAACTTCTAGCTTGACAACAGGCACTTATTAACAGGAGCTCATTGAACGGTCAGAGATCTCAGAACAGCCAGGGGCAACGTAAAGGGCAAAGTGTAAAGCACTTTATATAGAAACCGAATTTGAATGACTTCACATTATTTTCTTCTGCTTTTCAAATTGGTTTCCATGTATGCTCCAGGTGAGCGCAAATTACTTTTATTTTTAGTCTAGACTTCATTGTTTGCGCATATTAATTTATTTTATTTTATCATCACTATAAGTTGTGGAATCCAACTTATTCAGTAACCATTTCAATGGTGAAGTAACGTAAGAGAATAAAACTTTATACATTTCATGTAAGTTCTGACACATTAATTTGACCATAAATGTAAATCATTATCATTGATATGCACTTTTATATTTATATTTTATATACAATGATACATAGTAGCTTAAAAAAAAAAGTATTATTTACCATAATATATATAAAAAAAAAAAAAAAAGATTTGGTAAATGAACAAGGTGTGCAAAAACTACTTCACTTTTACTTTTTTTTTTTTTTAAATCTGGTTGAATATTGCATGATACTAAATTATTACTGTGGGACCAAGTCACGTTTATAATTTATAATTATTTAAAAGTCATATATTTCTTTCCAATTTACTTTTATTAAAAAGGAACTTTTATTTTGACACTTCACATGGAGCTTTTATTTTGACACCGAAAGTACAGCGTGTAGTTTACAATGCACCGCATCTAGTGAAGCGTTGTTGCCCACTCCTTTTCTGTTATACTGTGCTCCTTTGTAGATTTGTATAATCATTTGTAGCGGTTACTAAGGTTTGGAATTGCCCAAATGCTTTATATCTTTCACAATTCATGTGATCTGCTCTAAAATTGGTAAAAATACGCACGAGTCCCGTGACTGCACAGAACAGCCTGTCACCCATTCTGAAGCGCACACAGACCATGTTTATCTGTCTTTTATCGCAGCTTATTGAAATTTTAAAATCACTTATGACCATATTGCCATTTTGATTATTTATGATGCCCAAAATGATAGCAAAATGAGTCTACTGATGCGCTTTTTATGAAACTTAATGGCCAAATAACGGCCATTATTCACGATATTGCTTACTTTTATATCATCAGCCAAATTATCGCAAAAATATCGTGAATATTCAATATATCGCCCAGCCCTAATGTATATAACATTTAATGTATATATTCTGCATCTGCTGATGTCAAATCAGAAGTCAGTGTCTTGCCACAGATGCTTTTTATGTTTCTAGTACTTCAAATGTTTAAAAACAAAAAGTGGATGGTCCAACAATTAGACACTGCACACTGGGATGCAGTTTATTAATATGCAGATACATGAATAATATATTTGTTTAAAAGAGCATTTGAATATTTATGGCTGTGTTGGAAAGGACACAGGTTGGGAAATACCGTTACTACATGTGTGCACAATCTTATGCTAATTTAATTATAAAAGGAACTGTGGGCAAGATCTGGAGTGCAATGGGTTTTATAAATTAGTAACTTTTGCGCAATCACAGAATCTGCTATTTGTGTGTATGCATAACTGTGGGATTAAACCCATGCAAAGTTTTATACTCAAGGCCCCAAGCCTTACTTGTATGTGTAAAAGGGTGTAAACACACACCTTACCTGTATCTAACACTCCCATTGACATCCCCAAACTGGACATTAAAGCGGTGAGCAGCCAAGCCTTTTTACAGAAGGGAGTTCCAGACATCCCAAATGCAGTGATCATCAAGGAAAAGCCTGCAGAGATAAATCAACCTTATTCATGGTAGCGCCATCTTGGATTTTTAATGGGATTGACAATGAGGCTGTGAGGGATAGACTTACATCTCTTCAATGGCACGCATGGTATAAAGCTGTAAAAAGCTCCTAGATCACAAATGATTTTCCATAACTCATGTTGTCTGGAGTTTTTTTTACAGTTGAATGTTCTTGGAAAGATGTTTTTTCAATGTTTGTCCGCAGAACGATCCAAAAACACTTTAAACTGCAGTACAACCCATTGAATTGACTGTACGTCTATCCCTCACAGCCTCGCTGTCATTCCCGTCAAAAATCAAAGATGCTACTGCTGTGGATTTTGGTTTATGGATCACTATGGAAATCATATTCAATATATGCATTTTGAATGTTTAAAAAAAAAAAAAATGGTTTTAAAGTTCAAAGATTTTGACCCAAGGTAGTAGATTTGATCTACTTTTTTAAGATACTATTAAAAGATATGCTTTAACCAAATAAATCTACAAAACACAGTGGGGCCCTACTAAAACACCATGAGATATGGCCCTTCCTACAAGCAGTGATTCATGCATGCAATGAAGGTTTGTCTTTTTGTGTATTTCATGTATTTTCCAATTTAAAAAAATTAAATCTAGTCAGCTACAGCAGGGCTGAATTTTAGGGCAGTCAGTGAACATTTGATAATAGCTGCGTCCCAATTCGCATACTTGTGCACTATTCTTCATTATTTTGAAGTGCAAGTAGTTAGGACTGAAACGATTAGTTGGCGTAATCGACAACATCGACAATAAACACTGTAGACATAAAAGCTGTCGAAGAGTCGTTTGATCTCATTTAACGTAACATGAGATCACATGAAACGCCAATAATGGCGTGCGAGAGCAGCACTGCAGCTCGCTCCTGATTGAGGAGAGGAAGAATTACACAGCTCACAGTCCAAACGCACTCCAAACTTTCCAAACGGCTTCAGGTAATGTAGATCGCAAAGTATGAGGGAATTAAAATGCAAAAATACAAAATAAGTAAATACAGAAGCAGTGTCATCATGAAATAAAGCAGAGCCGGATCTGGCATTCCGCTAAGCAAAACTTGCATGTCTAAAGAGTGTCTAAAGTTAACACCCTGGTGTTATATCTTTAATGCATCCTTTATTAAAGTTCAAATAATAAGGAAGCGGGGTCACTTAAATAAACAAACTCAAAACTGGTATTTCTCTGTGCAGTCAGCGCCGCTTCTATGAGTCGCGTGGAGTGACCCATTCGGGAGAGATTGAAACTGCACCCGGCCCGTCCCTCACGTGTTTGCTGCAGCTATATTATAACATGATGGCATGCGACGTATGTGTCACACCACGGTGTGAATCTTATCACAGCTTTATTAAGAAGAGAGAGTTTGTTTATGTGAGTTAAAGATGGATTGAAGTGAAGATGAGAGAGTGTAGTCTTAGCCCATTATACACTGCAACAAAATAAATTTTTGATTAGTCTTTTTTGGCTTCTTTTTCCAAAATAATATCTAAAACTTCTTTAAAACAATATACACTGGTGGCCAAAAGTTTGGAGTAATGTACAGATTTTGCCCTTATTGAAAGACATTGGTACTTTTATTCACCAAAGTGGCATTCAACTGATCACAATTTATAGTCAGGACATTAATAACGTGAACAATTACTATTACAATTTGAAAATACTACTACTCAGATATCTCCTCAAAAAATCCTCCACGTGCAGCAATGACAGCTTTGCAGATCCTTGGCATTCTAGCTGTCAGTTTGTCCAGATACTCAGGTGACATTTCACCCCACGCTTCCTGTAGCACTTGCCATAGATGTGGCTGTCTTGTCGGGCACTTCTCATGCACCTTACAGTCTAGCTGATCCCACAAAAGCTCAATGGGGTTAAGATCCATAACACTCTTTTCCAATTATCTGTTGTCCAATGTCTGTGCCCACTCTAACCTTTTCTTTTTGATTTTCTGTTTCAAAAGTGGCTTTTTCTTTGCAATTCTTCCCATAAGGCCTGTCCCCTGAGTCTTCTCTTTACTGTTGTACATGAAACTGGTGTTTAGCAGGTAGAATTCAATGAAGCTGTCAGCTGAGGACATGTGAGGTGTCTATTTCTCAAACTAGAGACTCTGATGTACTTATCCTCTTGATTAGTTGTACATCTGGCCTTCAACATCTCTTTCTGTCCTTGTGAGAGCCAGTTATCCTTTGTCTTTGAAGACTGTAGTGTACACCTTTGTATGAAATCTTCAGTTTTTTGGCAATTTCAAACATTGTATAGCCTTCATTCCTCAAAACAATGATTGACTGATGAGTTTCTAGAGAAAGCCGTTTCTTTTTTGCCATTTTTGACCTAATATTGACCTTAAGACATGCCAGTCTATTGCATACTGTGGCAACTCAAAAATAAACTCAAAGACAACTTTAAGCTTAATTTAATGAACCAAATAGCTTTCAGCTGTGTTTGATATAATGGCAAGTGATTTTCTAGTACCGATTTAGCAATTTAGCATGATTACTCAAGGATAAGGTGTTGGAGTGATGGCTGCTGGAAATGGGGTCTGTCTAGATTTGATCAAAAATGACTTTTTTCAAATAGTGATGGTACTGTTTTTTACATCAGTAATGTCCTGACTATACTTTGTGATCACATGAATGCCACTTTGGTGAATTGAAGTACCAATTTCCTTCCGAAACTGCAAAATCTGTACATTATTCCAAACTTTTGGCAGCCAGTGTACATTTACTTTAGGAGCTATACTGCAGAAGATAAATGTGTTATCTGAGAATGTTTAATACAATATTAAATTTTTTTTTTTTTTTAAATCTAAAAATCCTTAAAACAAGATACATTTACCTTAGAAGCAACTTATAAGATATTTAGACTTGCTTTCAGAGAATATTTCTTAAATTTGAGTATATTTCTTCTTTACTGCTCTGGCGGAAGTATGAACAACTGAAAAAATACACATACTGTATATACTAAGCACACTTAGAATCAAATTAGAATGATATCTTAGTTTTATTGGCATTTCAAAAAAAGCTAATGGAGCAGAAGCTACTGGAACGGTGACATAGATCGCAGAGTCTAGCGACAGCAGCTGGCGGTGTGAACGGGGAAAATGCAACGAAACATAGAGGGCTATGAGTACCAGGATATGTAATTCTTCAACCAAAAAAACAATGCAATGTTGGATGCATTTATTCAACGGTCGGGGCTTGCCATGCTTAGTGGAAGAGATTACCGGCTGCAATGCTGGCCTGACAAAACAGTCATTAATGGTGTATGTGGAAATTTCTGTGAACAAAACCCCTTACATAACCTTAAATGTGAGCGGAATCCTTTACCATCACCCCACACTGTAAATAAGTAAATTATTTGTAGGGATGTCCCGGTATCCTTTTTTTGAGAACTAGTACAAGTAAACCAATACTTGCTTTACGGTACTCGCAAATACCGATACCCGTTTTGTTTCTCATCAAAATGGTGTCTTAATACAAGAGTTAATTAAAACTTTAATCAAATGAAAAAAGAAAAATTCATTTTCAACATAATATACAGTTGAAGTCAGAAGTTTACATACACTTAGGTTGAAGTCATTAAAAAAAAAATAATAATAATAAAAAACAAAAAAATTATAATAATAATAATAATAATAAATGTAACCACTCCACAGATTTAATATTAGCAAACTATAGTTTTGGCAAGTCCTTTAGGACATCTACATTGTGCATGACACGAGTAATTTTTCCAACAATTGTTTACAGACAGATTGTTTCACTTTTAATTGACTATATCACAACTCCAGTGTGTTCGAAGTTTACATACACTAAGTTAACTCTGCCTTTAAGCAGCTTGGAAAATTCCAGAAAATTATGTCAAGCCTTTAGACAGTTAGCTTCTGATATGAGGTGTACTGAATTGGAGGTGTACCTGTGGATGTATTTTAAGGACTACCTTCAAACTCAGTGCCTCTTTGCTTGACATGAAGAGAAAATCAAAAGAAATCAGCCAAGACCTCAGAAAAGAAAATTGTGGATCTCCACAAGTCTGGTTCATCCTTGGGAGCAATTTCCAAACACCTGAAGGTACCACTTTCATCTGTACAAACAATAGTACGCAAGTATATACACCATGGGACCACGCAGCCATCATATCGCTAAGGAAGGAGACGCATTCTGTCTCCTAGAGATGAGTGTGAAAAGTGCAAATCAATCCCAGAACAACAGCAAAGGACACTGTGAAGATGCTGAAGGAAACAGGTACACAAGTATCTATATCCACAGTAACACGAGTACTATATCGACATAACCTGAAAGGCTGCTCAGCAAAGAAGAGGCCACTGCTCCAAAACCACCATAAAAAAGCCAGACTACAGTTTGCAAGTGCACATGGGGACAAAGATCTTACTTTTTGGAGAAATGTCCTCTAGTCTGATTAAAAAAAATTCAAAATGTTTGGCCATAATGACCATCGTAATGTTTGGAGGAAAAAGAGTGAGGCTTGCAAGCCGAAGAACACCATCCCAACCGTGAAGCATCGGGGTGGCAGCATCATGTTGTGGGGGTGCTTTGCTGCAGGAGGGACTGGTGCACTTCACAAAACAGATGGCATCATGAGGAAGGAAAATTATGTGGATATATTGAAGCAACATCTCAAGACATCAGCCAGGAAGTTAAAGCTCAGTCACAAATGGGTCTTCCAAATGGACAATGACCCAAAGCATACCTCCAAAGTTGTGGCAAAATGTCTTAAGGACAACAAAGTCAAGGTATTAGAGTGGCCATCACAAAGCCCTGACCTCAATCCGATAGAAAATTTGTGGGCAGAACTTAAAAAGCGTGTGCGAGCAAGGAGGCCTACAAACCTGACACAGTTACACCAGCTCTGTTTGGAGGAATGGGCCAAAATTCCAGCAACTTATTGTGAGAAGCTTGTGGAAGGCTACCCAAAAAGTTAAACAATTTAAAGGCAATGCTACCAAATACTAACAAAGTGTATGTAATCTTCTGACCCACTGGGAATGAGATGAAAGAAATAAAAGCTGAAATAAATCATTCTCTCTACTATTATTCTAGCATTTCACATTCTTAAAATAAAGTAGTGATCCCAACTGACCTAAGACAGGAAATTTAATCGCAGAATACATTCCAGGAGTTCAGATGTATTTGGCTAAGTTGTATGTAAACTTCTGACTTCAAATGCAGTATTATTTATCACATTAAGTGATTTTATACAGAACCTCACATCACAATCCAAAATACAACATTGGAGTTTTTTTGTCAAATAAAGTGCTGCATAACAGAGCATCACAGATGTGCGATATTCTTAAATATAATACAATTAATATTGATTTATTATTAGTAGTAGTAGCAGCAGCAGCATTACAGTGAATATTACATAACTATACTAAGTAGTGATATATTTCTGTTGTACTTTTTTCCATTTAAATTTAGCTTTTATTCAATTATAGTCCCATACACAGTAAATACATGGACTATAGAGACAGTGTCTCGAGCAACTTGCAAACTTTGCATATCAACCCATATCTTTAACTGTTAAGACTACCAACTTCAAAAAAACGTGCTGTTATTTAGCACGATATTCTTTTTTCATGTGGAGTCCACGTGCCTTACCCAGAAACAGATGAGGATTCACACAGTCAAACAGGATCCCTCCTAACAGTGAGCCTCCAATATATCCAGATGATCGACCCACAAAGATATAGGACAAATTACTGATGTTCTTGTTGACATTGATAGCCAGGTCTTCAAAGGTCGGGCCCAATACAGAGATTGCCATTCCCTGTAAATAAACCAAAAACAACTGTATCGTCTTATTACCATGCACGCATACATTTGGCCACACAACCACACTAATCTTATCCGTACGTCTGATGTCACAAACATAAATACCAATGGGTGAAAATGGAAAATACAATCAATGAGCAATGATATATAAATAAATACCCTTATGAAAAAGTATTGCACTGGTACCAGGATACAGTGATGAGGTCAGATAGGAATACCATATTCATACGCCACAGCATTTACATGGTACTTCATGCAACTTCAAAGAACACCATGTTAGATATACAACAAAAAAAAACAGTAATATGATGGTACTTTTTATTGGGTGGAAAGGTAACAGAACCTCTTTCCCCTGAGATTTTTCATGGATACCACTGATCACATACTCCAATATTCTGGGATATTTATTACCATATTAATGAACTAGGCTCTTTCACTCTTTTGAAAAGCACCCTGCCTCCTGTGTGCATGGTCATCACTAAAAAAAATTTTTTTAAAAATGTCATGGTAATACCATGCAAATGGTGCATTGATCTGGTAATCATTCAGTGTCATGGGACATCCACAGTGCTCTTTAATAAATGTTTAAATGGAAGGCCGGGTTGACCTGCCAGCCCAGTTACCCTACTCCTACTTTGTTTGATGATCCTGTTTCATCAGGATACTGTATTACGAACAGGAGGTCCCCATAACAAAAGTTTTTTACCCTTATTATTTTCAGACCTCTCTGTTTTGATACGGCTACAATCAAACTTTCTTAACAAAACAGAGGAGATCACGCTGTACCACACATTGTGCAAAGCATAGATCCTATCGTTTTATGATACACAAACAAAGCAGACTGAACATAGAGACCCACCAGCCCGAGAAAGGATGCGCAGAGCGCAAGGCTAACCAGCCATCGCCAACATGCCCCAGTGTCGCTCTGGCCCCGTCCGGGTCGAACTATTTCAACCTTTTCGGAGCCGAGGCTCAGCACCCCTTTACCCCCCTTCAGAGCGCTTTTCAGTCCTTTCCTAACGTCTTTCGGTTTGTCGAAAAGCGTGCCCTCTTCCTGCTCGTCGTTGTCATTGTCCTCTTCCATCCTGGCGAACCGAACGTGTTTCTTTTTCGACGCGGATTCAGATGATGGCATGACAGCCAGCCGAGCGAGCGAGCGAGCGTGCGTGCGTGCGTGCGTGCGTGCGTTGCGAGGCGTGCAAAGCAGCACACGGCTCTCGCGCTGTCGTGTCCGGAAAAATCGTCAATGTTGCGATGACGCGGGTCGAAGCTTTATGGCCGACCTAAAATGACCCACATTTGTCATGCTTGTCACTCTGCTATCAAACCATTGTATGTATTGTTTCAAAATGGCCAAGCCGACATATTTTCATTTTGTCGTCGCTCATCAATATAAAAGTCGGGTTCCGGAAGTAAAAATCCCATTCATTTTTTCCATAGGCGAATTGATTTTCGACCATAACTTATAAACCTTTAAAGACAACCCTACCGTGAGCGCCGAGGTTTTTCATCGACGGTATATGCTTCAGTTGAAGCCACTGTCTACATTTTTTTCAACTTCAATGTTTAAAAATCGTGTTTTATAGCTGAATACCTGGTAAACAACTACATTACCCATGGTGCAGCAGAGAAAGCTCGACCAATCAGAGAACAGCGGCCAACATAAAGCCAGAGATTCTCTTATTTATTGAGGAAAGAGCTTAACGTCAACTAGAGTGTTACCTTAAGGAGTGTCTAATAGAATGATACATCAGTGCTACCCTACAAGAATGTTTTTGAAGAGATTTATTTCTGCTGAATTTGATATAAATTGCTCTTTCTGTGATCTCCAAACTGAAGATTTGTCTCATTTGTTTTGGTATTGCTAATATATATTTAAAAAGTCTTTGGAAAGACATTTTTGACTTTTTGTATTGTACGATTTCTGATATTTCATTGAAATTTGAGAATGTAATTTTTGGTTTTATACATTATAAGAGAGAAGAGTCAGATTTTTGTTTTATTTAATCAATCTTGTCTTGCTTTTGGCTAAATATTTTATACATAAGTGTAAATTTAGTTAGAGTAAGCCATGTTTTAATCTTTTTCTTATGGACATGAAACTTTATTTGATTTCGAACTCCTCTCATAAGAAAGCTGTGAAGACAGTAAATCTTTTCAAAATGTACAATCCTTTCTCCCTCCCTGGCATGTAGGCCTAGTATGTTGTCATTTTGTATTTATTTATTTATTTTGTATTGTTTAATAAAAAAAAAAAGGCTACGCAGCACGTCGAACTGTCTGACTCAAAAAGAACCGAAAGAGCCGTTCCCACTGACTGCCGAAGTTTGCAAAGGATTACCGAGGACTTCCTATGTGCTGAGATGGTAATGGCAGTAGCCGAATAAGACATTTAGAAAAAATACGAAAAAAAAGTTGTTCATGGATGCCGCGGAGAATAGCGTGAAGCCTCCACACGCACTATGTAACACCTACATAAACGCAGCATCTACGTACAGCATGTCACCGGCATTCACGCTCAACAAGCCAACAAGCCATAAATAAGACATTTACATCATGATGGCGCCACGGATGGCCGCCTCGGTGTGGAGCGCTTCTATTGTTTTGTTGTTTTTGTTTGTTTGTCCTGTGTTTAGTAATCTTTTTCCAGTCAGTTTTACCAGAGACGAACTGCTGAACATTCGACAGCATTTATCTTTTCCCGGATTTTGAATATTCGGACGTTTTGTTTGACATTTTAATCAGAGGCACGGCTGCGTTGTTCAAACACGCTGTGAGACGCAGACGAGGGAGACGAGCAGGCGTGCTGGTCAAACTCCGTCAGCGGGGCTTTCGAACAACGCTGCTGAGCATTCATCTAGCGAATCTCCGCTCTCTCCCTAACAAAACGGACGACTACATCTCCTCACCGGCACAAACAAGGGCTTTTCAACCTCCGCTGCCTTGTGCTTCACAGAATCCTGGCTGAGTGAAGCCATTCCGGACAGCGTGTTACATCTGCCGGGCTTTCAGCTGTTCAGAGCGGATCGCATCGCAGAGTTAACGGGGAAAATGAGAGGCGGTGGAACATGCTTTTACATCAATGAAAGTTGGTGTACAGATGTAACAACGTTAAAGAAGATGTGCTGTCCTAATTTGGAAGCGCTCTTTATTAACTGTAAGCCTTTCTACTCGCCGCGGGAGTTTTCCTCATTTATTCTGGTGAGTGTGTATATCGCGCCAAACGTGTGTGTGAACACAGCACTGCAACAGCTGGCTGATCAAATCACAGACACAGAACAACAATACCCGGTCTCAGTTATTATTATTCTTGGGGATTTTAACAAAGCAAACCTCACATGTGAACTGCCCAAATACAAACAGCACATTACATGCCCAACCAGAGACAGAAATACACTGGATCACTGCTACACAACAATAAAGGATGCATATCGCTCTGTCCCTAGAGCAGCTTTGGGACTATCTAATTACTGTCTGGTTCATCTTCTTCCAACCTACAGACAGAAATTAAAATCTGCTAAGCCTGTAGTAAGGACTGTAAAGAAATGGACCAACGAAGCAGAGCTGGAACTACAAGCCTGCTTCGATTGCACGGATTGGAGTGTTTCTGAGGCTGCAGCCACAGACCTGGACGAGCTCACAGATACTGTTACATCATATATCAGTTTCTGTGAGGATATGTGCATTCCTATTAGGACTTTTTTAACATTTAACAATGACAAACCATGGTTTACAGCGGAACTCAGGCAGCTTCGTCAGGCCAAAGAGGATGCTTACAGAGTTGGGGATAAAGTCTTGTACAATCAGGCCAGGAACACACTGAATAAGGGAATCAGAGTGGCTAAAAGAAGATACTCTGAGAAACTGAAAAACAAGTTTTCAGCTAACGACCCTGCATCAGTGTGGAGTGGCATGAAACAACTTACGAATTACAGGACTCCTACCCCTAACCCTGTGGTGGACCAACAACTGGCTAATGACCTGAATGTGTTCTACTGTAGATTTGAAAGGCCCAATCTCACACCCCACACCCACTCTGACCTTCACTTCACACAAACACCAACACCTCCTGCAACCCCCTCCTCCCCCCTCCTGCTACTCAACCTGCACTTAAGATCTGTGAAGATGATGTGAGCCGTGTCTTTCGAAAACAAAGGATAAGGAAAGCACAGGGCCCAGATGGCGTTTCACCTGCATGTCTTAGATCCTGTGCTAACCAGCTGGCCCCCATCTTCACACAGATCTTCAATAGATCACTGGAGCACTGTGAAGTCCCATGCTGCTTCAAACGTTCCACTATCATCCCCATCCCAAAGAAAGCAAAAATCACAGGACTTAATGACTACAGACCTGTCGCCCTGACGTCTGTGGTCATGAAGTCATTTGAGAGACTGGTGTTGGTCCACCTGAAGGACATCACTGGACCCTTTCTAGATCCCTTTCAATTTGCTTATCGAGCAAACAGGTCTGTGGATGATGCAGTCAACATGGGATTACATCATATCCTGCAACATCTGGACAGACCAGGGACGTATGCAAGGATCCTTTTTGTGGACTTCAGTTCGGCTTTCAACACCATCATCCCAGCTATTCTCCGGACTAAATTACACCAACTCTCTGTTCCCACGTCTGTCTGTCAGTGGATTACCAGCTTTCTGACAGACAGGCAGCAGCTTTTGAGACAGAGGAAATTCACTTCCAGCACCTGTACAATCAGCACTGGTGACCCCCAGGGATGTGTGCTCTCACCACTACTCTTCTCCCTCTACACCAACGACTGCATCGCATGGACCCCTCTGTCAAGCTCTTGAAGTTTGCAGATGACACCACTGTCATCGGCCTCATCCGAGATGACAATGAGTCTGTATACAGAAGGGAGGTTAAACAGCTGGCTGTCTGGTGCAGTCAAAACAACCTTGAGTTGAACACGCTCAAAACGGTGGAAATGATTGTGGACTTTAGGAGGAACCCCTCAACACTGTCCCCCCTCACCATTCTAAACAGCACTGTGGCAGCAGTGGAGTCATTCAGGTTCCTGGGCACTAAAATCTCACATGACCTGAAGTGGGAGACCCACATTGACTCCATTGCGAAAAAGGCCCAGCAGAGGTTGTACTTCTTTTGCCAGCTGAGGAAGTTCAACCTGCCACAGGCGCTGCTGATACAGTTCTACTCAGCAGTCATTGAATCTGTCCTCTGCACTTCAATAACTGTCTGGTTTGTTTCAGCTACGAAATCAGACATCAGAAGACTACAAAGGACAGTTCGGACTGCTGAGAGGATTATTGGTTGCCCCCGCCCCCTTCAAGAACTATACACTTCCAGAGTGAGGAAAAAGGTTGGAAAAATCACTCTGGACCCCACTCACCCTGCCCACTACCTTTTTGAACTGTTGCCTTCTGGCCGACGTTTCAGAGCTCTGAGCACCAGAACCATCAGGCACAGAAACAGTTTTTTCCCCCAGGCTATCCATCTCATGAACAGTTAAAACTGCCCCTTTGAGCAATAATTACTGTGTAATACACAGCTTTGTCTTTTTATATTATCCAACACATCCTACCTCTTCTGCCATTACATTCCCTTGCACTGTAAATAACCGATTTGTATTTAGATTTGCACTACATATGTGTATGTATGTATATGTATATGTATATTTATATGTATGTATGTGTGTATGTATATGTATGTATGTGTGTATTTATGTATGTACAGTATGTGTGTATATATATATATATATATATATATATAACGTGTGTGTGTGTGTATATGTATATGTAGGTGTGTGTGTGTGTGTGTATATAAATATATAATGCGTATATATATATATATATATATATATATATATATATATATATATATATATATATATATATATATTGTGTATTCTATATATACTTTTTTCTTTTCAATATTTATCTATTTTTTTATTCCATTTTAATAATTTTTTTAAAGTCTTGTTGCTGTTTTTTTGTATAGTTGTGTACTGGATGCTCCTGTCACTAAGACAAATTCCTTGTATGTGTAAGCATACTTGGCAATAAAGCTCATTCTGATTCTGATAAAATGCGCGGATTGACGTCTCAGACGCGGAGGCAACTGAGATTCGTCTTCCGCCACCTGGATTGAGGCGAGTCACTACGCCACCACGAGGACTTCGAACGCATTGAGAATTGGGCATTCCAAATTGGGGAGAAAAAGGGGAGAAAATCAAAAAAATAAAATAATAGATTCTTTCACTGACCAAGTTTGCTTTATACGCCGTCTGCATCTGCTCGATCTATTCATTACTCTGCATTTGAGAAATTTAGTCATTTTAATTTATGCCATCAACAACAATAGCAAACAAGAGGCTGATGAATTGATGAAAATCGTTATGCCTTTCTTGAGATATTTGCGGTGCTATCACTCGTATTCTATATTGATTCTTCTTAATTTCTTTGAAGGATTGTAAACGAATATCTCTCCTCCTCGCTCCAAAAATGTGTGCTCCGTTATCTCGTAAGCCTAAAAATTACTTTCTAACTGACATGCACCCAGATACCAACCCCAGTCAATAAATAGTCCATACAGCAGAGTATAAGGAATACTGCATGAGGCATACCGGCATGAGCACCAAACACAAAAAACACATAAACATCATTTTCAGTTGGCATTCAGTTTAAGAACATTTTCACGTCAGTTTCAGCCTTGATAAATCCCGATTTGTTCCTCACTTTTAACGTATGGATAAAATCCACGGAATTTAGGATTGAATATCACATACAAGTAAGTACTATAATCAAATGGTTTTGCTCAACTATACTATATCAGAATGAGCTTTATCATAATGAGCTTTATTTTATATATCTCTCAAACAATGATAACACCAGCAACGACGACCACATCTCCCATCATTTACGTCTATGAAAGATGAACGAGCCAATGAGGCGATGCTATGGGCGGGGCGACACGTGTAGCTCCGCCCCATATGTAGCCCTGCCTCATTCTGCAGGCAGTGCACCAGAGTAAAACCTTTTAAAATAACGAGTTGCTCAATCCAGTTAATTTAATGAAAAATTTAGTGAAAGCAGTATTCAAGGCATCAGTTTACCTGATGGACAAATTATAATTAGACAAATTAATGGATGACACCATCAGGGTCAGAAATTATGGGGTGCTTGGGGCCACCGAAAGTGACAAAAATGCCTCCAAAATTCAAAACTTGGGAGCAAAAAATGCCCCTGTCATGAATTCTTCTGTTTTTTTTTTTATTTGTAATATCTGCTATAGTTCTTAATATTCTATTATAGTCCAAAAATATACTGTATATTATCACATACAATATGAGTTGATATTGATTTCATTTTAAGGGTAAGAGGTAATAAATTCTCAAATTTAAGAATCTGTTTTAATAAATGGATTGAAATATTTGACATAAACGGATGAGACAGTTAATGTTTTATGTAGGTAGGGGAAAAAAGCTCTCATAAAGGTAAAAAAAAAAAAAAAAAAAAATGCCCCTAAAAAATTTGAATCCAGGAAGCAAATATTGTCTCTTATTGTAAAAGTTAATTTGTGACATTAAACACCATGTTATTTGTTTTTGGGTCCTCCCCTTTTCTCCCCAATTTAGAATGCCCAATTCCCAATGCACTCTTGGTCCTTATGGTGGCGTAGTGACTCACCTCAATCTGGGTGGCGGAGGATGAATCTCAGTTGCCTCCATGTCTGAGACCGTCAATCCATGCATCTTATCATGTGGCTTGTTGAGCACGTTACCAAGGAGACCTAGCACGTGTGGAGGCTCACGCTATTCTCTGCGGCATCCACGCACAACACACTAAGTGCCCCACCGACAGCGAGAACCACATTATAGCGACCACGAGGAGGTTAACCCAACGTGACTCTACCCACCCTAGCAACCAGGCCAATTGGTTGCTTAGGAAGCCTGACTGGAGTCACTCAGCATGACCTGGATTCGAACTTGCGACTCCAGGTGTGGTAGTCAGCATCTTCACTTGCTGAGCTACCCAGGCCCCCACTATGTTATTTGTAAGTAATGTCTCCAAAAATCCCTTTAGCAATTGGCTATATAAAAACCACTGACCAAATAAAATGTTTTCTTAAGCTTGATGCCTCAATTTACATAAATAAATGTGCACTTATGGCTACAAAAACATTTGTAAAAAATTGTGTATTTGCAATATTCCAGATAAACCTGAAGTGACATATTTAGACATCTTCAGAAGTGGTATGATAGGTGTGGGTGAGAAACAGATCAATACTCAAGTCAGTTTTTACCATAAATTCTGCTCCCTGCCCAGTAGGTGGCGATAAGCACAAATAATGCAAATAACCAAAAACAAAAGAAGAAGAATGTGAAAGTTGCAAGTGATAGTAAAAATCATAGTATACATACATGTAGATATCTATGGTAAAAAGGACTTAAATAAATCTATTTCTCATCCCCACCTATCTTATTGCTTTTGAAGATGTGGATTTAAGCACTAGAGTCACATGGATTACTTTTATACTGCTTTTATATCCTTTTGGTGCCACACAATTTTGATACCCATTCACTTGCATTGTATGGACCTACAGAGCTGAGATATTCTTCTAAAATTCTTCATTTGTGTTCTGCAGAAGAAAGAAAGTCATACACATCTGGGATGGCATGAGGGTGAGTAAATGATGAGATAATTTTCATTTTTGGGTGAACTATCCCTTTAAGTAGGCTATAATATAACTCATAAATTATAGAAAAGTGTCATTTAAATTATTGCATAGATGCAGTATATTTAAAAAGGTTTTAAAAAGATATAGAGACAATTTGCTCTTGTGTTGCTCAAATTGAACCTGCATTACATATTTAAACAAAAAGAGAATTATTATTTTATTATTAATCTTTTATTATTATTTTGTAAAAATATCTTTTATATATTATTTTTATTATCACTTACCAAATTTGATATTCATAGAAGCAAATTCAGTGACGAAAAATCTTTATTTATTGTGAAGAGGAATGGTGCAAAATTCCTCATTATGCAGGTCTGATCCACAATTACATGTGGAAAGCAGTACTGCTTAAGAGGGTCCACAATGGACTGTAAGATGTTGACATGATTCAATAAAGACATGAAAACAGAATATTGTTTGTATTGTTTAAGCAGACTGTGTATGCCTGTTGTTGTGACCAAGTTTAAGATCAGCTCAAATAAAATTGTTATGACCAATTTATGCAGAAATCCATGGTAAAGCAATTGGTTCACATACTTTCTTCTGCAAATGTGTATATATAATTAAAAGCTGTTCTAGAATTTCTACAAAGGCCCTGTCCCAAATAGTACCCTAAGCCCTTGCAGTCCTCCTCCAAGTCCAGACTTTGGTGACGTAAGCGTGTGCAGACCGATGGGGTGCAAGTCAGCAAGTCCATGAGGGTGCATGAGTGGTGCATTTGGGACAGACTTCAAGACACAGAGTTTTATGAATTATTATTTGAAAAGTCATGACACTGAAAGAAAGGGTAAAGAAACACACTTTAACACTTGGATATTTGGGTTTTTATGAATAATTCCAAGCAACACAGAGACAATAAAGCATTTGGGAATTTAACAAAGAATGACAAAACCCCATCTTTTTAATTGTTTAGAGAACAAATAAACACGATTCAGACACCTGGATGGTTGCATGTAGGTGCTTAGAACACAGTCAAATGTATAGAAAGAAGAACATACGTCTCACATACCGCCGTGTATTGCAAAAATGATTATATTTATACACACAGCCACACTTCTGCAGGTAAATATATTGCCGGCTGACCAGACATTGCTATTTGAATAAATATAATGAATCTTCCAGCATATGTGCAGGAACGTAATCTCTCAGTGTAATGTTTTAGAGACTCATAATTCTAAAATAATTCTAAAATCCTCTTTGAAACAATGATAACAAAGGGTTATTGTTAGATTACTTTTAAGAACGTAAAATTTCCTCAAGAAAAACTATTTAACAAAAACTCAATAGGAGTAATTCCATATATCTGGACAACTGAATAAAACAACGTTTTTAAACAATTATACACATCAGACTAAACAGTGATCACAAGAAAAGCAAGTGATCCGTCATAGCCAATCAGGAAAAAACGATTTTTGAAATCAATATTTAAAGGTGTTGTGAGCGATTTTTTTCATGGAAAGGTATGCAAAAACTTTTCATACTCCCTGAAAGATATTAATAAAATAGACTTGTGAGATATCTCACCTGTGTCTGTAACAGCTCTAGACTCTGTAAAAAGTCAACAAAAATGTGTCCGCGGGCCACGGTCTCTGATGCTTTTGACCTGTCAATCATTTTGCATGTTCTCATAGTATTGTAGTTGCAGCAAATTATTGAGGCTTAATGCCATTTTTATGCCATGCAGCTCATAAGAGTTGCCAGTGACAATGTCATCTGCTCGGTATTGGTCTCAATAAAGCTCATTTGGTATGTTGGGTTGGAGTGTTGGGTTTTGGAAAAAGGGGCATGGCTTATCCAGCGGCTCAGTTTGAACAGCTAAAATCGCTTACAGCACCTTTAATCCGCGATTGATATCGCCTCGTCCCCCATGTTTTTTCCTCTGGCTCGGAAACTCCAGTCCGCTGTGATTGGTTGAGAGGATTAGCAGTGGGGACTGTTGGGTAGTAGTCCGCTGTGAAGCTCGCACTGATGCATTGAGGGCGCAAAGTGGGCGCTCGTGAGCACCCCTCTGAGTGCTAAAATGTCAAATGGGACACCCTACGGTCTCGTGGACTTTGTGGGAACACAAATCCACATAAAGTGTGCCATTTGGGACAGGGCCAAGCTAAGCCGTTGGATTAGCCATGCCCCCTTTTCCCAAAACCCCACACTCCAAAGAGACCAACATGAGCAGAAATGGTTGTCAAAAACAACAGCAGTAAAATAGTGCTCTCAACTGACAACTGTTATGAGCAACATGGCATAAAAATGGCATTAAGCCTCAATAACTCGCTGCAACTACAATATTATGAGAACGTGCAAAATGATTGACAGGCAGAAAGCGCCATTGTCCACGGCCCGCTGACACATTTTTGTTTGCTGTTTACAGAGTCTAGAGCTGTCACAGAGACGGGTGAGATATCTCAGGATACTTATTTATTATCTTTCAGAGAGTAGTAAAAAATCTTTACATACATTTCCATGAAAAATTGTTTACAGCACCTTTAACTGGCTAGAAATGAAAATATAGGTCATTGTAAAAAACAAAAACAAAATAAGTAGTTATTAAGAATGCCTTGTTGTGTTTTGTCTTATAATGTTTATGCATATGGAAATTTTAATGCATGGCCATGTGAATATGCAAAATAATTATTTAAAGTAGAGGAATTCATTTAATACAATTATAATACAAATATAATTTTATGGCAATTTTTATTAATTCAAGTACTTATTGTTATCATAAGTAAAACAAAACTACGATCAAGTGCAAGAAAACAAACAAAAACTATCCTGAAAAAATTATCCTGGAAATTAACATCCCATGAATCTGTCCTGATGTTTACAGGCTTTCGAAAGTATCTTAATGGTTGTATGTGCTGGACACTAAAACATCAGATTAAGTGTGCTTGGCCTTCAGTCTGCAGTCTGAGCCATACTGTGTGCCATTCTTGTGCTCCAGAATTTTTTCAATGGAGTCAGCAGCTGCCTTTTACTCTAACAGTATTTTCATTTGAAAATGAAAACAAATATGCACTTACAATATCTACAATAAAATGCAAGAGTACTGCAATTAAAGTCAGGATTGAGGTCTTGATGTAAACGGATTGACGGAAATTAGATTACATTCGACTACATCATCAAACAAGCCCCTGTGGCCATTTTGTGGAGGAAACACTGGTAAACAAAGCATTGTGTTTCTCCGGTAGCAACGAGATAAAGAATGAAATTTGAAACAATGTGACTCCGAAAAGCATTTAGGTGTGGATAAAACGTTGGATAATATTTCGACGTGTTACGAGAAGAAAAATAGGAAGATAAACTTAAGTGGTCGATTGGATCCTTCAAACTTGTAAGAAAAAATGCTTCTGGTTCTGATGTTACCTATGTGCTGCGATATCCTCACTTGATGCACACTGTTAATGCTAACACATGCCAGAAACTACAGATATTAAAGTCTCTAGAATTATATAATAATTTTTTTCTGTGGATTGGTTCTGGACATTAAATTTATCGGTGGGAAAGAACAATCAAGAAGATGACCTCATAAGTGACACTGCAAAGGTATGTTATCAACAACAAAACATGCTTTGTAATGTGCACGCTTGTAGCACACACTAAATAATACAGCTAATATTTCTTCTTAAAGATGTCTGTAAACTTTATATATGCAAATGCTACAAAGAAAGACATAAAAGATGTTGTGCTGCAGTGGTGGTTCTAGCTTGTATTGTGCCCTGGGCGAGCCCCCCATCAGCACATTGTGCTTTATTATAGATTTCAGTCTGCTGTAATTTTTCTTAGCTTACTCAACCATGTTTAAAAATTATGAGAAATAAAACAGTTAAACAGGCTTCTTGTGTAATTATTGCTATTATATTTATTGTCATTTTATGCATTCATTGCATAACCATCTCTGCTCTTTATACATTTTTCATAGCGTTGTTAAACTCATTAACACCCACTATATTTACAATGACTGAGCAGGGCCGGAGTGGGATTCATATTCAGCCCGGGATGTCATTTCCAAGTCAGCCCACACCCAAAAGGGGGGTTGGAGGTGAAGATGATAACAATAAAACAAGATCACAGCAAAAATATGCAATATATGTAATTACTTGAAAATTATTTAAGCTCTCCATGTCATTATACCACATACAGCATTCACTAAGATTTTCACTTTGTCATCAGACATCATTGTATGTATTGTAAAAATAAGTGAATGTTAAAGGGATATTTGATCATTTCCTCACCCTCATGCCATCCCAGTTGTGTATGACTTTCTTTTGCAGAACATGAATGAAGATGTTTAGAAGAACTGTTGGTCCATTCAATGCAAGTAAATGAGAAGCAGTGAGAAACAGATCAATAATTAAGTCATTTTTTACTATAAATCTCCACTTTCACTTTCATAAGCACTCTTCTCTCTTAGGAGTTCTTCTTCTGTTTTTAGTGATTTACATAAGTATATCGCCCCCTACTGGGCAGGGAGGAGAATTTATAGTAAAAAAAATATATAAAATTAAATATTGATTTGTTTCTCACCCACACCTATTATATCGCTTCTGAAGACATAGATTAAACCACTGGAGTTGTATGGATTATTTTATGCTGCATTTATGTGATTTTTGTACCTTCTGAGTTCTGATCACCATTCACTTGCATTGAAAGGACCAACAGAACTGAGAAATTCTTCTAAAAAGCTTCATTTGTGTTCAGCAGAAAGTCATACACATCTGGGATGGCATGAGGGTGAGTAAATGATGAGAGAAATTTCATTTTTGGGTAAACTAAGTTTATTTTAAAGACTATCTAGGCACATAATAACACTATAGAACTGTAAATGTTTATAACTCTTTCAAGATGTGCAGGCTCGCACTTTAAATGGTTAGTGCTTTGAATTTAGATCATTAAAATAGCAACAGGTCCAGTGAAACAATTAGTGATTGTTTTTTCATTTTTACATGCCATTCAAAACGTGCCATTTTACAATGATAAGAGTGAAATAAAAGACTAAAAATAACACAGTTGTACTTTTCTTTTACTTGGAATGTAAATGTTCAGGACAAAGGCAAAATGGTTACTGTCTCTTTAAGAGGGTTTTATCGCATGATACAACATTGAAGGCACTTTGTGCAGTTTGTTTTGTTGAGTTTATTCTTTTGAGAGCTGTAAAGTCACATTATTTTCGTACCGTGTCGTGCTGTTGCATCTGTATTCATTTACTTTAAGTATTCTGTTATTTTGTGACAAAAAATAATTTTGCTATTATCATTCTGCACTGCTAGGGAAGAGGATTTCAGAGATTAATTGACTGAGATTGTGAGACTGCAGTCAGTATTAAACTTGTGATGATCTTGTACCTGAAGCATGTTCATCCATTCAGCTATTAGTAGCCTATCTGTTCTCGATGGATCTTCCGTGATCCTTCCCGCGCTGTCAAGTGGAGCGGCACAACATCAGTTTTGTCTCTCAGAGGATACTCTCTCATTTGTTTGAGTGTGAGATGATAAAATACAGACTGCGTCCGCTATAATACGGAATGCAATTTTGATCCTTTAAGTACCGGATGTTACGGACTGTTGGCAATTGTTATGCGACACATGATGAAAGTTTGTCAATCAACATGAGGACCTAACCTGCCCAATTTTTGACCGGCCCAGCGGGAATTCTCCCGATCTTCCCTATTGCTACTCCGTCCCTGTGACTTAGAGTGTTTACTCCGGACTTGAGAAACGAGACCCAGCCAAGTTTTGTTTTACCTTGAATGTAACTGTCTACTTGAAAATAAATGTAATAAATGAGACACAGTCAAACACTTAATATCAGAGTATTCAATAAATAAAACAGAAGATAAGAATGCAAGCTTGCATACTAATGCTAATGCTAACTGTCCGATTCCTGACTGCTTAATGTAAACAAAGTACAGAATGCTAGTGTTGTAGATTTAAGATTAAATGTAATGTCACTCGGTATTTATACAAGTGTACAAGAGATCAAAATATTTTACTAATGGGCCAAGATGGCAACAGAAGAACACTTACAAATGGAAGAAAGAGCCAGGTAAACATAAGCCTGCAATTAGACTTTACTGTAGCCTTTCGCTGACCATCAATCTACAGTATATTACTTCACTAGTATGACAACGGGAAAGATATCCTTAATAATCTATTAAACTTGAAATACTACACTAAACTTTACAAGGTATTAAGTAATATTCTTTCTCCCACTGCATCGGCAGACAAACTGTGTGTTTTGATCTGGTGTCTCCCCAATATGGTGATGACACGTGTCGTGACATCATCAGAATACTATCTATAGCAGATCTGGAACTTCATTCCTCCCTGTAAGCATTAACAGTTTGCAGCTAGTAAATTCTTAGACACAGGATCTAGGGCTGTGGGGTATGCTGAAGGTGCTGGTTGAAGGGCTCAGGAAGTGCTCATTGACTGCTCAGCAAGAGCAGTGGCTGCAGCATCAGATGACACTGAAGCATTGGCAGGAGAGTTCGCTAGACTGGCATCGTCTCCATCTTTAAATTGATCAGTTTCATCTTCATTCTTCAACTCCTCCACTTCTTCCACATTGTCTAGTGTGGCTTGCCAGTACTCACTGTCATCCTTGGTGTGTTTGCCTTGCACTTTCTTTATATAAGAGTCCCTTCCTTGTGATGCTAGTTTGTACATGATAGGGAAGAGGATGGAAGTGAAGATTGATGTGCCAAATGCCAGGTACATCAACAATGGCTGTTTCTGCACCTGCCCCAGTAAGAAGCCCAATAGGGCTGGCAGGGCCATCTCACCGAGGGCTGCACCCACTACAAACACTGCAGCTGACCGCCCTGTCACTGTTGTGTACTGCTCCATCCATGAAATCCCACTGGGAAAGATGGTAGACATGGAGACACCATAGAGGCCTGTGCAAGTCCAGAGCACAGGGTAATTTCTGCTAAAAAGCATCAGTAGGAGAGAGGAAACTGTAGAACACACTAGACTCAACAGGATCAGGGTGCCTGGCCGCAGACAAGTCGCAAAGAAGATGGCCAGACCACGACCAGCTGCGAACGTTCCCCAGAAGAGTGAGTTCAGCCCTGCTGCCTGAGGTTCCTCCATACCAGTGTAGTCCTTTGCATAGGTGAAAATAAAGGAGCCATATGCTACTTCACCTCCAACATAGAAGAAAAAGAACATGGACAGCAGGAATACGAGAGTGTTGTGGTGTTTGGAGAACAGTGGCTTTCCTGAGGCCGTCTTTACTCGTTTAGAGGTGGGGGTACCACGGAAGTACAGGATGAAAAATATTAGTGACACTAAAAAAACAAAAGCACCAATCACAATGTAAGCCCACATGGATGATATAAAATTGCTTGTAGGATGGGAAAATGAAAGGATGGTGTTGGAGGAGTTGTCAGACGATGGAGGAGCATAAGTGGTGGAATTCATGTGGGGATCTTTCTTGTGGCCAAACACCAGCTTGGCTATGATCGGGGAGGCAAACGCTCCAGCAGCAAAGCTGAAGTGGAGAGCCTGCATGTAAGGCCCAGCCTGCTCTCTCCACGTGTCCAATATCAGAACATTACCACCTGTTAATAGCAAGAGACTCAGAATTACAGAAGCATTTTTAAAAGTTTTATTGATACTTCAATCTATTTCTCACAACAGGACTCACTCTGTCACAATTTATCATACACTCACATAGCACTTTTTTAGGAACACCTGTACACCTATGTATTCTTGCAATTATCTAATCAGCCAATTGTGTGGCAGCAGTGCAATGCATAAAATCATGCAGATACAGGTCAGGAGCTTCAGTTAATGTTCACATCAACCATCAGAATGGGGAAAGAATACGATCTCAGTGATTTCGACCGTGGCATGATTGTTGGTGCCAGACTGGCTCGTTTATGTATTTCTGTAACTTCTGATCTCTTGGGATTTTCACGCATAACAGTATTTTGAGTTTACTCAGAATTGTGCCAAAAACAAAAAACATCCAGTGAGCGGCAGTTCTACAGATGAAGATGCCTTGTTGATGAGAGAGGTCAATGGAGAATGGCTAGACTGGTTTGAGCTGACAGAAAGACTATGGTAACTCAGATAACCACTCCGTACAATTGGGCAAAATAATTGCGAATGGGCAATAACCACAGAAGACCACATCATGTTGTATTTCTGTCAGCCAAGAACAGAAAGGCTCACCAAAACTGGACAGTTGAAGACTGGAAAAATGCAGCCTGGTCTAAGGAATCTCGATTTCTGCTGAGGCACACAGATGGGGTCAGAATGTGGCACCAACAGCATGAATTCATGGACCCAACCTGCCTTGTGTCAACATTCCAGGTTGGTGGTGGTGGTGTGATGGTGTGGGGAATGTTTTCTTGGCACACTTTAGGCCCCTTTATACCAACCAATCATCACTCGAATGCCACAACCTGTTTGAGAATTGTTGCTGACCATGTGCATCCCTACATGGCCACAATTTACCCACCTTCTATTGTCTACTTCCAGCATAATAATGCACCATGCTATAAAGCAATAGTCATCTCAAACTGGTTTCATGAACATGACAACGAGTTCACTGTTCTTCAGTGGCCTTTCCAGTCACTGGATCTGAATCCAGTAGAACACCTTTGAGATGTGGTAGAATGGGAGATTTACAGCATGAATGTGCAGCTGACAAATCTGCAGAAATTGCGTGATGCAATCATGTCAACATGGTCTAGAATCTCAAAGGAATGTTTCAAACATCTTGTGGAATCCATGCCATGAAAAATTTAGGCTGTTTTGAGAGCAAAGGGAGGCCCTACCCAGTACAAGTATTGTGTTCCAAATAAAGTTCTCAGTGAGTGTATTTGAAACATGATTTTTTAATGCCTCTACATCATCGACATGACAAATACTTTGCTGAAAAACCTGTTGTATGCAATAGAAAATGTCTACTTTTATACTGTGATGCACAAGTTTTGTTGAAATCTATGCTGATTTTGATAAAGTGATATTTCAAAATGAGTATTTGAAGTAACCTGTGCTTGGTGAAAATTTCATACATTATTTTATAGACAGATTAGGTTTATCTCTCAATCATCATTACATTACATTCACACCCACCACAATAAAAACACTGAACTTTGAAAATACTTACATATCATTTTTATAAGATATACAGTATTTAAAGTGCTATGAGAAGTCTCTGATAATCAATGTACCCCTCAAAACCACAACGTAATCAATCTCAAAATTAAAAATAAGCTCCCTCTTTGACACGTTTGTGTTTAGTTGTCAGGTAATTGACAATGGATTTCGAATTAAGTGAAAAGTCACATCATGCGTGATCACTACTGATCATCGTTTTCATGATCGATCATTGTTGCCATGTCTGAGTACTCGTGCCCATCCCTAATATTTAAATGTATTTTTATGTCATTATAAAAATCTCATTGTTTTACATTTCAAGCTATAATGATGTCATCTTATTATTACCTCCTGAGACCCAGAAAAAAAAAAAAGGTTTTACAATGTCGCTTTTTTAAACGTTGATATAGTGTTTGGTGCATAAAAAGCATATGAAATATTTGATTTGATGTGTGGAATTGTAATGTCATACATTTCTATAGACCAAGGAGAGGAAGTTGTTATTGCTAAACTCACAAACATTTGGTATCTCAAGGTATCCTCCAAGAATACCCCAAGATTTACTACTGTGGCATATATGGGCTAAGAGAAACTTAAAAACGTCCTATACAAAAATTAATTTCTGGGTCTCAAGAGGATAATGCCCTTTAAAGCCTGATGTGTGAAATATAATACAAAAATAAGAGATTGTTATTTTTTTGTTTTGTCTGTTGGTTTAAAAAACAGCTCCATTAAAAAAATTCTGCCAGTCGAGGAGTCACATGATGCCATGCGAGGAGCGGACTTTGATACGGCGAGCTCTGCGCACTTTGCTAGTTTTTAATTAGTTTTATGTCATAAACCGGTGAGATTCGATACACCCTGCTACATATCTGTTCTTTGAAGTCAGCATGGCAAAGAATTCAAAATCCTCAGGCTCTAGAGATATTAAAAGACACCTATGTGCTCAAGCAGATACCTCAGACAGGCCCGCAGACCAGGGACTCAAGTTTGGACGGTGCGGCGGGAGCAATTCAGTGCCAACTGGCGAGCATGTCTGTGATGCTGATGAAAGTTGTTGCTGACTTAGAGGATCTTGCTGTAATACGTTGATCGATTACTGTGATGAAAACGAAATTCTCTGAGATGGTTACAAGATTGGGGGATGTCGAGAGATGGATCAATTATCTGGAGTCATCGGAGAGGGAATTAGCTGCTAATCCGCTAGCGACCAAGATAGACTTGGAACGCGTTTGGGAAAAGTTGGAGGATTTGGAGAATCGTAATCAGCGAAATAACGTCTGAATTGTTGGAATTCCTGAGCATGAAGAAGGAAGAGATATGGTGAAATTCCTAGACGAGCTCTTCCCGAGTCTGCTCGACATAAAAGTCCATAAGCTGGAAATCGAGAGAGCTCTCAGAGTCCCGGCTCACAGATCCGCTGAGGGAGACAGGCCCCGATCAGTTCTGGCCAAATTTCTGAGATCATCCGATAAAGATCTTGTGTTGCGTGAGGCGAGGAGCAAATGAAAGCTTTCTTGGAAGAATCACAGCATTTTCTTGTTCCCAGATTTTGCAAATTCAACAAGAGAGAAACATGATCAAGGAATGCAAGAAACTCTTACATCAACGGAAGATCGCTTTTGCTCTGATGTTCCCAGCCAAATTGAGAATAGATACTAAGGATAGCCGCAAAATATTTACATGCCCACAGCAAGCATTGTCTTTCATAGAGACAATGGCATGAGTAAACCATTTGGTGATTTTCATATGGCCCCCAAGTGAGCTCATCTCGCTGAACATACACTTGACTGTTTGAGGAAGCTGGGTACCTTTTTTGTTTCTTTTTGTGTTGGTTCCACCTAGCAGCTGGAGTTTGTTTTGTGTAGTAACACTCCTTCAAGAAACATTTGCGTCGACGAAGGGTCGCTTTTACACTGAAGTTCCCGGTCAAAATATTTACATGCCCACAACAAGCGACGTCTTTCATAAAATCAATGGACTGAGGAAATCATGGTGTGTTTCTTACGTGCCTCCAAGTGGGCTTGTCTTGCTGAACATACACATGATCGTCCGAGGAAGCTGGGCGCCTTTTTTGTTTCTTTTTGTGCTAGTTCCGCCTAGCGGCTGGAGTTTGTTTTGTGGAATAACACTCCTTTGGGACAGTTGTGGATAAATCTGCTCGTTCTTTATACTTATGCCTCCTATTGGATGGAGTTTGTTGCGTGGAGTATTTTTTGCAGGACATTGGAATGATTAAGTCATCTCCTGCATTCATGAAACAGCCGGCTCACTGAACATTCGTATGACTGTCCAAAGAAACTGAACGGCTTTATTATTTATTTATTTTTTGTGTGCTGGTCCCGCTAGCGGCTGGAGTTTGTTTTGTGGAGGAACACACCTTCAAGACAGTTTTGTGAATGAATCTACACGTTCTTTGTGATTATTCTGCCTATTGGCTGGAGTGTGTTTTATAGATTATTTTCTGTTATGTAATTCTGTCTCAAAAAATTTGTACAGAAGCACCGGACTTGAGCAATCTGACGGCAAAGTTGTCGCGGGGACTCTCGTAGGCGTACATGGACTTTTTGAGTTTAGAGGGATGGATGCCGGTTGGCGCTGTCGTGCACGGGGTTAATGTGTACGTTTTTCTTTTTTCTGTTTGTCTGGTTCTGGGGTAAGTTCGGGATCTGACTGTGGCACTAATGTTGGAATGTGGTATTTATCATTTTATTTTTGACACACAATCTATTTTTTCCAATATGTCAAAATGTAAAATGTTAATATGAGAGAATTGTCTCTCTCCATGTGGAATGTGAATGGGCTGGGGCACCCCATAAAAAGAAGGAAGGTTATTTATTTTCTTAAACATAAGAAATATGATATAGTGTTTCTTCAAGAAACACATTTTCACACAAATTTGGGAAGATATGGGGTGGACATGTTTTCTTTAGTGCTGGCTCAAGTAAGAGCAGGGGAGTCATTGCACTGATAAGTAAACATTTACAATTCAAATGTCTCAAACAGATTAAAGATAAATTAGGGGTCATTATTGTTTTAGCAGAAATTCAGGGGCAAAGGTTGATTTTGGCTAATATTTACGCACCTAACGCTGATGATCAGGACTTTTTTATAGATCTTGAAGGGATGTTGCAAGCCCCTGGCACCCCTCATGATATAATATTGGGAGGAGACTTTAATCTATAATCTAAACAAACACACACCCCAGTGGCCCGACATCAAACCAACAATGACACACAAAGTAAACAATAAATCAACAGACAGTATTAAAAAAAACAATAAGAATGCACACACACATTCAATATTACCCATCTCCCTCCACTGTCTCCCCCCAAGAGCCCTCCACAAAATCCAAATACCTACCCCATTTTAAATAATCCCATGTTGCCCAGCCTTCTACAAACCATCCCCTCAAAAGCCGCCACCCTGCCCAACTCTGCGCACCATTCCAGAAACGTGCTCCAGCTGATTTCCATCCCCTAAGGATGACCTGCCTTCCGATCATGACACCAGTCAGGACCCAACTCTTCATGAACCCATCTCCTACATCAATGACCGTCCCATCGCCTACAACACAGAGCCTGGGGCAAAATGAAACCTGAGCATCCAACACATCACAAATAAAATTCTGAACCCTCAACCAAAATTCTTGAATTTTTACACATCCCCAAAAAACGTGGGTTGTGTTCCCATCTTCTGATTGGCATCGCCAGCAGGTGGGTGTGTCTTTGAGACCAAGTCTATACAATCTAGAGGGGGTCAAATAGAATCAATGTAAAATCTTAAATTGCATCAGACACACCCATGCATCTCTAGATGTAGACTTGATGTTTTTTAGAATCCTAGCCCACACTCCCTCCTCCAATACCAAGTTTAAATCTTTCTCACATACTCTCTTGACAGAAGTTAAAGCTCCGTCACCCAGACTCTGAATTAACAGGGAATAATACACTGATGCCTCATGACCTTTTATGGAATAAATGCCCAAATTAAACACTGGACATTTTTGTCCATACCGAGTGCAAATGTGAGATAACGGGGTGTAACTTAACTTCTCCGATTAGTTTGATAGAAGGGCTTTGCAGTGGCGAAATAGGGGCAAGAACTTCCTGTTCAATACAAAACCAGGGAGGGGCTCTCTCAGGTGGAAGCGACCAATGAGCCAAATGTCTGAGACCGAACACATAATAATAAAACAAAATCTTGGGTAGGCCTAGCACACCTTTGTCAATTGGCCTATGTAATTTATTGAAATGTAATCTGGGACGCTTACCATTCCAAATGAAGGACTTCGCTATGCTATCAAATTGGTTGAAATAAGAGAGGGGGATATCTACAGGGAGAGACTGTAACAGGTAGTTACATTTTGGAATACAATTCATTTTATTAACATTACCCTTCCCAATCATAGATAAATATAATGAAGCCCACCTGCCCACATCGCTCAAAAACCTTTTTATTAAGGGATCAAAATTAACTTAGACAAATTTGCTGGGAATAAAATGCCCAAATACTTAATGCCTTGTTTGGGCCACTGGAAGGCGCCCGGCTGGAAAGCTGTTACTGGGCAGTATGCTGTCAGAGCCAAAGCTTCAGATTTAGACCAGTTGACTCTGTATCCCGAGAACTTAGAAAAGGAATGAATAATTCCATGGAGGCAAGGCATAGATCTAGTGGTATTGGAGACAAATAATAAAATATCATCTGCGTAAAGCAAAAGCTTATGCCCCATACCTCCCGCCACCACCCCTAGTAAATCATCTTCATTTTTATCGTGGCTGCTAATGGTTCCAGGGCAAGACAGAACAATAATGGGGAAAGAGGGCAACCCTGTCGGGTGCCCCTATCCAGATTAAAATAATCTGAAATTAATCCATTTTTTGTATCACCTCTACCGGATGTCTATAAAAAACTTAATCCATCCAATAAAGGTATTCCCGAACCTGTATATTTCCAAAATCTTAAAAAGATAATCCCATTCTACCATATCAAAAGCCTTTTCGCCGTGAAGTGAGATACCAGCGACTGGAGTCAGATCATTCGCCACTGACCACATGATATTGATGAGACGCCTAATGTTATCAGAAGAACTGCAGCCCTGAATAAACCCCACCTGATCTATATGTATAAGAGATGTCATAACTTAATCGGTTAACCAAACGTTTTGACAATATTTTAACATCTAGCTGTATCAGGGAAATTGGATGGTAACTCTTACACTCGCTTGGATCTTTGTCTTTTTTAAGAATCAGGCTGATCCGGGCTTGTGTCATGGTTGGCGGAAGCTTTCCATTCTTTAGTGATTCTGTATAAACTTCTAGCAAAAGTGAAGCCAGTTCTGTAGCCTAAGATCTAAAAATTCAGCAGCAAAACCATCTGGCCCCTGAGCCTTGCCTGTAGGTAGGGCCTTAATTACCTCGTCAAGCTCCTCCAAGGTTATCTCAGAATCAAGATAATTATTTTTGCTCCGTCGTGAGTTCTAATGGTTCCACAAAGTTTCTAATATCTTCATCGGTGGACAAAGATGTGGAACTATAAAGATCAAGATAGAAATCTTTCCAGCCGGGCGCCTTCCAGTGGCCCAAACAGGGTATTAAGTAATTGGGCATTTTATTCCCAGCAAATTTGTCTGATTTAGCTAGAGTTAATTTTGATCCCCTAATAAAAAGGTTTTCGAGCGATGTGGGCAGGTGGGCTTCATTACATTTATCTATTATTGGGAAGGCTAATTTTATTAAAATGAATTGTATTCCAAAATTTAACTACCTGCTACAATCTCTCTCTGTAGATGTCCCCCTCTCTTAGTTCAAGCAATTTGATAGCATAGCGAAGTCCTTCATTTGGAATGGTAAGCGTCCCAGATTACATTTCAATAAGTTACATAGGCCGATTGATAAAGGTGGGCTAGGCCTACCCATGATTTTGTTTTATTATTATGCATTCAGTCTCAGACATTTGGCTCATTGGTCACTTCCACCTGAGAGAGCCCCTCCCTGGTTTGGTATTGAACAGGAAGTTAAGTTACACCCTGTTATTTCGCATTTGCACTCGGTATGGACAAAAGTGTCCAGAGTGTTTAACTCAGACATTTATTTCAATGTTTCCTTGAGCATACCAAAATTATGTATTAATAAGTCCCCTTTCTGCTGGTCAGAGTGGATTGTGAGGGAGGTTAATACACTCTGTGATCTATGTGAGAATGGAGTGTTGAGATCTTTTGAAAATTTGGTTCAACATTTTGGGATCCCCAGATCTCAGTTTTATAGGTATTCCAACTGTGCCACCTCCTATGTACTATTTTTGGGAGTAGCATACACCCCCCTAAAGTGGCAGATACTCTGGGAGTGGTGATTACTGCTTTTGGAAAAGATCATGAGGCATCAGTGTATTACTCCCTGCTAATTCAGAGTCTGGGGAACAGAGCTTTAACTTCTATTAAGAGATTATGGGAGAAAGATTTCAACTTGGTATTGGAGGAAGGAGTGTGGGGGCTAGGATTCTTAAAAACATCAAGTCTGCATCTAGAGATGCAAGGGTGCATCTTATGCGATTCAAGATTTTATATAGATTTTATTGGACCTCCTCTAGATTGTATAGGCATGGCCTTAAAGACACACCCACCTGCTGGCGATGCCAATCGGAGGATGGAGACATGGCCCATATTTTTGGTGGTGTATTGAGATCCAGAAATTCTGTTTGAAGGTTCAGAATTTTGTGTGTGACGTGGTTTTGCCCCAGACTTTGTGTTTTGGGCGATGGGGCGGTCATCAATGTGGGAAATAGTCACATAGAGAATTGTGTTCTGACCTGTGTAATGATCACCAGGCAGATTATTTTGAGGGTTTGGAGGACAGCTGGTGCATCCCCATTTCCGGAGTGATGCACGGAGATGGGGAGGGTGGCGGCATTTGAAGAGGTGTTATTGGAAAGACGGGATAACTTAGATTTGTTAGTCTGGGAATGGGGCAATTATTTGGAGTTTTTGGAGGGCTCTCAGGGTGGGGTGTGGAGAGAGTAGTGTAGTTTTGGTTGAGTATGATTATTATATATATATATATATATATATATATATATATATATATATATATATATATATATATATATATTTTTTTTTTTTGTGTGTGTGTGTGTGTTTGTTTGCTTTTTTTTTCTGTATATCTACTCATGTGTGACCACAGGGATGTTTGATTTGTGTGCCCTTACCTGTATCTATAACTCCCATTGACATCCCCACACTGGATACCAGAGCGGTGAGCAGCCAAGCTTGTTTACAGAATGGAGTCCCACACATCCCAAATGCTGTGATCAACAATGAGAAGCCTGCATAGATAGTCAGCCATGAGCAACAATCCACTATGGGCAGAAATGTTTTATATTCCGTATTATATGTCATAATTAAAGGGGTCATATCCTGAGAAATCAAATTTTCCTTGATCTTTTGAAAATTATGATAACAACTGCATGTACCAGTAACCACTGTTTACAGTGTTCTGTAAAAAACATGCTATAGATTTCAGAACTCAAAACATCCTTCTCAAATTTATTGAATCTAAGCAACAAAAAAACATCTAGTTCCGAACTTTTCAACAAATAACTGTCCACATTTACACATCAGAAAATGAGGAGGTAGGATACAGTAAATTATTATTATTAATTATTGATAATATGACTATTATTTCTAAACAGCAGAAGAACTAACAATAAAAGTCAAATTTGGGAAAGTTCGCCAAATCTTGTTCTGTTCCTGGCTGTGTGTAACACCTGCTGCTCTGCATACCAATTCAAGGGATCCCAACATAAGAAAAAAGGGACTGAAGTTAATTTTTAACATAAATTTGATCTTAAAAGTTTGTGCTGGACCTGGCAGCAAACCCGCAAACTGTGTGTAAGTGCAGCAAAGAACTGTTACTTGTTTCAAATAAAAAAAGGGTGATTCTTCATAAAGAGGCAGAGAGAGGGTGGAAAATGCTAATAAAAACATAAATCATTACTGCTTTAGGTACAAAAACGTTGATCGACATTATAAGTAGACCTCAGGGAAAAAATAACATGACAAAAAGGCAGGGATATTGTCTCTGGGGCAACTAAGCAATTTACCAAAATTAAATATTAAAGGGATAGTTCACCCAAAAATGAAAATGATCTCATTATTTACTCACCCTCATGCCATCCCAGATGTGTATGACTTTCTTTCTTCTGCAGAACACAAATGAAGAATTTTAGAAGAATATCTCAGCTCTGTAGGTCCATACAATGCATGTGAATGGTGACCAGAACTTTCAAGCTCCAAAAATCACATAAAGGCAGCATAAAAGTAATCCATGTGGTTTAATATATGTCTTCTGAAGAGATGCAATCACTTTGGGTGAGAAACAGATCAATATTTCATTCCTTTTTTTACTATAAAGATTTATGGTAAAAAAAAAAAAAATTTTTTACAAATTTAAAAAAAAGGACTTAAATATTGATCTGTTTCGCAGCCACACCTATCACATTGCTTCTGAAGATATGGATTTAACCACTGGAGTCTTATGGATTACTTTTACGCTGCCTTTATATGAGTTTTGGAGCTTGAAAGGTCTGGTCACCATTCACTTTCACTGTATGGACCTTCAGAGCTGAAATATTCTTTTAAAAATCTTAATTTGTATTCTGCTGAAGAAAGAAAGTCATACACATCTGGGATGGCATGAGAGTGAGTAAATGATGACAGAATTTTCATTTTTGGATGAAATAACCTTTTAAAAATTTTTTTGTAATCTGGCCTTACCCAGCAATAGATAGGGATTCACTGAGTCAAATAGGATCCCTCCTAATAGAGAACCTCCAGCATATCCTGATGAACGACCCACAAAGATATAGGACAAATCACTGATGTTTTTGTTGACATTACTAGCCAGGTCTTCAAAGGTCGGGCCCAATACAGAGATGGCCATTCCCTGAAAATACACCAAATACATGCACTGTTTCTATATACAGTATATATATATATATATATAATTATTATTATTATTATAACCCCACACTAAACTTATCTGATGGTCTGATGTCACAAACATAACACATTTGGAAAACACACATTTAGTGATGACTGATATTTAAATAAACTGTCCCTATTGTTATTATCATTAATTATTATTATTATTATTTCAAATTATGTCTGTTTTGATAACTAAATAAATAATTGCTTTGCCAAAAACACTATCGTTTCTTAGAGTTCAAAGTTCAAAATATTTTAGAAATATGTCTTAGATTACGAGGTAACGTAAAAGTGAGTAACATCTGTAACTATCACATTTTAATATGTTTTCATAGATGCTAATAAACACACCAATATTCAGGGATGTTTGATATTATCTTAATAAAATACGTTCTGCAGGATTTTCCATGAAAATGTTGCAAAGTTATCCCATCTTTTTTCATATCCTATATTTGCACAGATCCCTACATAATGCACTAAACAAGCAAACTGAACATGGAGACCCACCAGCCCTAGAGTAGACGCGTAGAGCGCAAGGTTTACCAGCCATCGCCAAAATGTCCCGGTGTCGTTCTGGCCCCGTCCGGGTCGAACTATATCGACCTTTTCGGACCTTTCGGACTGGTTCCCCTCCAGAGCAAATCCTTTCCGCTTGTCGAAGAGCGTGTGCTCTTTCATGTGTCTCTATCGGTGCGAGTTCAGCGAAAAGAAGCGTCCGAGGCGCACAGCGCACATCTCGTGCTGTTCTGTCAAAAGAGGCGGATTCAATTAGAATGAATTGCGGCCGGTTTTTTTGCACGCGCTAACTGCGCTTTTTTAGCGCCCGATTCACTAAAGGATTTATGCAGATCAGGAAACGGCGCAAACGCGCCCACAAAATCGATGCTGAACGCAATTTGCACGCGCAATTCTGATCTTGCGGTCCGATTCTGAGCGCAATATAGCCAAGGATGCCGCAGACCACCGTATTTGACCCACCCTGACTGGACTGAACAGCATAACTTTGATCCGGACATTTGATTCATCTGTTAAACATGCAGAATGTGCGCTTGACAACACCACACATCTGGATATATGCCAGGTTAGATAAGGCCTACGGCTGAAATGATCGGTTGAAAATGTTCACAAACATATCTTTTAAATAAAATTCATTTTACAGCCCACTTTCATTTGGCGACAATAGCGCGATGTAAATTGCGCAGGGAAAATTGCATGGAGTTTTGTGAATGATGTGCAATATTTAATGAGCCTGATTTGCATTAAAGGAGGCGTGTTTGCGTGGAAAGGAATGACAATGACGTCATTTAAATATTGAAGACGCAGCGCAATTTCAGCGCTGATTGCGCCCGCTAAACGTGATTGCGGGTGGTTAGTGAATAAGACGCAGGTATTTGAAATACCACGCCCAAAAGTGGCGCAATTGTTCAGTGAATCTGCCCCAAAATGTGTATATTGTCATTTCTTTTTACGTCATAGAACCAGAGGTAACGAAATACAGCCACCGCCACCAATAAGGCAAGAACTAAGCTCTCCAGCAATACTAGCCTAATTGAGCAGGTAACAATACAGTAGGCTAAATGCAAAAATGCCAATAGCCTATTTGTGTGCAGTGTGTGTCCAAATTTTGGATATGGGTAATTGGGCTAGTGCAAATGAAGACTTGCATGTGTAACAGAGAGTAGGATCAAATAAAATATAGCCTACATGGTAAACAATAGCCTAGATAGGCTACAGTAGACAATGTACATTCAATAGGCTAGACACTGTAAAAAGTGGTAACCTGCTATTGTTACCTTAAAGGAATATTTCAGGTTTAATACAAGTTAAGCTCAGTCGACAGCATTTGTGGCATAATGCCGATTACCACAACAACTTTACTTAAAAAAAATAATAAAATAATAATAATACAAAAATGGAGGTTACAGTGAAACACTTCCAATGGGAGTGAATGGGGCCAATTTTTGGAAAGTTTAACCCTTGTGTGACCTTCGGGACATTTTTGTCTTTTTCATTTATGTTTTTTCGATCATTCTCGTGTTAATGCCAGCTGCATACATTTTGCGTAAAGGTGTGTATTTTTAAGGGAATTTTTATATTTCAACCTATAATATTATAATATTTCCTATAATACATTAATAATACACTGTGTACACAAAATAGTTACACTCAAGGACAAAAATGTCCCCATTGAAACTCATTAAAACTGCAATATTTGATCCCTGTGTCATTAAAGCATAAAATCATGAATTCTATGATATTATGCTTTCTTTCCGGAGCCCTGGCTTCAAAATTTAATTTTTTTTATATTTTTCACCAGATGGCACCATTTTTCCTCATGTTTAGCCTATGGAGCAAATGCATGCTTTTTTCCTATTTTCTGTTTGCTGTATTATAGAGCACTGCTGTGTGGGTGTGTTGGTATGGATGTCAGAATGTGTTTTGTATGTGTGTATTGAGAAATTGTGTATGTGTAAAAAAACAACAGTGGCATTATATAAACAAACTGGCATTTAAAGGGTTAAAATCCTGAAAATGAATGAATATTTGGTAGTTATGATCAAGACTGATGTTGGTTAAAAAACTTAACTCATTGAAAGTGGAAAATAATATTAATATATAATATTATTATGGCAGTTTTTTGACGTGGACATTTTTGTCCTGGACCTCTGAGTAACTTTTGTTTATTGATGCACAAGGGTTAAAGGCAGAAATGTGAAGCTTCTCTAAAAAAATAAAATAAAATTGATCATTTGATTGTAGAAACTTCATCCAGCGCTCTGTTTGTTCTGTGTTCTTAGGTATGTGCCTGTTTGGCCAATTCACTGAAAAGAATGACTCAAAAGAATAATACATTTTGTGAATCGGGCATCGCTAGTTCAGATTTTAAACAGGATTCAGAAATATTCTCAGAGAACTGAAAGCATAGCAGTTGTGCTATCAGGAAGACTCGTAGTAGTCAGGCACGTCGTTCTCTCATTCGTAATTTTGTTTAACCAATCATATCACACCTCTTGCTTTATAGGTCTGTGAACAGCCTCCCATACTGCTGCCTACAGTGTGCCTACGTGGCAACCTCCTCCACCCCTTCCACCGCCAGTTGAGTCCCTGTCCTAGGCTCCTTGCCCCTGCTGTCCTCCCAGCAGGTTTTAACGGTTCACTCAGGATTCTCTTTTTGACCGTCGGACAGGGGCTTACGCCAAAGGACTTTATTATATTATCTGTTTTATTAATATATAATAAACTTCTTAAATGCAGTGCTGTGCCGACTGTTTCTGGTAGAAATGTTTGCCATTTGGCACTTAGGGTACGCACGCTGTGGCTTATTACATTTGTGATACAGAACCCCAAACAGCACACAATAAATTCAAAAGAATAACCATCAAGGAAGAAAAACGGGACACATTTTCCAGATTTTCCCCATTTCTAGGAAAGACAGGGTAGTGGGATCAATGGCTAGACATAAATGAGGAGATTTAGAACAAAACCATTGTTGCCATAATTCCCGCCAAATAACATTGATTTTTAAATAACATACAACATAAATGCTGTTCGGTGTCATTGTCTTTTGGAAGATGCCCCAAAATACAAAATTTAGGGTATGAAGGGGTGCTTCTCCCTACTACTTCATATATCACATCAAACACTTTATTCTTGCATTTTTGCACATTACCAAATATAATACATTTCTTCTGTATGTATTACACTTACTTAAAAAATCAGCGATATTATGATCAAATATAATGTTGCTTGGGTGACATGGGTTCTCATTGTACAACACTACTGTCAATTTTGTGTTATCTTTTCTTACAGATCTTTTATGGTCTGCTGTATAGTCAGTTGGACTTTGTTATACTGTACAAATTACATTTGTCCCCTACCATTTGGATTCTTGATTGCTATTTGTTCCAAAGCTGTCAGCTCTGGCCATAGAAATTATGAATTTCTCAGAGCAATGTATGTGAGTAAAGACTACAAAACTACAAACTTTATCAAAATATTAGAGAGTTATTACGTCAATTCGGTGACACAATTTTTGCGTAAGTAGAACGAGCAAGGCAAAGTGCATTGATCACATGCATCTTTACAACCGAGCATGCACTGATATCACTATTGAATCGATTGGGCACAATCCAAGATTTGTAGAAAAAATGTCACTTGAAATAAAATAATAATTTGTGAGTGATTTAATTGTATTCTTTTTTGTTTGGGTATGTCCTTCTAAAAGGGTCACAGAAATGCAAGTCCTTAATAAAATCTTGAATTTTCTTACAGCTATGCCAAGTTAAAATAGCAACATCTTTTGAAAGATCTATTTGTGCAACAATTAATCTCCCATTAGTTAATAATTTACCAGACAACTTAAAGGCAATAAATTACACATTTAAAAACAAAAGAAGAAGAAGAAGAAGAAGAAAAAGTTCTGTCCAAATTAGGGCCATTGAAATTGACCAAAGTTTGATTTTGAGGTAATTTGATATAATATTTAATCATTTTTAAAATGTTGCTCATTTATGTAATGAGAATCTCTGAAATTATCATATTTATTTTAAGACAAAATACTTGTTTATGATTTACAGTTTTGTTCAGGGTGATTAAATGTAAACGTTTTTTAATAACTGTCCAATAAATGAAAGGATAGTATCTGTGGTAATAGCCCCCCTGTTGCAGGTCTAAAGGTACACCCTTGAAATACATTTTAAAACACCTTTTTCATTGCCAGAGCGCTAGATGGCGCTATAGGAAGTGTAATCGAGTTTGAAATCATGATTGCCAAGCAGACTGCTGTCAAGATGTCCTGTGAAAAAGGAGTTATATTTTGGTCTGTTCTCACCCAAAACCAGCTTTCTTCTAAAAATCTTCGTTTGTGTTCTGCAGAAGAAATAAAGTCAAGCACATCTTAGAGGGCATGAGGGTGAAGAAATTATTTTTCATTTTTGGGTGAACTATCCCTTTTAAGTATTTCAGGTTAAAAATGTGGAAACATGAGGAACTGACTAAACATTACTAAAAAGTAATGGCCTGTAAATAGGAAGTAGAAATAGTTATAAACTATAAGCTTAAGCTAGTGATTTACTTCCCTGGAAAATCAAATGGATGCCTGTTATCTAGAAAGAACCCTTACAGGTATATATATATAGAGAGAGAGAGAGAGAGAGAGAGAGAGAGATTTAGAAAAATTATTTCTGATTATCCCCCTTCCTGATTTCTTCTGTTTTTGTGTATTTTTCATACTAAATTGTTTTAGATCTTCAAACAAGATATAACATAAAACAAAGGCAACTTGAGTTAACACAAAATACAGTTTTCAAATATATATATATATATATATATATATATATTTTTTTTTTTTACTGAAGCAAAAACGTTATCCACCACCTATATCACCCATGTGAAAAACTGCCCCATTAAACATAATAGCTGGTTGTGCCACCTTCAGCAGCAACAACTGCAACCAAACGCTACCGATAACTGGAGATCAGTCTTTCACAATGCTGTGGTGGAATTTTGGCCCACTCTTCTTTGCAGAATTGCTTTAGTTCAGCCATATTGGAGTGTTTTCGAGCATGAACTGCCCATTTAAGGTCCTGCCACAGCATCTCAATCGGGTTCAAGTCAGGACTTTGACTAGGCCACTCCAAAACTTTAATTTTGCTTCTTCTGAGCCATTCAAAGGTGGACTTACTCCAAAGCTTTGGATAATTGTCTTGCTGCATAATCCAGTTGCGCTTGAGCTTCAACTCACAGACTGATGACCGGACGTTCTCCTTTAGGATTTTCTGGTAGAGTGCAGAATTCATGTTTCCCTCAATAATTGCAAGTCGCCCTGGCCCTGAAGCAGCAAATCATCCCCACACCATCACACTACCACCACCATGCTTGATCGTAGGTATGATGTTCTTTTTGTTGAATTCTGTGTTTGATTTACGCCAGATGTAACGGGACCCCTGTCTTCCAAACAGTTCCACTTTCGACTCATCAGTACACAGAACATTCTCCCAAAAGGTTTGAGGATCATCAAGGTGTGTTTTGGCAAAATTCAGATGAGCCTTAATGTTCTTCTGGGTTAGCAGGGGTTTTCACCATGCCACTCTTCCATAGATGCCATTTTTGGCCAGTGTCTTTCTGATAGTGGAGTAATAAACAGTGATCTTTATTGATGCGAGAGATGCCTGCAGTTCCTTGGATGTTGTCCTTGGCTTTTTTGTGACTTCCTGGATGACTCGTCGCTGTGTTCTTGGAGAAATGTTGGAAGGTCGGCCACTTCTGGGAAGGTTCACTACTGTGCCAAGTTTTCTCCATTTGGAGATAATGGCTCTCACTGTGGTTCTTTGAAGTCCCAGAGCCTTTGAAATAGCTTTGTAACCCTTCTCAGCCTGATGTATTTCAATCACCCTTTTCCATAAAATTTCTGGAATTTCTTTCGACCTTGGCAAAGGTGCTACTGGGTGAGACCTTTTAGCCAACTTCATGCTGCTAAAAAAGTTATATTTAGGTGTTGATTTGATTGAACAGGGCTGGTAGTAATCAGGCCTGGGTGTGTCTAGTCCAGCTGAACCCCATTATGAATGCAGTTTCAGAGATCTATGGATTTAGTAACTAAGGGGGCAAATATTTTTTCACACAGGCCCAGTTGGTATTGGATAACTTTTATGCTTCAATAAATAACATCATTTAAAAACTTTTGTTATTTTGTGTTTACACAGATTGCTTTTGTTTTATGTTAGATTTTGTTTGAATTTTTGAAACAATTTATTATGAGATATACACAAAAACAGAAGAAATCAGGATGGAGGCAAATACTTATTCACAGCACTGTATACATGTATATAGGCTATATATCCTATATGTATATATATACTGTATAAACACTGCCTGGCCAAAAAAAATGTTAAAATAAATTGCATACTCTAATATTTCATTGACTTTAGCTTTGATTACGGCGTGCATTCGTCATGGCATTGTTTCAACAACCTTATGCAACGTCACAACATTTATTTCCATCCAGAGTTGCATTAATGTTTGGCTGAGATCTTGTATTGATGACGATGATGGTGGCCAATTCATGTGTCAAAATGATTCCTCATGCTCCCTGAACCACTCTTTCACAATTTGAGCCCGATGAATCTTGGCATTGTCGCCCTGGAATATGCCCATGCCATCAGAGAAGAAAAAAATCCATTGATGGAATAACCTGGTCATTCAGTACATTCAGGCAGTCAGCTGACTTCATTTTACTGCCGCATAACATGCTGAGCCTAGCCCTGACCAATTGAAGCAACCCCAGATCATAACACTGCCTCTAGAGGCTTGTACAGTGGGCACTATGCATGACGGGCGCATCGCTTCATGCGCTTCCCTTCTTACCCTAACGCGTCCATCGCTTTGGAATAGGGTAAATCTGGACTCATCAGACCACATGACCTATTTCAATTGCTCTACAGTCCAATCTTTATGCTCCTTAGCAAACTGAAGCCGCACTAACAAGTGGCTTTCTTGTGGCCACACAGCTGTTTAGTCCCAGTCCTGTAAGATCTCGTCACATTGTGCATGTGGAAATTCTCTTACTTCAATATTAAACAGCCGTGAGTTCTACTGTCGATTTTTGCGATGTGACTTCACCAAGCGTTCTAGTGATCTCCGATCACGATCATTCAAGATTTTTTTCTAAACCACATTTCTTACGCGAAGCTGATGGTTCACCACTATCGTTCCAGGTTTTAATAATGCGTTGGACAGTTCTTAACCCAGTTCCATTGATTTCAGCAATCTCCTTAGTCGTTTTCTTTGCTTGATGCAGGCCAATAATGTGCCACTTCTGAAACACAGTAACAACTTTTCCACGACCACGGGATACGCCTTCCGAAACATATTAATCACTGCAATAATGATCCAATCTCTTAAGTATCTGATTATTTAAACCCAAACGGCGACTTTTTGGATCCAATATACAGTATATATATATATATGATTAACATTAAGCCTATTTATATTAGTCACCCTTTTTATGTTGTTATAACTGCATATCAATGATTTATAATGCATATGTAAATTACTTATTAGTCATTAATTAACACTTTATAAACCCTTAACAAAGGGAACATTGATGTAAAGTGTTACACATCTTTTTCATGATCACAATTTTACTTTTTAAACACTGCCAGCACTTATGTGGCCTGTTGGATGACAAGTCTTAAATGTGATAATGGCAAATATCCTTTAATTGTTAGCTCCCACCCTCTTAGCTATTAAATCTGATCTTTTTACTATGAAACATCGTTATAAGGCATCTTTGAGGAAATGTAAAGTCTTTTTTAAGGACATCTGACGTCAGCGCGTGTGCAACTCATTCCCCTCTTACTGCATCTCACTGAAATCTCCCGAACGAACGACAGAAAAGCCGAATGAGGTGACGGATGAAGAACACGCCGAGTAGGAGAGAGAGAGAGAGAGAGAGAGAGAGAGAGAGATCGTCAGCACCCGCTTTTACTCATTGATGGAAGTAAGTCGCACGATAAGACGCTTGAAGAATTTTGGAAATGAGCCGATGTCGCATCTGAAGTGTTGGGGTATGGACGTGATGTAAATACATATGCATATCGAGATGTGTTTTTTTATGGCTTATTTGTTTAAAACTATGAATGTGTGGCTAGAGAAACCGATGGACCTATTTGATCGAAGTATGCATGTCAGATGTTTTGAATTTGGGCTGGTCTGAGCATGAGATTGGTTCCTCTGGCTTTGAACATTTGGACTTGACTGTACACAAATATTGTTATAAAATCTGTATATAAAAGTGAGCGTCATCTTATCACGTGTAGCGAGCTTTAGACGATTAAACAACGGGTAATTTATGCAGGAGTGCTGTTTGAAAAAGCACGTCAGCTCTAAGGATGAGAAATAGTTTTAATTTTTGCAGAGCACACGAGATTGTGGTCGTGGTGGATGTCAACGAGTTCAGTCGTGAAACCACTAGGACTAGTCTGCCTGCTTTTGACCAATGTATTGCTTGCTCCTATAGTCTTTTTATAGTAAAGTACAACCCCAATTCCAAAAAGGTTGGGACAATATGAAAAATGCTAATAAAAACAAAAAGGAGTGATTTGTAAATGATATTCATCCTTATTGAAAGCACCACAACTGAACATTGTATGTTTTACCTTGTGAATTTCATAGTTTAAAAAATAAATAAAAAATTATGTACAGTAATTTCAAATCAGATGATTGCAACACATTTCAAAAAAGTTGGGACAGTCGAGTGTTTACCACTGTGAAACATCATCATTTCTTCAAATAACACTTATTAAGCATTTAGGCACTGAAGACACAAGTTTGTTAAGTTTAGAAAGTGGAATTTCCCCCCATTCATCCATTATGCAGGTCTTCAGCTGCACAATTCTACGGGGTCTTTGTTGCCATATTGTGCGCTTCATAATGCACCACACATTCTCAGTTGGAGATGGTCAGGACTACAGGCAGGCCAATCTAGCACCCGCACTCTCTGCTTTTTAGGCCAGTATGTGGTTTGAAGTTGCCCTGCTGAAAATTCTGGGACATCCCTGGAAAAGATGGTGCTGGATGGCAGTATATGCTGCTCCACAATTTGTACATATCTGTCTGCATTAATGGTGCCCTCACAGATGTGAGAGCTACTCATGCCATGGGCACTGACACACCCCTGGCACATACAGCCACTGGCTTTTGGACCTGACGCTGATAACAGCTTGGATGGTCCTTTTCCTCTTTGGCCCGGAGAACACAATGTCTCATTGGACTCATCGGGCCGAAAAACACAGTTCCACTGTTCTACTTTCCATCTAAGATGAGACCGAGCCCACAGAAGTCGGCAGTGCTTCTGGACAGTGTTGATGTAGGGCTTCTGCTTTGTATAGTAAAGTCTTAACTTGCATCTGTGGATGCAGTGGCGAGTGGTGTTGACTAACAAAGATTTACTAAAGTTATACCAAGCCCTTGTTCATGATATCCATTACAGATGAATGATGTTTTTTAAGTCAGTGATGTCTGAGGGATCAGAGATCATGCACTTTCAGAAGTGGTTGTTGTCTTGCCCTTTACGCACCGAGATTTGACAATTCCTTGAATCTTTTAACTATATTGTGCACTGTAGAGGGTGAAATGCCCAAAATCCTTCCAATTTGTCTTTGGGGAACATTGTTCTCAAAATGCTGGATTATTTGCTGAAGCATCCGTTGGCAAATTGTCAAGTCTCGAATGATCCTTGCTCTTGAAGGACTAGGCTGTTTTTGGAGGCTCCAAATATACTATGACACTATTGCCTCACCTGTTTAACATCTGCTGTTTCACATCGCCTTGTTATTTTAACTCTCCAAATTGTTATTAGTCTTAAATTACGCGTGTTGCAATCATCTGATTAGAAATTACTGTACATTACTGTACATTAACATCATATAATGTGTGGTTGTTGTGCTTTCAATTTAGCAAAAGCTGAATATAATTTACAAATCACTCCTTTTTGTTTTTATTAGCATTTTTCATACTTTTGCAATTGGGGTAGGCCTATTTATTTGTATAATATGTTTTTTTTTATTAAAATTTTTTTTTTTTTAACTTTATATATATATATATATATATGTATATATATGTGTGTGTGTGTGTGTGTGTGTGTGTGTGTGTGTGTTTTTTACTTCTAAAAAGGAAACGCAGCCCTGGTTCGGGGGTGGGTTCCTGGGCCAGTGCGAATTCTCGAAATGTTCAGCGCATTTCCATCGCTGTAAAGGAAGTTCCGGGGTGGAAAATCTGGTTCCTCACCGGCCCCAAAACCTTGCTGGTCTATATATATATATTACAGTGGCCGTGAAGTGCAAAACAAAACAACAAATCTAAAAACACAACGGCAAATCCAAAGACAAAATAACAAATCAGAATCACATCAACAAATCATAAAACACAACAGCAAATCCGAAAACACAACACCAAATCCAGAAACAAACAACGAGTTAGAAAACACAACGGCAATTCAGAAAACACAACGGCAAGACAGAAAACACAACAGCAATTCAGTCGAAATGGAAAGGGTAGGCAGTAGCGGTTCTAGCTTGTATGGCGCCCTGGACGAAACCCGCTTCAACACGCCCCCAAAGTTGCCGCCCCCCCGCAAGATGCCGTCCTGGGCAACTGCCCATGTCGCCCATGCCTAAATCCGCCACTGAGGGTAAGTTCCCTAGCTTGTCACCTGATTGGCTGTGTGAATGAGACCTAGTCCTTTTTCTCTTGGGAAAACAGTAACAGGAAACTTCTTGGTTCATCTACTGCGTAAGGGACTGTCTTAAAGTCCACAACCTGCTCTAAAACACTTGGTGGCATAAAAAAAATAAACTTTGCTGCCAAAGGATAGATTTTCCAAGTACTATATCTAATTATATGGATACAGTATCCAATATTTTAGAAAAAACACCACTAAAATTAAACAAGATGTAATTTTTACATTACAGCAGGATGCCAGTGGAGTGATTGACTAATTTACATTAATCTCTTTTCCACTATCGGGCTGAAAGTTTCTGAGAACGGTGAGGAATGGTTACAGTAGCTTTTCCACCAGGGCACGATTTGGCACAGCACGATTAGAAAGCGTTCTCGGCCCAGAATTCTCAGTTATCGGTTAGACAACCGTGCTCAACTGTGCTGGTGGAATGCCTGTAGTGACATCGCAACTCACGATTGGTCACTTGCCAGTGTTACTCATTTTTTCACTGTAGCTGGCCAAGCACACTATTTGGGCAAAGTAAACACTTCTCACGCGGTCCTTAAACTCTTGCGTTTCCAAGATAAGGACTGACGTATTTCTTGTTTACATTCGAAGTCTGTTTTCAGCACCACAGTGGAAAAAAATCTGTAACCATGCCAGCTGGCCCGGATCGGCACAGAACAGAACAGTTTCACAACAAGAACAGTTTGGCCTGATGGAGGAAAAGAGGCTATTGCTTATATTATTATTATTATTATTACTATTATTATTATTTAAAAAAAGAATTGAATACTGTATATGTATAATTCCACATCCTTGGATAATCTCACCTAGAATAAATCAGCATATCTAATAGCGGCCTTCTACAACCTTTACAATATGAAAATAAAATCTTGGTAAAATTTCAGCAATTTTTTTTTCGAGAATAATTGAACACTATACTCATAATTGGACATACTGGCTTCAAATGTAGAAAGTGAGCCATCATGCCGGCAGTCTACTGCAACCTTTAGAATGAGAAAATGCTTCTTTAATAACAGTGTTTGTTATGTTAGAACATGCAAGTCAATTGAATGAAAGCTTGGACACCGGCGTATTAGCGCAATTTGAATTTTTAGACGGTCCCTTACACACCGTAGATGAACATCGTACCTAAAACTTTTCCCGCTCACAGTTTTTGCTCTCTGTGTTATAAAGTGTCCCATTACTGTTTTACTGAGTGACAAACCACTCACAATATTCAGTAATTGAGCATTTGGAATGAATTTTGAAATAATCTCACAAGTGGGCAGAGAACCAGTCCTGAGGAAAGGAGGTATTCTCCACACAGCCAATCAGGTGAGAAGCTATGGTACCTACCCTTTCCATTTCGACTGAATTGCTGTTGTGTTTTCTGTCTTGCTGTTGTGTTTTATGATTTGTTGATGTGTTTCTGAATTGTTATTTTGTCTTTGGATTTGCCGTTGTGGTTTTAGATTTGTTATTTTGTTTTGCACTTCACGGCCACCGTAATATCTCTCTCTCTCTCTCTCTATATATATCTATCTATATATATATAGATAGATAGATATCAGATGAACAGTTGTGTTGACAAAAACATGTGTCTATCAAATATATATCAAATATATACTATCAAAATTTAAATCGGGCTCAAATGGCCAAACACATTACATTGTTATGGTCAATATGTTCAGATATTTATATCTACTTTACCACTTTACATTTACAGTACTTTATTTCTACTTATAAGTAGATAAAAAAAGATGATTTGTCCATGTCATTATGCACTTGTTTGGAATGCTCTGATCTTCAGTCCCCGTGCAAGCAATTGTATAGAATTATCTTTCAGTTTTGGTTTCAAATTTGTGCATTTAGGAAATACTCATAGCAATCAACAAACAACCAAATTTTGTCTTCATGAGTGATTGAGAGGAGCTTATGTAAACTGTGCCACATTTCTGTATAATTAAACAAAAAGCTTCAGTGGCTATGATTAGATATTACTATAAATAGAAATCTGTCCAAAATGTACAGAATGCACCATTTTTAGATGAAACCATTAACTGGTGCTTTCCAAATTCAAATGTCTCTTTATGTATCCACACAAATTTATACTGTAGATTGACAGTGTTTCATTGTCATAGATTCTGGAACACCTTAATGATGATGAACCAGTTCTCGGGAAAAACGACACTCAATAGTGTCAAACAGAGATGCACGCAATGATTGCGGAAGCCAACCACAATGAGCAAATAAAAGGCCTTTGCTCGAAATTTTAAATTACAGTGCTGTTTGTCCTGGCTACAAACATGTTGACAGACTTAGACCACACAGCTACAAATGAGAATTGAAGACTGACTACAAGTCTGCAGTTCTCTGCACGTAACCACCTGCTTTTAACTATGACTGAAGTATTGCACCATTTTCTTTTTGTGCTATGAGTATTTTAGGGCAATGCATGACATTTTATAGGGATAGTTCACCCCAAAAATGAAAATTCTGTCATCACTTGTTCCAAACCTATATGCTTTTCTATTTATGTGGAACACAAGGGAAATTTTAGGCAAAATGGTAGACTCAGTAACCAATTACTTTCATTGTAAAAAAAAAAAAAGGTAAATATTGACTGAGGCTGTCATTGACTGAGGAAGTTACACAGATTTGAAAAACCTTGAGGGTGAGTTAACAATGACATAATTTGTATTTTTGTGTGAACTATGCCTTTAAAGACACAGTGGTCCAGAACTCTAAATTGCATGGGTTTAAGGACTCATGTAACAGGTGAGAAAAGTCACTGATAAATCAGAGTTGGCTCTGTTGCAAGCACTGGTGAGGTCCAACATGATCACACGGGAAGTCGGCATGTTGTTTCCAAGAGTTCCAGTACCCTAGGATCGGACACATTATGCCGACTCACTTAGCCCTTTTCCATGACATGGGCTGCATTTTCCAAAAGCATCGTAAGCCTAAGTAGATCGTTGAAACCATTGGCACCAAAGGTCTCTACGATCAACTTAAGCTTGCGATGCTTTTGGGAAATGCAGCCTTGGTTCGGGGGTGGGTTCCTGGGCCGGTGCGAATTCTCAAACTGTTCAGTGCATTTCCATCACTGTGAAGGCAGTTCCGGGGCAGAAAATCTGGTTCCTCATTGGCCCCAAAAGCTTGCTTGTCTCTACACAGGAACCGATTACGTTGGGGGGCGGAGGGCATTATTATGTTTTGTCACCAGGTAGTTTTCCAAACAACAACAGTAGCTACCATCTGCAGCAAGGAGTACTTTTTCACTCTATAACAACAATAAAAACCCCACAAAAATGTCAGACATCAAAAGCGTTCAGGAAACACGGACGAAATGAGCGATGCATGTGATATGGTCTTCTAAGGAAATCAAAGATAAACTAGAGAGATCGCTAAGGACAAAAGTATACGAGGAGAGACTAAGAAATTATGCTCACTGGCTTCATTCGGACGATTTACCAAATCATAAAAAAATGGAAAGAGTGAGAAGAAAGTACAGGGAGCATAAGAGTCCCAAGCAAAAGTGGCAGTGGAGAGAGCAATGAAGTCTTGGACTCTGTGCTCGGACACCAACCATCCAGCTAACTAACCGAGGCATTGAATTCAGTCTGTCCTCGCTTGAGATAAACATAGAATCGCCGGTGTCTTCTGCAGCTGATCATGGTTATTAATTATATTTGCCAAATTTTTTACTTTCCTAACACTCTTCTCATCTTATTTTGTGCATTGTTTTGTTCAGTAAGAGGATTACTCATTTAGTCAGGACGATCGCTGCTATCTGTTATGTAAACCGGTGGGATTCTCAATTAAGACGTAAACAGGATATTATATGCAATAGCAAAAATCCAAATATAACCATCTGCTACACCAATGTTAATAATGATTCCACTGTTACAATTTATAGATAAGCCACTTTAAAATGTTTAATTATTGAAAAAAAATTACAATTATTTTATAGTAATTACTTTACCTGTCGTCTTGGGCGTAGTATCATCTCTGGCAAAATTGAGCAATGTAAAAATGTTGGATTGCATTTCTCTATATGTTTAAATATGTCCTCAAAAAACAGGAGTTAAAACTGTAGGCTACACAAACACAGTGACATGCGATTTTTGTTTTGGTTTAAGGTAGTCACATAAAACTACCATGTACCCTATCCACGTAACCCGTTACGTCACCATTTGGCTCTCAAGTCAGTGGAAAAGCGTGGCCAATATACGATAGGCCCCAGATTGCCCCGGCCGTGAACCAGCCGAACACAGGCTCGGCACGATATCCAACGCAGTTTCGGTGGAAAAGGGCTAACAGACAAGCGGCATCTCCATTTTTGCATAGGCTCAAGTGTAGATACCTGCCCTTGTGGCGTGACTTGAATCGCATTTTGTCAGCAGTGTAGGAGACCTGGTTTTGGATCCTGCTTTGTATCCAGGAAATAATCGCATTCACATAATCAGTGATGAGTCCGATTTGGAGGTTGCATTTTTCCCTCGAACATTACATTTTTACTCCATTGATGGTTTAGGATGGGGGTACAGTTTTCTTTTTTTTTCTTCTCCCCTTTTCTCCCCAATTTGGAATGCCCAATTCCCAAGTCCTCGTGGTGGCGTAGTGACTCAATCCGGGTGGTGGAGGACGAATCTCCATTGCCTCCGCATCTGAGACAGTCAATTTGCGCATCTTATCTCGTGGCTTGTTGAGCGCGTTACTGCGGAGACATAACGCGAGTGGAGGCTTCACGCTATTCTCCACGGCATCCACGCATAACTCACCATGCGCCCCACTGAGAGCGAGAACCACATTATAGCAACCACGAGGAGGTTACCCCATGTGACTCTACCCTCCCTAGCAACCGGGCCAATTTGGTTGCTTAGTAGACCTGGCTGGAGTCACTCAGCACGCCCTGGATTCGAACTCGCGACTCCAGGGGTGGTAGTCAGTGTCTTTACTCACTAAGCTACCCAGGCCCCCGGGGGGTACAGTTTTTAAAATATGCATTCCTTGTCACTGTATTACATCCTGTACAGCTGAAAACAACTCACTTCACAACTTGCTTTTGGCGCCCCTCTGTCAACATTTCACTCAGAAAATGGAGTTCACATGTGCCCATACGCCCAACAACACTTACCACTTTGGCCACTGTGGGCAGTGTTTCCAATTTCGGTAAGCACAGACTGATTTTATCTAAAGAAAAGTCAACCTACTGTTTCCGATTCACTGTGAGATCAGTCCGTGAGTCAGCACTAGGCAACTCTAAGGCGTGCCAATTTTTGTTTATAGCTGATGATATTGTATTGAAGAAGAGTAGACATGCACTAACTCCATATTTTAAATGCCACTTAATTTGTATGAGGTTGCACAGGTCCCAAGAACTTTGCTGTATAATGCATTTCAAATTTGTTGAAAATTGAACGCATGCACAACACAATGCAGTTCGCCATTTACAGCCTGGTTTGAGAGCAGTTCAGTACAATTGATTGGTTAGTACAGCAGCCATTCATGTGGCCATTCATCACAGTTTATGATTTTATGTATGTACATCTGTCCCAGATGTTGCCTATCTTATTCCTGGAAGTGTTTGGAACATTTGTACAATGTGGTGGTAAATCAAGTTTTCATGTTTTCTGTGTGAAACTTGATCAGTAGATATTACTACCTTGTGTGTAGAATGTTGGAAAAAGCCATAAATGTCCTTTCTTTATTGTTAGAGAGTACTGGGAATTTGAGATCATTTTATACAAATCATCTCATCAACATTTAATTCTCTAAGAAATGTTGAAAAGGGAATTTAAAGGTGCAGTTAAGGCCCACTGTCCAAAGACTGTTCACATGTTGAGAGAGAAAAATATGACCCGCTTTTAAGGCTCAGGCTGAAAAAATCTGGCGGCTCTCTGAAGGTGGTCCATTCTCAACCAGGGGGATAGCAGTTGCTAAGGAACTGAACGTTAAAAACAAACAACCCTTCAAAAGCAGTAATTCAGGGCCATGTTGTCTTGCCCGGAATAATTAGAATTCAGGAGATGCATCGGGAAATTAGCTTTATATTTGGCCTGGTAAATACCCCTCTAATATTTACACATTTATTGTTGGCCGCTACTCTGCCAGGTCAAGTATGAATTGAAGATGAATCTAAAATTTTAGGAGTAGAAAATATCTTTTAATGTTTTGAGTTGTTGTTTATGCTACTTCTTAAACCATTAGTTTCATTAACTCATGTGAGCAGCAGCAAAATAGGTCTTTTTTGTCCTTGTGCGACACAGAATGATTTGTTTAACAGCAAATAAAAGTGATGTGTGTAATATTTTTTTATGTTAGAATTAGGGCTGTCGATTTAACACATACAAAAAATGTAACGCAATTTATCATGCCTCCTGACCCATAACAAAATTCTGTAATAAAATGATTTTTTACATTTGACATTTGACTACATTTGAAGCAATTCAAGCTTACGGTATGTGTGTTTTAAGAGGCGTGCTGCAGGGGCCAGTCAGCACGCTTCATCAAAAGCAGCGCAGCCACAGAATGAGAGCCGGTCACACAGAACACATTCTTGACCGCTACTAAGCACAACAGAATGTATGGGATCTCGAGATGCGATTTTCAAAACTACTTTTAACTTGACACAGTGTTTTAAAACACGGCATTTATGATGCTGAAAACCAGTGAGACGGTCCAAAAGCATCTAATGCATGTGTACATAGATGACAATATCATTAAAAATAGCACTGACGAAACTTAAGAACTAGTGCTGTCAGTTGATTACAAGTTTTAATCGCGATTAATCGCACTTTTGATTGTAGTTAGTCGTGATTAATCGCAGATTTTGAAAATTCTGAAATTTGACTATAAATACTTCTCCTGTCAAAATGCATTTATTTCCATCTTAGAGTAGAAAGCTAAACAAAATGTATCAATATAATGCTTTATTAACATTTTCCAAACAAAGTCTAACTGGCAGTCTCCCCATAGGATGCATATTCATTGCAATGGGCACTAAATCTCTTAACCCTTATGCACTGTTCATCATTAAATCACGTTCCAGTTGTTCCCGGTCAAAAGTGACCGCTGGTGGTATTTAGACCTTTTTTTATTTTATTTATTAATTTATTTACCTATATGACCTTGAGCTTGAGCTTGAAAATTTACTTTGTTTTACTTTTCTTATGAATATTTTCTCAAATACTGAGCCAGTCCTCATAAATTATATACCATTTGAAAGCTTAAAGTCTCGAGAATCAAACTGTGCTGTCCATTTAAAAAAGAAAAACCAGATGAAATTACAAGTATAAACACTAGATGGCTGCAGAGAACTACTTATTCATCCCTGGTTGAAGAGAAGATGATTTCTAGATTTTGTCACAAGTTCTGCATTTAGATATATATTTAAACATTATCCAAGACTACATTTGTCAAAGTTTAGCATTTTGTTTGATTTGTTTGAGGTTATTTTTGTCAGTTTTGCATACCTGAAATTAGTAGAATAACAAGTAATAACCTTATTTATCCCTGGTTGTAACAAGATGAATGTGTGTGTGTGTGTGTGTGTGTGTGTGTGTGTTCGGCATTGTAGATATGTTATGGTGTCACCAATTCATTTTGTTGTGTGTGTGTTCTGCATTGTGGCTGATTTATTTATTTATTTTTGTGACCAAAAAAATAAAATCTGTTTTATAGTCTGACCAGTTCAGTTTTTTGTGTGTGTGTTTTGCACTCTTGATGTTTGGTAGCTGTGCACTCTTGATGTTTGGTAGTCTCACCCCTTCATGTCTGTGTGTGTTTTTTATGCATTGTGGCTATTTTTTAGATTTTATATACTGAATAATGAAAAAAATCTGTGATTTTTAGTGTTTCCCATTCATTTCCTATGGCAGTCACTTTTGACCGGGAACAGTACAAGTGTAACTTTTTTTTTCTACCACTTAGACTGATCGAATCAACTCCAATTTCTTTGTGTGTGTGTTCAGATTTCAAATGGATGAAAAGTCACCAAGTCTCGTACCCGTCAGATAAAGGAAATGAAATGGATTTCGGTCAAAAATGACCGAACAGGGTATGAGGGTTAAACTGTCATCCTCCACAATATTAACAATCTTGAAGCTGCATTCGTGATTTGCATCAGGGCGTCAACGCCAGCGGGGCTTTGAAGTCCACGTGAAGAGCATTTGCAGACAAAAACGTCTCATTCTGTGTTTTCGTGATAGTTAAGACTTGACATGTTTCTGTGGTAATTAAAATGCTTGATTTCTATCACAAGTCCCCTCTGGGCTTGTTTTGTACATCAAATAGCATTAAAAGGTCCTTTCTCCATATTTTTATCATGGAAGCACTGTTGTGTGTGTGCAGAGATTCTTTTATTTACTTAGATAACGTCCTCCGTCAAAGGAGAGAGCGTAGCGGACCGCCACGTGATGCTATTTTATGCTAAGATTGTAGGCTTACCTTGGTATAGGGGCTCTGGTGTGTGTGTTTGTGGTGTGTGTGCCAGTGTAATGACTCCGGGTGGACACTGTTCAAAGGCTCCGCTCTGCCCATTTACTGTTGTATTAACAGTAAATGCGTTAATCGCAATTAAGAATTTAAAAAAAAAAAAATTAATCTCCTTTTCTCCCCAATTTGGCATGCCCAATTCCCACTACTTACTAGGTCCTCGTGGTTACTCACCTCAATCTGGGTGGCGGAGGACAAGTCTCAGTTGCCTCCGCTTCTGAGACAGTCAATCCATGCATCTTATCACGTGGCTCGTTGTGCATGACACCGCGGAGACTCACAGCATGTGGAGGCTCATGCTACTCTCCGCGATCCACGCACAACTTACCACGTGCCCCACTGAGAGCAAGAACCACCAGGTTACCCCATGTGACTCTACCCTCCCTAGCAACCGGGCCAATTTGGTTGCTTAGGAGACTTGGCTGGAGTCACTCAGCATGTCCTGGTTTCGAACTTGCGACTCCAGGGGTGGTAGTCAGCGTCAATACTCGTACGCGTTAAGCTTTTTAAATTAATCGCATGCGTTAATGCGTTAATTCAGACAGCTCTATTAAGAACACATCCTGTGAGAACAGGACAGATGACAAACTCATTTACAAAATGGATTGCTGTCGACTGTAAGCTTATGTTCAATGATATGTGAATAAGACAAACAAAACCTTTACTTATAAAGCCTTCTAATCCTTTTGCCGTCTGCCACATTAGTGCAATATATTCAGAAATATTATGTTTAGTATTTTATTTATATTTAATTATCATTATTTAGGGGCCTTTAGAATTTTTTTTAAATATACAGTACGCAACAATTGCAATTAATGAATCGGCATATCATGTAATTATATGTAGTAATGAAAACTTTTAATCGACTGACAGCCCAAGGTAAAGGAATATTCCTGGTTCAATACAACTTAAGCTCATTCAACAGCATTTGTGGCATAATGTTGACTACCACAAAAATGTAAGGATTTTTGTTGCTTGTTTCAATTTACTTAAACATTTTATCACAACTTGATTTCAGTGTGTTCTATCCATTTCAATTTGTAAAATATAAGTTTACTTAAACCCTTTGAGTTGAGACTACATAAATACTTTTTGTGGTGTTAATGTAGCATTGATGAAACTTTGCAGGGGATTTCCATTTCCCAGCATGCTCTGTTGGGACTGGATAAGGAAAGGTTGAAATTAAGTGTTATTTTAGGTGTTTTTGAGGAAGATGAGAATAGGAGGATATTTGTTAATGTTTAATGTTCTGTTACATTGGTATTTTAAGAGAGTCTGTTATGCTGGAGTTTTGGGGGTTACCATAGAGATGTTCAGCCATGACGTCAATTTTTTTGGCAAACCCGGAAGTCTAATTTGCCATGGGTTCCCTCAGGATTTTCCTATAGAATTTTTATAATGGGGTTTTTGAACTTATGAGTAAAGTGTCTGTGGTAAACATTTGAGTTTGATGAACCTAGTTAAGTTGAGTTTAAATGACTATAGTACATTAATTTGATCCAATAAATTTATATTGGCTCAATGAAAGAATTAAAGACTTTGCATTTCTACAATTCAAATAAGTAATGATAATGACTTAATTTTTTGAGTGTAGACTCGTCCCTCCTTTTCTTTAAAAATGCAAAAATCTGGGTTAAATCCGTTAACGTTAAAAAAGATTCACTGTTTCAAAATTATAGCCACAAGATGTAAAGACGTAAATACGCGTGTTAACATTATTTTAGCCTGATAAAATGTACAACTTCTTTGCCATAACGACTTAACGCCTTTAACCCTAAAACAACCATAAACTTAAAAGAATGAATGTAAGTGCTTTCATAAAATAGTAAGCTTCACAAACGTGCCTTTAAATCCATTTCAAAAATTGCCCCATTGTTAGTGCCTCACTGTAATCCAGATTTTTGCTTTTTTTAAAGAAAAGGAGTGACTATTCAAAATAATTTTTTTGTGGTAATCAACATTATGCCACAAATGCTGTTGACTGAGTTTAACTTGTATTGGACCTGAAATAATTGCAGAGACAATTACCAGAAAGCATTCTTTAAGTTCAATTTCCCTAAAAAGTGTAAACACTGTGGCTTTGTGTGATATCAAAACATTGCCCTGTTTGTTTGAGCATCCGGATCAGGGGTGCGCTTACTGTACAATGACATATGATGCATCACTGGACAAATTAACTAGCTAGTCAACAGTTTCCCGAAACCATAGCAATTTTGACACACATCCGTTGATCGAACCACATTGGTTCAACAATATAGAGCTGTCGTTAATGACGTTACACAGGTGATGGAGTAATTATTTCTGTGGAGACTGAATGGATGTCAAATTATAGCACGTTTGCATGGACACCAGAAAGTCGTTTATTGCGAAAGCTGCTTAAGACACTAAAGCGGAGTCCGCATTTGTAAGCATTGCGTAATCGGCTTTCTCTTTACCCCCAAATACATGCAGATCAGTTGTTTTTTCCTCTTACGTCATACCCTGGGGTTCCCCCATCGCATTTGAGCGCACAATTCGGGAAACCTGTTTGAAAAAAGTAATTATCTTTGCAATTCCGTAAATAAAGACAACCTTACTTGGTATAACAAGAGTTGACAAGCTAGTTTAACAAGCTCTACGCAGATACAGATGTCATTAAGCATAACTAGACACTGGCTTCCCCTTAAAACTGTGTGACTGATGCGTCTTCCTCCCTCTGAGCCACGACCAAGGGCAGAAATGTTGAATGAGGCAGGTGGCCTCATTGGCCTCCCTAGGGGCCTCTTTCTCTCACTCTCGTGCTTTATACGCACCACGTGACCCTCCGCGAGGCCATTGAGTTCATTTGGAGTGCTGCAGTGAGCACAGGCTTGGCCACCCGCCCACTTTTTTACTCTCTCTCTCTCTTTTTTTCTCACAGCGTGACGGCTTTTGGGAGGGGCCAGGCTCCGAGACAAGCAGCAGTGGCAGCATCAGAGTCTGACAGTGAAGCAGACACACATGAGGCTTCCCTGATGTGTGTGTGTCTGTGTGTGTGTGTGTGTGTGTTTTGTATGTGTGTGAGAGAGAGAGGCAGACAGATAGACAAAGAGAGAGAGAGAGAGAGAGAGAGAGAGAGAGAAGGTAGTTGTGCCTGAGAGTTGTAGGTCTGTGTGCTCCTTGGTATTTGCTTGGCATCATTGTGAGTAAGTTGTACTTCAGTGTGTATTTTCAGAGTGTGGGCATTTTTGTTATGACAATTCTAATAGATTATGTGTTTGAATGTCAGCTAGCTTGTTTTTGGTGCAGCCTTTGCACATGTGTTGGCATCCTAGTGTTGGCAATGGTTTGCTGTGTGTATGTGCATGTGTGTTTCGTGTCAGAGATGAGGAATACCTACATCTCGGAGGAGCTGGTCTGTGGGGCAGGAGGCAGGGGGAGGGGAGCTTCACATAAGGCTGTTTTTGCAGACGGTTGTGAGGCAGGGTAACGCTGTTCTTTCTCAATGCATTCCAAGAAGCCCAAGTCTGCATAGCTGTGGGGTGCATCAAGGGCGGCACATATCTATGGACAGACCTCAGTATGAACTAAAGTCAAAGCAATTCCCTAATCTGCTAGGTCTAATACTGCTGTGCTGTTTAAAATTGTGGCAAAAAAATGGTGTCAAATCTCTTTATGAGCACTGATTGAAAAAGAAAAAAAAAAATAGCATTACTGGTCACCAGCATATCTTCTGTTGTAGATGTGTCCACACCAGGCTTCTAAATTAGTTTAACTTGCAAGATTTCCTTGGTCAACAAACTTAACTAGAATAAACAAACTTGTCAACCCATTTTGCCAACAAAATTTTGCTGGTGAAGCTGTTGGCCTACAACCAGCTAGACCAGCACCAAACCAACATATACTTGCCTGGACCAGCATGGAAATTCATGCCTGTCTAAGCTTGTCTTTTTAGCAAGGAAGACCTGTTTTTTTTTTTTTTAACTGTTGGGTCATTGACAAAGAAGGTTGTTTGAGGTGATTACAATGAGAAATGTAAAAAAAAAAAAAAAATACTTTATAGCACACGTGTCAAGTTTGTAGAAATGTAATCTTTGTGTCCAATTTGCTTTCAAATTGTTTTGAAAAACATTTAGAGCATTTTATACAAAATAATTGATTTAATGACTTTAAAAATGCCATGTGGTGTAACCATCAAGTAAAAGGTATTAAAATACTTTCTTTGCACCTTGAATACATGAGTGTAAACAACATAATCATTAATTCCAGAAAAGTTTACAAAAATATTTTTCAAGGTAAACATTTTTTAATTTATGCTAAGATTGTAGGCTTACCTTGGTATAGGGGCTTTGGTGTGTGTGTTTGTGGTGTGTGTGCCAGTGTAATGACTCATATGTAATGTAATTTAAAAAGTTTAACGCGTACATTTTTCTTAATTGCAATTCACTCATTTACCGTTAATACAGCATAAACCAGCATAAACACTGGTTGGAAGGGCGGAACCTTTGCGATGTGTTGCCCGGAGTCATTACACTGATGCACACACCACAAACAAACAGCAGTGATTCAGTGACTGAGTTCGGAATGGCATAATACCATACTACTTCTGCTTTAGACAGATATGGCAGAAGTAGGATGTGTAGAATGGGTAGTATGCCATTCCGAACTCAGCCAGTGTTAGTGATAAAGTGGCAGGGAAAGGAGCTCTTAACGCTATTTGTTGTACAAAACAAGCCTAGATGGAACTTGTGACAGAAATCAAGTTTTATTCAGCCTAAGAAAGGCACATTTTAATTACCACAGAATCACGCCAAGTCCTAACTATCACCAAAACGTAGATTGAGACATTTTTGTCTTTTCATGTGGAGTTCAAAGCAGTGTTTGATGCTGACGCCCTGGCGCGAATCATGAACATGGCTTCATGACTGCTGTAACAAAGCAGACAGCCACAGTCTGCCGGCTGATTAATGTATATGAGAGTAATAGATTTAATGCCCATTGCAATGAAAATGCAACCTATGTGGGGAATAGTTCTTTCAATTAGTCAAATTCCCACTTTGGGAAGCGTTTAATGTTACTTGAAGTGGTGCTATTTTAGTACATTTCTATCTTTATACTGTGGAAAATGTTTATAAATCATTATATTGTTACATATTGTTTTATGTTTACTTACCTATGAAGGAAATAAATGCATTTTGCTAGGAAATTAAGTATATTTAGAGTCAAATTTCAGCACTTTCAAAATCTGCGATGAATTGCGATTAACTACGAAAATTGATTTTTTTTTGCTGTCTCCGGACAGTATAATCACATGGCATTTCTTACTTTAAGCCCCAGAAAAAATATAAAAATAACTTTGAACTCAGTATTTGAAAACATGTTCATCATAGAACAGGTGTATTTAAATGGTTGTTTTGTGTGAACTGCAATTTTTTATGTTTTTTTGAATAACTTAATAGATCCGGACCAAAATGAGCATCACAACTTTGACCCCGTTGTCCAAATTTATAGTAATTTATTTCACAAATGGGGGTAGCATCTTTGCACTTCTATTATGAAGCTATTGAGAAATATTTGCTCAATGAATGCTAAAAAGAGAGTTAAAATTAAACTTTTCACCTGATATAACCAACTCTATGTGAAGATGACAACGTCAATTATACAACTAAGGAACATTCTACATTTCAATACAATGCTCATTGGGGGTGGGGGTGGTTGTGGAGGCAATTTAGTTTTAGGCACACATATTGAAAGGAGATAATGAAGATGCTAAAATTTTAAATAGTTTTAATTGTCAAAAAGTTTTGGTCCCTACATAATTTCCATACTTGTATTATTTCATAGTTTGATGATTTTTATTTTATTAAAAAATATGGAGAATAGTAACAATAAAGAATGAGTTGGTGTCCAAACTTGTGACTGGTACTGTGGACAAATAATCTGTCATATATCATAATACAGTTTATTACCTTATATGAGCTGTTATAGTTGCCCTGCGCATGTTAAGACAATTTAATTTAAACATTTCTTGAAGCAAAATAAGTTAGAGACTTGCAGAGCACTCGTGAGACTTGTCATCATGGGAGCGTTCAGTGCGGTGGTCGTCACTGGAGAGGTGCATTCATGCACAGTACATTCATTCATGTCTGTATGCAGTACGTTTCCTGAGTGGGTGCTTCTGGGTTTATACCTCATTGCGAGATCTCTAAGAGGGTGCCAAGCATATGCAACTTCCTGCTCAGCTGGCTAAATCCATACATTGCTGTACACACAGTGCTGTTTACTACTCAGAGCACAGTTGTGGTAGAGCTGTGCTCGACCCACGACCCCCTTGTTTTCCACAATGTTAGACCCTGTTCGTCTTTTGCAATGTTTTTGTCTTGTTTTTCTGTTGTTTTGTGTTTTTCGTCATTGGACTGTAGGGCTGCAACTAACAATTATTTTGATAATCGACTAATCTAACGATTATTAGAATGATTATTCGACTATTCAGCGATTATTGCATTGATTAATCATTAGCTCTTAACCGATTATTCAGCTTGTGCCCCGACTTAATAGTTGTATTAAACGTTCTTGCTAACAATAAAGAGGACAAAATCATCATTTAAAAATACCTCTAAATGACATTCACTGAATTAAAGGAAAAAATTGTTTTTATTAAGTTTAATTCTGCAAAAAATCCTATTGTTATCACGTGTTTTTATCTTGTTTTCCATTTAAAATGGTCTAAAAATCCTTAAAACAAGATACATTTACTTGAGAAGTAACATATAAGATATTTAGACTTGCTTTAAGAGAATGTATCTTAAATATAAGTGTATTTTGTATATAAGTGTATTTTTTCACTTGGTTATACTTCTGCGAGTGCAGTAAAGACAAAATATAGTTATATTCAAGATCTATTCTCTAAAAGCAAGTCTAAATATCTTATATGCTGTTTCTCAGGTGAATGCATCTTTCTTTAAAGGATTTTTAGACATTTTAATATATTTGTATTTTTAATATTATATTTCACATTCTCAGATAACAATTTTTTCTTCAGTATAGCTGCTAAAGAAAATGTACGTTGTTTTGCAGGAGTTTTAGATATTTATATTGGAAAACAAGCCAAAACAAAAACAAATCAAAAACGTATTTTGTTGCGGTGTATAATGGGGTGAAGTCTACCCTCTCTCACCTTTCTGTTCACTTCAATCCATCTTTAACTCACAAAAAAAACAAAAACTCTCTCTTATTAATAAAACTGCATATTGCCAATTTTCTTCATGATAAGAAATGCACAGTGACATATATTATGATTCAATAAGTGGCGAGCCATCACGTTATAATCTAGCTGCATTAAGTGTGCGTGCTCGAGGGATGAGCGTCCCTGCGACAGAGTGTGCATCAGCCGTGTGCAGTTTTAATCTCTCCCCCTTAGATCGGGACATTAGGTGAGGTGCTGACCGCACAGAGAAATGCCAGTTTTGGAGTTTGTAGTTATTTACATGATCTACTTCCGTATTATTTTAACTTTAATAAAGTTATAACGCATTAAATATAACTGCATTTAAGATGTAACGCCGGGGTGTTTCCTTTAAAGATGCTCGACATGCAAGTTTTGCTTCAGCGGAGCGGCAGCTCTGGCTCCGCTTATTCCACAACAAGAGTGCTTCTGTGTTTACTTATTTTGTATTTTTGCATTATAATTCCCTCATACTTTGCGGTCTACATCACCTGAAGATGTTTGGAATGTTTAGAGTGCATCTGGACTGTGTAGTTCTTCCTCTCCTCAGTCAGGCGAGAGCTGCTGCTCTCATGCGTCATCATTAGAGTTTAATGTGATCTCATGTTACATTGAATGAGGCGATCAAACGACTATTCGACAACAAAAAAATTTGTCGACAATTTTTTATCGTCGATAATGTCGACTAATCGTTTCAGCCCTATTGGACTGTAGGGATGAGTAAAAATATAGATTCTCTGATTTATCACGATTAATCGCAAACAATCTGAATGTCGATTCTTAAATCCCAAGAGCAATCATTCGAGCAATCATTGAGTAATTCACTCGCATGTGCAACCAAATATGACGCTGTGTGACTAAACTGTCTGTAATTAGCCAATGGCTGCTAAATATTCCTATTTCATTCACCAGTGAGTGAGTAGTGTAGTGACAAAGAGGTGCAGCACAGAGATCACTGCGTCTTGAGAGTAAATGCTTGGTTTGACTCATTTAATATCCTTTCTGTTTTTTTTACAGTCAGTTGTTGATCAAAAACAAAAAATGTAGAAACATTTAACTCTAATCACACATAGTACAGATGCTTAAAGAAGCCATTCGACTTTTCTCTCGTTAATGTGCTTTTAACCAAAACACTTCTGTGAGACACTCACTGGGCTGCCGCGATTGTTAAAGAGACTGTTTTAGCACTTGTTCTACAAAACAATGTTAATACTTGTAAATATTACAAATGATGCATGTAAACAATAAATAATAAGTATATATATATCTGATCCAGTGCAGTATGGTCACAGCAGTTGCACCGCCCTAATGACGGCCCTGTTTAGCCTATATATATTGTTTATATTGGAATTGATACTGTTTATATTTTTCAAATTATTATATTGTATATATATATATATATATATATATATATATATATATATATATATATATATATATATATATATATATACTGTAAACATATACTGTATATATATATATATATATATATATATATATATATATATATATATATATATATATATGTACCTCTGACTGTATGGGTAGGTTTAGGAGTAGGGTTAGTGGTAAGGTTAACCTCTTCAACTCTGGGGAATTTTTGGGCTTCCGCCTGCAATTTTTCCCACTCAAATTTAAAAGCTCACCATTTACACATACTGTGGACTAATTGCCACAGTATGTGTAAATGGTGAGCTTTTAAATGTGGACTAAAAGACAATTTTATGGTGAATAGAATAAAAAAAAAATCATTTTTTTCCCCTAACTTTGTAAGCATGTAGTTCTGGTTCTATTCACTCCAGATGTGCTCATCCATAGACATTCAGAGTAATTTTCAGTTCATACACCACCCCCATTGTTTTATAGAATATCTCGGCATCTGAGTGGACTAGAAGCTCAATCTAGGTGTCATTAGAAAGCTGAGATCATCCCCTTTGCGATGATTTATAACTTTGAATTGAATTGAACTGAATCAAGAACTTGCGAATCGGAATTAAAGCTAATTGGGGAATCTGCATCAACACCCAGCCCTATTGGACTGCTTCACAATTTCCTTTAAATGTGAAGTTTGTCATTTCTGTGCCACTAGTTTTAAAACAAAATTACAAAAATAATGACCCGTTTTAATCATGTTTCCCCTGTCTTTCATTGGTCAACAAACAGATAGCCAAATGTGGCTCTGGAGCTTGCTGCATTTTTTCAGATAGACTTTCTCTTTTTTTTCTCGCATTTTTTAGAGGCAGACAGGAAGGTGGGGAAAAGAGAGTGAGAACACAGGATCCGAACACAGGTCCCTGTGAGCCAACAGCTCTTATGTATGTTGTGAGGTTATCGCAAGTGAACTACCTTCTGTGCCACAGCTCTGACTCTGTTCTTCTGTTCTTCCTACAGATCACCTGTCCTGCTGAATGTCCAGACTGAAGACCTCCACCAGCTCCCATCTTCTGCCCCTGGTTCGAGAGGGGTTTCTCTCTGGCCACAATGAGTGAAGTTGTCATTGTGAAGGAGGGATGGCTTCACAAGCGAGGTAAAGCTTCTGTTGAGGGTATCAGTGGCATATTATTCCAGAACGTTCTTCAGTTTCAGACCTGACTTGCTAAACCAATATATATTCAGTTTCCATTATTATCATTAGATCATGCTGCTTATGTGAAGTTTATAATTTTATAAAAGCACTTCTTCACACTGATTCTTCTGTTAGAACTTGTGTATTATTTGAGCTGTGAAGTTGTTTAAATCATCGTTTTAGAGTTGTAGGGTTTACAGCGTTACATTGTCATAGCAACACAGTTGTAAAATTGCCTATGACTTTACACAGAAAAGGTTAGTATGTGATTTTATCACACTAAAATCATGTTATTTATGTTTTGTAGTGATACTTTTGAAACAGTGAGTATTTTAATGTTTAGGAATTGGCCTCACTCACTTCCATTGTAAGTGCCTCACAGTCGAAAATAATTTTTGTGGTAAACAACATTATGACACAAATGCTGTCGATTGAGCTTAACTTGTAATGAAGCTGGAATATTCCTTTTATTTTTTTTCTCCCTCATTTGGAATGCCCAATTCCCAATGTGCTCTAAGTCCTCGTGGGGGTGTAGTGACTCGCCTCAGTCCGTGGCATCCACGCACATCTCACCATGCACCCCACCGAGAGTGAGAACCACACATTATAGTGACCATGAGGAGGTTACTTCATGTGACTTTACCCTTCCTAGCAACTGGACCAATTGGTTGTTTAGGAGACCTGGTTGGATTCACTCAGCACACCCTGGATTCGAACTCACGACACCACGGGTGGTAGTCAGCATCTTCACTTGCTGAGCTACCCAGGCCCCGGAATATTCCTTTTATTAAAGATACACCTTTGTGCCATCATGGCTACTGCAGTCAGCGCTGTGTTTACCAAGTAGATTATTGATGATCAGAAAATAAGGTGACTTTTAAAAATAATAGCCGGACAACAGGTAGTAGTAACAGATAAAAGACACACGAAATATGTTTGTTGCGGTATTATTGTTGTTATTATTTTCAAAGTGATGTAAAACTTGATGAATGCTTAAGAAATAGTTAAATTTAATTCAGATAAGACTTGGTGACTTTTCCTCCATTTGCCATCTGAACACACACAAAAAAATTGGACTTGATTTGATAAGTCTAAGTGGTCGTAAAAAAAAAAAGTGACACCACTGTTCGCGGTCAAAATTGACCGACCATAGGAAATGAATGTGAAAGTGCAATTTTTTTTATTTGTCAGATACAATCTATAAATCAGCCATAATACAGAACAAACACACACACAAATGAAGGGGTGAGACTATACAACATGCTAAGTGCAAAACATGCACACACACACTAACACACACTGGTGATACTATAATTTATTTTGTCAAATAAAATCTATACAAATTAGCCACAATGCAGAATACACACACTTAAATGAGGAGGTGAAACCATGATACACCCACAATGCAGCACACACACTCACGCACAAGCAAAAACACAGACACACTCTCACACAGACAAAAATGGGTAAGACTAAACACAGCCAGAAGGAAGAACACAGAACAGAACACAGACACACACACACACACACACACACACAGAGAGAGAGAGAGAGAGAGAGAGAGAGAGAACAAAGCCTGAGTCTGACCCAAGTGTAAGAAAGTTTACCTATTCCACTACAGGAAAGTTTACACTTAGGTGCGGGAGCTTCACCTTCCAGACAAAAAAAAAAAAAAACTTTGACAAATAATAGTTTGATAATGTCTAAAGATATGATTGTTTCTGCATCTTTACTAAGTTAATTAGATGTTGTTGTTAATTGATCAACTTTATCTAACATAGTTTATAGAAAATTGAGAAAATATTAACGTTGGCAGATGGCGTTTCCCAAAATTAACATTACAATTTTTCATCATAAAAACGTTTTTTTTTTTTTTTTGGTATTTCTTTTTATCTTTATTATTAGAGCTATTTTGTCAGAAAATTATAATAATACATCGTTAGAACATAATGCATACCATACATGGATATTACAGGTTTTACGTTTTTGAAAGGCAGCAGTTACAATTGTAACCAAAATTTCGTTTGAAATTTGAAGAGTCTAAAAAGAGTTTTAAAAAGAGTCGATGTATTTAACAAAGAGTTGTCAATTGTAAATGACAGTGCAGACTGCAGAATTTCACTGTGCTCTTCTAAAGATTATGTTTGTGTCAAAACTCCATAAAAGGAAGCAAATAAAACCTGTCATGATACACTTTCAACTACCATATTTTGTACAAATAATGTTTAAAGGGTCTATTATATAAGGGAAGATTGCTCAGCATCATGCTCACAGGACAAGTAAACATGTAAGAGCTGAAAAAATACAGAGACCCATTTTTGAATAGGCAACTGATTGACTACTATTATAAAATTGCAAAATTGCGAAGTATTATTACAATAAATAAATCAAAGTAAAAGTAAAAATATATATGCAGTAATTCTTGGTTTGTCATTTCCCTTTCTCCCACAATTGCTTGATAGTATTTTTTTGTATTTTTTATTATATTACTTTATTGTTTGCAATTTTCTATTGGGTCCTATTGAGCAACTGAGCAAAATGACTGTATCACATTTACTTTCCCACTGGGTTCAATTGTGACCAAGAACAAATCTTATACTTTCACTAACTTTTTTAAAGGCATGCAGTTTCTTTCATTGGGCTCTCCAAGGAGTGAAATACATGTGCCCACTCAGCTGGAAAAAATGTGGGATTAAACAGGTTAACAGTCCCTGTCTGCTGCATTGAGTATTAACATAGAAAGATCATTCACGCGACATTCACGACTCGAAAACTAATTTTCTCCAGAATGCCCACAAAGAAAAGATGGCATCATCCAGATCATGCAATAGTGGAGTTATTTTATATAAAGTACTTGTATATGACTATGACTGTGCTTGAACTCCAAAATGTTAGAATCTTATGGGCTTCTTAAGTAAACTTTCCTACTGTACGTGTCAGGAAGAGGCCATTACCGTGTTGCCATACTCAAAGCATGGAAATTTGGAGCGTATGTCTGTCCTTGCAAACCACAGAGCATCCGAGTCACTGGGCCAAAGAGGCACAAGCAACAGCGTGCAGAAGAAAGCCCAAGGGTGTGGCAAGCACAAAACAGAACAAGGGCTGAATACTGAACCCTGAGGCTCTCCGGGTGTTTACCAGGCACAGTTTGCCAGTGCCTGTGAGGCATGGACTGCCGGACAGTGCAGGGCTGTGTACTTCTCAAGGTCATCCCAGTTCAACTATGCAGACAGACACCACCCGTAATGGCACTCTGGGCCCAGATGAAAAGCAGTTCTGCCTTGCCGGGATTTATGCTGCTTAGTGTGGCGGCAGGCTTGTTTTGCCCACAAGGGATTTGGGGAGTTATTTTTTTCCCTATGTGTGGCCATGGGGGCATGCAGGATGCCTTTCTGATTTGTTTTCTCGTCTGTTGATGTTACGAGAAAAAAAACATTCTCAAAACTTCATTTCGCTCACTCTTTTAATTGGATTTGTTTGGTTCAAAAATATTCATCTAAAGACTTTTTTAAATAATCCCCTTGTATTGACTGGGATGCCTCTGCTCATCTGTCTAGAATCCTACCAAAATGTATATTCCTAAACAGAAGGAAGTCATTAAATTCAAGTTGCGGCCATGGTTAATCTGGAACAGAACAATTTTCACACAGACTTGTTGATTATGTAAACTCACAGGAATAGCTGAGATATTTGTTTCACATTACAGAGAGACGCTTAGATAAAATGTCAAACCCTTCTGGACTTGGTTGAACATTCTTAGAGGAAACCCATTGATTTTTACCTGAAGAAAGAATGCTTTGCTTACACGCACAGCACTCAAACATATTTTTCTGTTATATGAATTTTGGAGTTTCCCCTGATGCTGAAAATGAGCTGGATCTTGTTAATAATAATTTAAAAAAAAAAGACATAAATTTCAAAAATGTTTCATCCATTTATTTATTTTATTTTATAAAAGGATTAATCTTATATGCTATTATAAAACAATCACTTCCCACTCTAATTTCTCAGACTCTTACATTCTATATTAATATGCCAATTTACTATGTTGCTTGGCAACTGCAAGTTGCTTACAATTAGGATAATGAACCATATAACTTAGCACATTAATTGTTTCTATAATTATTAAAAAAGACATTAATTGGGGGCCTGGGTAGCTCAGTGAGTAAAGCTGCTGACTACTACACCTGGAGTCATGAGTTCAAATCCAGGGCATGCTGAGTGACTCCAGCCAGGTCTCCTAAGCAACCAAATTGGCCTGGTTGCTAGGAAGGGTAGAGTCACATGGGGTAACCTCCTCATGGTCACTATAATGTGTGGTTCTCGCTCTCAGTGGGGCGCATGGTGAGTTGTGCGTGGATGCCGTTGAGAATAGTGTGAAGCCTCCACACACACTATGTCTCCACAGTAATGCACTCAACAAGCCACATGATATGATGCACAGATTGATGGTCTCAGACACAGAGGCATCTGAGATTCACCCTCCGCCACCCAGATTGAGGCGAGTCACTACACCACCACAAGGACATAGAGTGCATTGGGAATTGGGCATTCCAAATTGGGGAGGAAAAAAAATTAATAAATAACTAAATACATAAAGACATTAATTGTTTATTGAACATTGGTGTCTTTTATCATATTGCTGCTGCTGTTTTATAATTGCAGTAAGCCACTTGAATGTGCGTTACAGTGATTTTACCATGGTTGATGGGAGCTTTAGGCACAACAAGAAGCTTTATTTTAGGTCTATTTAATTATATGTTTAATTGTATTGGTTTAATGCAGAAACTGTAGTGACCTGCAAAAGTCAAATATCTGTATATACTGTCTCAGAGATAATAAGAAGTAGTTTTATGTATATATGATATATATATATATATATATATATGAGGTATATAATAGGGACTGGGGCCATTACAGACCAGTCAGTTATGTCAAATATATGCTAGAAAAGTGTTTATTGCATTATGGTATCTTGTGTATTATTTACACTTTTGTATATGATGCTAATTCAATTATACACTGTAAAAACTGCGGTAACCTGCACTTAGAGCTATTTTTACTTGATCTAACTTTTAAACATGAGGAGGGTCATGACATTGTAAGAGTTCATTGTACTATAAAAATATACTGTAAGTTTCAGAACTCAAAAATTCCTCCTCATACTAAAAGAGCATTTATTTAAACCAAGCTGCAAAAAGGGCTTGTTTGGATTTTCCCTTCTTTGTGACGTCACACAGATGAATACATCAGCACATGACTGTCTCTACAGCAAGACATCAATGCCTAGTTTTATATCATCGCACTCTTGGCCCGCCCACAAACACTCGGTCAGAAAGGTGAAGAGGAATGAACAACACAGGCCTAATATTCCTGCATACCAAAGGGGACTTACACAGGACACCTTCTCGTGCCCATCTGGACTATTTGTAAAAAATGTCTATAAACATGCAATAGACTAACTGCTTCAACTGTTATCTGTGCATCTCGTGCCACTTTTAAAAGACGCAATGTCAAGTTATAACTCTTAAAAGGATACCCCCATTCTGTGTCTTGCTATTTGAGTATAGCATCTATCTGCGCTAATTTTAATTGTTGGTCTATGTAAACATACACTAAATCTACGTATTTTAGCATTTTGATGTGTTATCGGCGATGTGTGCCACGCTTTAAGAGTGGTACAAGCTCAACTTTTAAAAACATGTCTGTTCTGTTCCATTCCATTGCTGCTGTTGGCTGGGAGAACCATGTTTTGTCCAGAGTAAAAAGATGGCGGAAGATGTCAGACACCCCACCAGTGAAAACCAGTGTCTCTGCTTTGGCCTCTGAAGCATCCAAACATCAAGAAATGACTGAAGTTTAATAAAGTTCCTGATCGCATCATTGCAGGATGATATGTGTGTGCATCATGTTTCACCGTGAATTGTATTATGTGTGTTCAGCATATTTCAGCGTGGATTGTGTGTGTGTTTGGCTCATTTCAGCATATATTTTATGTGTTTTTTCGGGTCATATCAGCTTGGATTGCTTGTGAATCAGTCAAAATATGATTCAAGCTTTGCAAAGCAGCTGTTATTGAAAGATGGGTCAGTTAAAAACACTATTGGACCCAACTGCAAAACCGTAAGTAACCAATTATACTAATGAATGTTTCATATGTCATGACTGTTTGATATTTATAGTTTATGGTGCTGCTGTGATTGATAATGATGGGAAGTCTGATTCTTTTCCACAAACCGGTTATTTCAGACGTTCATCTTTTACGTCATTGCGTAATGACGTCACTGTACATAATGCTTATAACCCAGCGTCAAGGAATACACGCTCAAACACATTCAATAAAGCCATATGTAAGCGCATATTGCTGATTATTACATTTTATTCAATTAAGTTATAATAATAAGGGTGTTTATTGTCATCAGTGTTTCATTCAGTGATCTTACATCTTGGATACGTTTCCTACATTAAAGTTTATAAATTGAATGAACTAGTCTCAATCAACTCACCCTTTTTACAGAAACCATGATCTAGCTCATCACAACTCAATAGTACAAATTATTTACATCTCTTGACTGAAACGTTTCGCCCCCTCATTCAAGTCCTCGGTTCACACATACTCATAACGAACGCCTCTGAAAGATTCAGTTCACTGTTGACCCGAGAATGGTTGCGACCGGAGCGTTCAGTCCGATTTGTGAACAAGTTGGAGCGGTTTGTTGCAAAGAAGAGTTAGGAAAAGCAGATATCACCAGTCCTAGGTTCATATTACTCCCAGTTATCGGCTAATTTCGAGACGGAGTGTCAGGCACGTTCAAGAGACATGTTAAGATAGAGTAACTTGTGGATCAGTCTTGACTTGAGACGCAAACTGTTTCAAACGATTCAGTCCGATTTGGCAAACTGGTTCAACTCGTTCACTGAAAAGAACCGGATCAACAATTCGTTCATGAACTGGATATCACTATTGCTTAAGTGACCTGTTTGATACATTCATATGCAATGTGTTGGGTGTGTGTTATGTGTAAAACATAAATTTTAGCTTTTATTGTTGTGGAGCTGGCTCATTCTCTTCCAGCTGAGGTTCAAATATATATGGCTGTATCTGAGGGGCTGATCGATGTTAGCTAATCATAACAGTGGCCGTTAACATTAAATTATATGGAGACACTGAGGCCAAAACCGAGCATTTGAGACAGAGGGCCAAAGACAACGTGAAAAATGAGTATATATTATAATTATAACTGCTTTGGTACAAAAAAAAGTTTACTAACATTGTAAGTGGACCACTGGGAAAAATAATAAAATTACAAAAAAAAGAGTATGTCATGACCCCTTTAAAATGAGCTCTGTTGGTGTTATTCAGGTTTTTTCAGTGTATAAGTAACAGCCATAATTGAAGAAATCCATATTAAGGATTTATTTCAATTAATTGATTCAGTTGAGGTATTTGACACAAGTAGTTCCCTGCTAAAAAAAAAGAAAAAAAAGTGCATTAAGCCATTGTAAACTGGTTTGCTGGTCTTAGCTGGTTTGTTGGTTTGTTGGCTTGCTGGGAGACGAGCTTAGACCAGCAAGCCATCTTAGGATGGTTTCAGATTATATTTAACAGGTGAAAAGGCACGTTGTGTGTTTTTAGATGGTTAGAAAAATGTATGCCCTCATAAAGGACAAGAATGTCCCTGGAAATCAAATATTGCCCCTAAAAAAAGTAGGACATTTCTGACAATGACAGACAGACACGCGCACACACACAAACACACGACTCAGACATAGTCCTTGGAAGATGGTGTGATATGATCGGGCTTTTTGCGTGTGTTTGAATGTGTATATCAGTGCAGAAATGAATCAGCAAAAGCAGTAGCTCATTTTTAAACTGTTTGTGTGGCCACACAATTTTCTGTGTCACTTCCTGTTTTCAAGAATCAGACTGTTGGTTACCAGAAGTCCCACTAATGTGGCGACATAAAAAAAGAAAAGAAAAAAAAAAGAAAAGAAAAGAAAATACAACCATGAAAACCCCAAACACCAGCAGCAGTCATGACCTCTTACTTTGCTTTTGTTTTTGAGTAATCCTGTGCAAGTTTGTGTGGGAGACTTCACATTGACAGACACTTTCGGCTGATTAATAGCATGAACTCTTGCTGTTATTTGTTGTTAGACATTTTTTTCTCTAGTTGAGTTTATGTGAAGCTTATCTTGAAGCGGTTTCCTGTTTGTTGTGACTGCCATCGATAAGCTGATCAAATAAAAGCTGGTTATGATGAAAGTTCTCACCCTTGTCTTTTGTTGTTGTTCAGGGATGCCCCTTCACTATTTACCTTAAACTAGCAACGGGCCTTTCCCCAGCAGGGAGAAATGGACTAGTTGTAGGTGTGGACTTGCATCCTGTGATAGTTCTAAATTGTGTGGTTTACCAGAACTTGTGTGCCGGTCATTGATACTGGCCGTCTGTTTATCAGCGTAAGAATAAAAATAGTACCACTTCACATTTGCAGTTTTAATTCTTGATTGCAAGCTTGTTTTCCTCACAACTTTTAATACACATTCGTAAAAATTCATTGGAAAGTGATTATCGGGTCACTGACAAGTAAGGTGCAAATGCAAGTTCTTTTTAAAATCTAGTTTAACACACATGAGTCAAGTTTGTAGAAATGTCTATGTTGGTTTCATTAATTTTTGAAAAACATTTATAGCATTTTCTACAAAAAAATAAATAAAATTATAATAATAATAATTAATTAATGACTTAAGGAATATTACGGGTTCAATACAAGTTAAGCTCACTCGACAGCATTTGTGGCTTAATGTTGATTTCCACAAAAAATCATTTAGTCTCGTACATAATTTTCTTTAAAAATGTGAAAATCAAAGTTACAGTGGGGCACTTACAATGCAAGTCAATGGGGCCAATTTTTAGAGGGGTTAAAGACAGAAATGTGAAGCTTATCATTTTATAAAAGCACTTACATTAATCCTTCTGTTAACACCAATGTATTATTTGAGCTGTAAAGCTATTTTAATCGTCATTTTTACAGTCATTTCAGGGTTTTAGGGTTTGTTGACATTACAGTGCATCCGGAAAGTATTCACAGCGCTTCACTTTTTCCACATTTTGTTATGTTACAGCCTTATTCCAAAATGGATTAAATTCATTATTTTCCTCAAAATTCTACAAACAATACCCCATAATGACAACGTGAAAGAAGTTTGTTTGAAATCTTTGCAAATTTATTAAATAAAAAAATCACATGTACATAAGTATTCACAGCCTTTGCTCAATACTTTGTTGAAGCACCTTTGGCACCAATTACAGCCTCAAATCTTTTTGAGTATGATGCTACAAGCTTGGCACACTTATTTTTGGGCAGTTTCTCCCATTCTTCTTTGCAGGACCTCTCAAGCTCCATCAGGTTGGATGGGGAGCGTCGGTGCACAGCCATTTTCAGATCTCTCCAGAGATGTTCAGTTGGGTTCAAGTCTGGGCCACTCAAGGACATTCACAGAGTTGTCCCAGAGCCACTCCTTTGTTATCTTGGCTGTGTGCTTAGGGTCGTTGTCCTGTTGGAAGTTGAACCTTCACCCCAGTCTGAGGTCCAGAGCGCTCTGGAGCAGGTTTTCATCAAGGATGTCTCTGTACATTGCTGCATTCATCTTTCCCTCGATCCTGACTAGTCTCCCAGTTCCTGCCGCTGAAAAACATCCCCACAGCATGATGCTGCCACCACCATGCTTCACTGTAGGGATGGTATTGGCCAGGTGATGAGCGGTGCCTGGTTTCCTCTAGATATGACGCTTGCCATTCAGGCCAAAGAGTTCAATCTTTGTTTCTCATGGTCTGAGAGTCCTTCAGGTGACTTTTGGCAAACTCCAGGCGGGCTGTCATGTGCCTTTTACTGAGCGGCTTCCGTCTGGCCACTCTACCATACAGGCCTGATTGGTGGAGTGCTGCAGAGATGGTTGTTCTTCTGGAAGGTTCTCCTCTCTCCACAGAGAAACGCTGGAGCTCTGTCAGAGTGACCATCGGGTTCTTGGTCACCTCCCTGACTAAGGACCTTCTCCTCCGATCGCTCAGTTTGGCCGGGCGGCCAGCTCTAGGAAGAGTCCTGGTGGTTCCAAACTTCTTCCATTTACAGATGATGGAGGCCACTGTGCTCATTGGGACCTTCAATGCTACAGAAAGTTTTCTGTACCCTTCCCCAGATCTGTGCCTCGATACAATCCTGTCTCGGAGATCTACAGGCAATTCCTTGGACTTCATGGCTTGGTTTGTGCTCTGACATGCACTGTTAACTGTGGGACCTTATATAGACAGGTGTGTGCCTTTCCAAATCATGTCCAATCAACTGAATTTACCACAGGTGGACTCCAATCAAGTTGCAGAAACATCTCAATGATGATCAGTGGAAACAGGATGCACCTGAGCTCAATTTTGAGTGTCATGGCAAAGGCTGTGAATACTTATGTACATGTGATTTTTTTTTTTTTTTTTCATTTTTTTTATTTGTAATAAATTTGCAAAGATTTCAAACAAACTTCTTTCACGTTGTCATTATGGGGTATTGTTTGTAGAATTTTGAGGAAAATAATGAATTTAATCCATTTTGGAATAAGGCTGTAACATAACAAAATGTGGAAAAAGTGAAGTGCTGTGAATACTTTCCGGATGCACTGTACATCGTCATGGCAATGAAGTTGTAAAATTGGCTAACTTTACACAGAAAAGGTTAGTAAGCGATTTTATCACACTAAAATCCTGTTAACATGCATATTGTTTGTGTGTTGTGGCTATACTTTTGAAATAGCCAGTATTTTAACGTTGACAGATTGGCCACATTCACTTCCATTGTAGGTGCCTCACTGGAACCCAGATTTTTTCTTATTTTTTCTTTCTTTTTTTTTAAAGAAAAGGAGGGACAAGTCAAAATAAATTTTTGTTGTAATCAACATTATGCCACAAATGCTGTCCATTGAGCTCAACTTGTTTTGAACCTGGAATATTCCTTTAAAAAATGTCAAGTGGTGTAACGGTCAGTTAAAAGGGATTAAAATAATTTCCTTTGAATATTTCTTTGAGCGTACACTACTTAATCATTAATTTCCAAAAGTTTTCAAACATTTTTCAAGGCAAAAATATGTTTTACAAATATAATAAATGTTTTAAATCGTGAATATCAAGACGTTTTCCCCAGGGTTTCTCCATTTGACCTGAATAAAACATCCCTTTCATAAAAATGTCAAAATATATGTTATTTTAAAAAGAACTTCACACACACAGTTGTGAGGGTCTAAAAGGGTACTCTCCTTTTTATGGCTGCCTGCATGTTGGTTACACCACCTTTTTTTTTTTTTTTTTTTTTTTAAATAATAATTTTCAAAACATGTGTCTGTGGATAATTAAACCACTTAGGCATTTTTTACTTTAAGCCCCAGAAAAAAAGAAAAAAAACCCCATCAAAATGATTTGTTCATCGTAGTAGATGTTTATTCGATAATTTATTTTTGTAATAAGTATTTTTAAATAACTTGATTTCTCATCAGATTTTTCTGCTGATGAGTAATGTATAATTACTTTAATGGCCTTTGTAATTGGTTACAGAATATTGAGGCATGGTAATCAGTATAAGTAAATCAATTATTAATGATTTATATTCAATATTAGTTTTAGCTTTGGAGTTCCTCCACATGCCATTTCATTTCAGATTTTTAAGTTGAAGTGAACTGTCTGTGAAATCTTATTTGGTTATCAAAAGATTGCCAGTCTAAGATTGATAGCTGTCATGTAATGTTATGATCAGCCTTTTATAAATGGGTAGTTGATGCATCATCGATTATATTTGATATAAATGTAAAAGAAAAAGTGTATATTTTAGGTGCTGTAACTGGTCACCATTTCTAATCTTTTAATTTTGCATTCGCTAGTTTGAAATAGTCCTGCGGTGTGATAAATACATTTAATTTACATGTACTGTAGTCTCTTAATCAATATGATGATAAAAACATCATTATCTGCATAATAATTATAAAAGAATCAGCAAAATACTGTTTAAAATAGTTTTAGATGAAGTATAGCATGTCACACTGTAGGACATATCAACTTCCATAAAGTATTTCATGTTAACTACTCAAATATGTATTAGATTTATAATATTATTACAGTTTATGATATTCATGCTATCCAATTCCAACTATCATCTTTATAATAACAGAATCAGAATAGTGTTATATGTTTTATTTAAGTTTACCCACAGTAAAATAGCATAAATTACATATGTTACTAAGTAATAAAATAATTGTTTCTATGTTATGTTTCCTTGCTTTTTGTTAAAGATGTTCTACTAAGCTAAATGCATTTTCTGGATTTCCAGGAGAATACATAAAGACATGGAGGCCACGGTATTTCTTGCTTAAGAGTGACGGAACATTTATTGGGTACAAAGAGCGACCGCAAGATGTCGACCAGCTGGAGACTCCACTCAATAACTTCTCAGTGGCCCGTAGGTAGACGTTTTATTCTAACACTTTAAAGGAAGAATTTTCTCTCTCTCACAGTGCCTCTTTCTTTCTGTATCTGTCTTTTCCCCTTTTTCCAAAACAGGGATGGTTCCTGATGGTCAGCTAGACCGTTTGTACATTAAAACCTTCTCAGAGAAGTTGCGTCTCTAAAACTGAACTGTGATCTTCGGTCATTTCTTGTGTATTGTCAACAAACGGTATTGCAAAACAAATGATTGTTCTCAAACAAGTTTCCTGAACACACCTCCCATCTGCCATTGCTCAAACAGATAGCCACGCCCCAAATTCAGTGGTTGATCCAAAGTTGCATGTCGAGATACTGTCTGCATATTAAGTGGGGATTGGAGAAAATGTTTTAACATCAAATAAATTACAAACGTCAGTTAAAAATAGTTAAAATAGATAAACTTTAAAAAATGCATCTTGAGTTCTGTTCCTTTCCGTTGCGCTATGCCTAGCTGTTTTTGAAAACAAGAACACATTTAATGTTAACGCCCCCTAAGAAACACATCAATGGCGTCAGGTGAACCTGAAACCGGCCAAATTCGAACCCTTTCCTAACTTCCCATCAACACACACACATACACATCCCTTAGATATTAAAAACACACATAGGGCCATATTTTTAGAGTGCTAGTGCTAAGAGCAGCGCTATGCCTTAAGTCATATATGCAAAGTAAGTGGGCATGGCCAGGAAGTTTTGGTATATTTGGTTTTGGTAAGTATGTGCTAAGTCTAGGCGCAAGTGGGTTGGGTGAAATCACATGCGTAAAGCGCTAAAGCTGGGTCAAGTGCAATTTAACTGATTAAAGGGGTTAATCTTCCAATGTCTGCGTCCTATTATATAGTCCATTCTCTGTTAAGCACCAGTGATATAAACAAAAACAGCACATTCAGTAGAAGTTGGTAGTGTAAATGGACTATATGCAATGAATTAGAAGAATAGAAATATGGACTTACAGTAAGTTCTTTTGTGCATAAACTGCATCCCTGTTGGATGTCAGGAATATTTCTATGACAGTGACATGTTCCTTTTATACACATGAAAATGTGGTTCTCGTCAGGATGTGGATTTACGCTCCATTAAATTATAGGGAATGTATAGGGAAGTATTATTGATCATTTTCATCTACTGACACACAAATCATGGCTAGTATTAACATTTATTGAAACTGAAATATTAAATTAAAGCAAAAAATATTTCTAAATTCAAATTATACTTCAAACGATATGAAAATATAATCAAAATAACTAAGTGGTCAAAAAAACCCATACCAAATCCAAACATTTTACTTTCTCTAACTTCTTCCTCCAGCCCCTTTTGCAGTGACTTAAAAATCACTTCATGACAACAGGTGGAAAAATACCACCAATTAGATCAGTGGTTCTCAAAGTGTGGGGCGGGCCCCGTAGGGAGAGCACAAAGGTATTGTAAGGGGGGCGCGGAAGACTGACCCGTCCTCAGATCTCATTCACTTTCACACATTCAACAAAAATAGTGACAATACACACACAAGAAACAATGTGCACAATTTATTTTCCTCTGCCTTGTTTAAACTTTCACCTGGCACCGCAGCGTGTCCTCTGCACGCAGCTCTCGATAGCCCAAAGGGTTTACGATTTCTGAGGCCCCAAGCAACCGATCAACCTGGGCCAAGTACATTCAAAATGTTTACTGAAACATAAAAATCTAGTTAAAGTTAATTAATGCAGTTTTCCACAATACAGTAATAAAAAAAAAAGAAAAAAGAAAAAAAATATTTACCTGCATATATTTTTACAAAACACTTTTTTTTTTATGAACAGGGTGTGTAAAACTACACTAACTAACATTTTGGAATTCAGTTTGTATTTATTATTATTACAAGCCAACAATAATTTATCGTTGTCCAGTTTGTCATTATAATTTGATACAGTACTATTATTATTACTTTGAGGGTTTGTTGGGTACAATAGTAATATATTTCTGTCTTATTTAATTTACTTTCACCAGGACCTTATATTCTGATGCTGCAGTGTATTGTTCATCATGTTGCAAAAGGCTGTATTTTATGTTAGCATCGTTGGCTAACGTAACATATGTTACAACAGTATTGTAACAGTAGACATACAAGGCATGGCGGCCCCTCAGCACACTAGAGCAGAAGGTAAAAAAACATTGCTGAAAGCGCTGAAACTTTGCTTGGTGCAGAACAATCTGGAATAATGTTAAACATTGTAACAGTCACCTCTTTGCAACCTGAAATTCTTTGTGACACATGCGCTAGAAAAACAATCTAGACGCAGCGGAATGAATGACACAGAACGTTTTTGAGTGAAACAGCGTTTTTGAGACCTGAAGTTCTTTTTAACTTTTCACACTGTGTCTAAAAACATGCCGGTCCTGTGAGACACTGAAGAAACAGTGAGACACAATGCAGCAGGCATGGACGTTCGTCCAGCGTGTGTTTACATAGGAAAACAATGGAAAAACAGAGCAGACGCGGGCAAAAAACACATACGGTGTGAACGGCCCCTAACTCATCCATTCACACGTATCTGTGATTGAGAGCGCGTGGACGAAACAAGTTCGGAAGGCCTGTATATTTTTTTTCATAAATTACAAACCCGAACTAAAAGTCCTACTTGAAAAACTGACCAAATTCAGTGGACCTCTAACATGAACAGCTCTGAGAGCGCTGACAGCAGCGTATTCGCGTGTGACAACAGAACAACATGTGACATGCCACCCCTCAAGCGGTTTTTGCAGCGCTTTCCTACTGGGGCGGGGCCTCCCGATGTCCAAGGCCCCACGCAATTGCGTGGTTTGCGTGGTGGTTAAAACCGCTACTGCATGGTGTCAAGTGCGCTTGCAGCGCTTATGTAAACAAGCTGTTCTCGCGTGCGCGCCAGTTTCAAATGGGTAAATTTCTGTCTGTTCCTCTCACAACGCTGTCATATGACTTCAGAAGAACTGAAATCTGAGGCACAAGTGTTATGGATGACTTTAAGGTGCTTTTATGTGTGATTTTGGAACTTGGACAGCCGCAAACACGATCCTCTCATCTCTCAATCTTGTGTTTCATGGATGTAAAAAGTCAGATTGCTTTTGAACGACGAGGATGAGTAAATTATAGTAGGAAGGTCAGTTTGTATTTCAGTGGTTATTAAAGTTTGTCAGAATCATTAATCAAGAAATATTTGTTCAGAGGTCCTCCTGACTGTTACCGGAACAGCGTGTAGATCGATGGCACTGTCACCTGATACTTTTTTCAGTGCTGGCCAGGATGGGCCAATCACAGTCATTTAATATTACTGGATGAGGATTTTAAAAATACTTTAATAGAGACTGCTGAGGCTTATTTCCATTCACAGGTTTGAATCCTTGCAATTATCAGTTTTTATTAGCCAGGCACCACCTGGAGGAAGAAAACTTTGTGTCACATATAATCATTGGCTGACGACATTTGCAGTTTGCAATGTGTTCATGCCCAGGGGTTGCTCCTGCAGCAGTATCACTTTTTTATTAGGGTCTATTGTTTTTGTTTGGTTTTCTTATTAGGGGCTAAGCCTCAAAGAGGCTGTAACCCCTATTGCATCTGTTACTTTTCCGTACTATTATTATTATTCTTCTGGCTGGGAGTCTATGGCAGCCAATAGAACCGTACCTAGGAAAATGATGAAATTTGGCACACTGATAGGGGTGGTCATAAATAGCCCCCATACCAAATTTGAGGTCTCTAGGACATACTGTATATTGCCACCACCATGCCCATTACAGTGGTTGCCATCTTGGATTACGATGTTTACAGTTGAAACCTTTCACATCCTTTAAACTTGGCCTGATTTTCCCAAACAATGGCTTAAAATAATCTCCAGACCAAGATGCACAGATATGACTTCACTTCATGTAAATTTTTGCAATTGTTGAAAAGTTACTGTATCGTGAAGTTAACGAAGTCGACATGAAATAGTATTTAAGGCTAAATCTTGGTAACACTGGTATCTTTAATCAAGACCATGATTTTGAGGGTACATGCAGAGTTTGGAGTCAGTGCCACCTATGGGTCTAGAAATTTGAAAAATTGCTATTTTTGCCAATAACTTTTGAACCGTATATCCTAAAATCATGGTGTCTATGGATTCCTTGGGTCATGAGGTTTTCAAGGATACCAATGTTTCCCACATCGGCCATACTGCCTCTCCGCCATTTTGAATTATATTTAACTTTTTTATATCTTTTGAATGCATTTTCGGATTTGAAAGAAAATTTGTATGCTTCATCAACATCATGTCCTGAGGATACCTGAGAAGTTTGGAGACAGTGCCACATAGTGGTCAAAATGCTTATTCAATTTCAGCTAAAATTTTGGTTTATCATTGAGTCCTTATTCAAAGTTTTCAGAAAATGCAGAGAGAAATTTCAAAATTTATTTATTTTTAAATGTTTTATTTAAAACCTCCTGACTCTCAGTTTGGTATGTCTCTTTAGCACTTCTAAAGCTTATGGCCTCATAGCGCAGTGGAGATCAAAAGTTTGATGGTTCAAGCCTAGCTCCAGGCAAGTTGTACACAATTTAGAAGTAACAATGAACATTTTATCCAAACTGTTCTTTCTTTCAGTTGTGTTTGATATCAGCTATATCGGCTCTCTGGCATTTTTAATACTATTATAAACATTATATCTTTTGAATACTTTATTGGATTTAATGAAAATTGGGATGCGTCTTCGACATCAAGTCCTGAGGGTTCCTGAGCTGTTTGAAGACAGCACACATATAGTTAAAAAGAAAACCCACACTTGTGCTGACTCTAAACTCAGCTTGTCTCTTTACCGCACACATCAACTGCGTGGCACAGTGTGTTAGGCACTGCACTATAATTCTAAAAGTCATGTTTTTGAATCCCCACCTAAGCAGGTTATCCGGTTTGATTTCTCTTTTACTGGAGTCTTTGTATTGTGTTTACTGAATGATTGCAGGACTAACTGATTTTTGATTTTCATCTTTGTTGTTAAGTTACTTCAATATGAAGTTGATCATAGTAACTGCTGTGTTTGGCTGTGCTTACTGTCAGCATGGTATAACACACTGGTGACCATCAACCACGAGGCAGCATGGTTCAGTGGATTGTGCACAGAGCTGTAATACAGAAAAGCACAGGTTTGAACCCTGCTTGTGACGTGTTGTATACCAGTGTGAATTTTCTAAATATACCATAGCCACTCTGTGGGTCCTGTAGGCAATTTAGGGGGCTTGGCACCAAAGGTGCTGTGACAGCTGTTGTTTTCTTTATTTTTATTATTATTTGGGGCCAAGCACCAAAGGTGCTGTGGCACCTATTGTTTTTGTTAGTATTATTATAATAATTATTAGGGGCCAAACACCGAAGGTGCTATGGCACCTATTGTATCCGTTAGTATTATTATTATTCTGGCTGGGAGTCTATGGCAGCCCATAGAACCATACATAGGAAAATGATGAAATTGAAAGGGGTGGTCATGAATAGCACCTTTACCAAATTTAAGGTCTCTAGGACATACTCTATAGCACCACCACCATGTCAAAAAATGTACTTTTCTTTTGTAAATATCTTTTTAACTGTTTGTCGTAGAGACACATCTGTTTTGTCTGATTACTCTCCTTCTGATGGTTCCAATGCACCCCTCACATTAAAACTCTGCCCATTACAGTGGCCGCCATCTAGGATTATGGCATTCATCATTTTTTCACTTCTGCTCCTTTAAACTTTGCCTGATTTGCACACAAAATGGCTCAAAATGGGACTTTATTGATCCAGGTGCAATCCCCACCTCAGCAAGTCATGCATTTGAAATGTGTGTAGTTATGGAGATTTTGTTTTGTCCTTACTGAATGGAGGCTGGGCTTTTCCACAATCAAATGTTGATTTGCATCTTTGTTGAAAAGCTGCATGAATATAAAGTTGATCATTGTAAAACCTGTGCTTGGCTGTGATTCTTCGAAGCTTGGTATGTCCCTTTGTTAACCAGCAAATGTGTGGTGAAGTGGATAGCACATTGAACAGTGGATTGGAAAGTTGTGAGTTCAAATCCATCTTGGGGGCAATGTGGTCTATGCTTGCTCTGTGAGATCTTTGTGTTGTGCAGTGTTTATTTATTTATTTTTGTCTGATTACACTCCTCTTGCTGATTCCAAAGGACCCCTTACATTAAAACTCTACCCATTACAGTGGCCACCATCTTGGATTATGTCATTTGTCGTTTTTTCACTTCTGGTCTCCAGACCGAGTCGCACAGAATGTACTATACAGAAGTTTGATATTTGACTTTGTTGAAAAGTTATACAAATAAAGTTAACGAGGTGGCTGTGAAATCGTATTTGAGGCTGTAGCTCGGCAATGCTGTGTCCTATCGAAACGAAACTCTGTATGCCTCATGAGGACCATGGTCTGAGGGCACTTGCAGAGTTTCGCAACAGTGCCACATATAGGTCAGGAAATTTGAAAAATTGCTTTTTTTGCCTGTAACTTTTGAACCGCCTACTGCCTCTCCACCATATTGACATTTATTAAAAATTATATATTTTTTAAATACATTGTCGGATTTCAAAGAAAATTGGTATGCATAATCGACATCATGTCCTGATGATACTAGAGCAGTTTGGAGACAGCACTACCTAGAGTTCAAAAGATAACCCACACTTGTGTGCTGACTCTAACTTCAGGAAGTCTCTTTGCCACTCAAAAGGCATCGGCTCAGTGTGTTAAAGCACTGAATTGTAGTATGTCAATTTGTGGGTTTAATTCACAAGTGGACCAGTGTTAGAGTTGATGTTATATTGTACTGGAGATCTTTGTATTGCTTACTGAATAGTTGCTGGGCTTATTACAGATCATTTCAATTTGCAGGTATACTTGTTCTTCTGTCACAGTGATGTTCTTCTAATATATATGGGAGTGATATCTTTTGAAAGGATTGAGAAGTTTGGAGACAGCATCACTTGTACGTAGATCAAAAGAACATGGTCTGTTTTGCATGTTTATCGAGCTACATGCTATGATAGGTTAGCATGCTAAATGTTGGGTTTTCTGTTTTTTAAGGCTATTTGATCACATTGCTATCTGTAGGGCAACATTAGCTTAGCATACTAATCAGTTAACATGCTAATCAACACATTTGTAATGCTATTTGATCACAATGCTATCCGTAGGCAACATTAGTTTAACATGCTAATAAACTAGCATGCTGATCAGTTAAATACATCATGACCAGTCTGTTCTTTCTTTCTGCTCTGTTTGATATCAGCTATATTGGCTCTCCACCATTTTGAATACTTTTGTTTATTCAAAACTTGCAGACTCACAGCTTGGTATGTCTCTTCAGTAGCTGTAAATCCTTTGGCAATATGGTCCAGTGGTATGGTGCACCATAGCTGTGTGCCTTGAAGACCAAAATGTTATTGGTTTGAGACTAGCTTGGGACGTCTGGGAAGACTTTGAGTAATTGCAAGATGCCTCATAGCCTGTTTGTTTGTTCTTTATTTCTGTTGTATTTGATATCAGCCATATCAGCACTCCACCCTTTTGATTATTTTTTTATTTTATTTTAAATGTGGCGCAGTGGTTGTGCCATGTCTGTGTTGGAGATCAAAAGTTTCCTGGTTCAAAACCAGCTTGGGGCAACTTTAATTTTTTGGAGTATTTGCAAAATACATTATGACCGGTCTGTTCTTTCTTTCTGTTGTGTTTGATTTCAGCCATATCGGCTCTCCACCATTTTGAATACTTTTTTAATTCAAAACCTGCTGACTCTCAGCTTGGTATGCTTTTTTTTTCAACACCTGGGGCAATGTGGTCCAGCAGTAAAGTGTGCCATACTTATGTGCTGTGTTGATTGAAAGGTTGCTGGTTCAAGACCAGCTTTGGGCAACTTTGAAAACTTAGTAATTGCAAAATACATAATGACCGGTTTGTTCATTCTTTCTCTTGTGTTTGACATCAGCCATATCAGCACACCACCATTTAAAATAAAAATTGTATTCAAGAGAGGTCATGTGACACCATGCAAGAAGCAGACATGTGAACGACAAGCTCTGCACACTTTGCTAAATTTTTTATTATTCTCATGTTATAATTTGGTGAAATTCGAGACACCCAGTTACACATTTGCTCTTTGAGGTAAAACATGGCAAAGAAGTCAAAATCATCAGGCTCTGGAGACATTAAAAGACACTTACATGTTCAGGATGAAAGCCCCGACATACCTACAGACTGGAGACTCGATTTGGATGGCGCGGCAGGAGAGGAGATCCAGCGTCAGTTGTCCAACATGTCGGTGATGTTGATGAAGGTTCTTGCTGACTTGGAGGATCTCGCTGTAATACGTTGATCGATTACGGCGATGGAAATAAAATTCTCTGAGTAAGTTACAACAGTGTCGGATGCTGAGAAACAAATCGATTATTTGGAGTCTTCGGAGAGGAATTAACTACTCCACTACTCCGCCAGCGACCAAAGTTGATCTGGAACGTATTCTTGAAAAGCTTGAAGATCTTGAGAATAGAAACCGCAGGAATAACGTCATAATTGTTGGAATTCCTGAACATGAGGAGGGCAGAGATATGGTGAAATTCCTAGACGAGCTCTTCCCGAGTCTGCTCGACATAACAGGCCACAAGCTGGAAATCGTGCGAGCTCACAGAGACCCAGCTCACAGATCTGCTGAGGGAGACAGGCCCCGATTGTTGCGCCAGGCGAGGAGCAAATGGAAGCTTTCTTTGAGGAATCATAATATTTTCTTGTTCCCGGACTTTGCGAGTTCGACAAGAGAGAAACGCGATCGGTTCAAGGAATGCAAGAAACTCTTACATCGGCGAAAGATCTCGTTTGCTCTGATGTTTCTGGCCAAACTGAGAATAGAAACGAAGAACGGTCGCAAAGTATTTACATGCCCCAATCAGGCAATGTCTTTTATTGAATCATTGGGTGAGTAAACCATTGGATGTTTCTCATATGAGTGGGTCTGACTCACTGTACTTACTCTGGCTTTTGAGGAAGCTAGGCATCATTTTGGTTTCTTTTTGCATTGGCTCCGCCTAGCGGCTGGAGTTTGTTTTATGAATAACACTTTCCTTAAAGAAGTTTTTACATTGATAAAAGATTACTTTTGCATTGAAGTTCCCGGCTAGTTTGAGAGTGGACACTATGGATGACTGCAAAATATCTACATGCCCACACAAAGGATGACTTCTATAAAGTTGACGGATTGTGTAAGTCATGGTATATACTTTTATGCGGCCTCCTAGTGATTTGACTTGACCATCCGGGGAACCGGGATGTCGGTTTTGTTTCTTTTTGTGTTGGCTCCGCCTAGCGGCTGGAACTTGTGCCGTTTACAGGACACTGGAATAATTACGTCATCCGCTGAACTCATAACAGCTGGCTCACTGAACATTTGTTCGTCTATCTGTGAAACTGAAAGGTTTTATATCAGCTGAAATTTGTTTTGTGGAGGATCACAACTTTAAAACAATTCTGTGAATTAATCTACATGTTCTGTGTTCATTCTTCCTTTTGGCTAGGGGTAATTTTACAAAGTATGTTCTGTTATGTAATTTTGCTTCACAAATTTGTGAGGCAAAATTGAGCAATCTGATGGCAAAGTTGTCGTGGGGGCTCGTGTGAGTTCATGGACCTTTTGAGTTTAGAGGGATTGTCACCGGTTGGCGCTTTCGTGCGCGAGGTTAATGCGCATGTTTTTCTTTTTTCTGTTTGTTTTGTTCAGGGGGAAGTTCAGGGTTTGATTGTTTCACTAATGGGGAATGTGGTCTGTATAATTTTGTTTTTTACACACTGTTTCTTTTTTTTATTATATCAATATGTCAGTTGTTAATATGAGTGTACTATCTCTCTCCACATGGAATGTAAATGGGTTGGGGCACCCCATAAAAAGAAGGAAGGTTATTACTTTTCTTAAACAAAAAAATATGATATAGTGTTTCTTCAAGAAACACATCTCTCCCCCCAGGAAGCTGAAAAATTTGGGAAGATATGGGGTGGACATGTTTTCTTTAGTGTTGGCTCAAGCAAGAGCAGGGGAGTTATTATATTGGTAAATAAACATCTACAATTCAAATTTCTCAAACAGAGTAAAGATAAATTAGGAAGAGTCATTATTGTTTTAGCTGAAATTCAAGGGCAAAGGTTGATTTTGGCTAATATTTATGCGCCTAACGCTTATGATCAGGGCTTTTTTATAGATTTTGAAGGGATGTTGCAAACTGCTGGCACCCCTTATGATATAATATTGGGAGGAGACTTTAATCTTTTGATGGACTCAGTCCTTGATCACCTTGAAACAAAAGTGTGTAAGCCCCCTAGAGCAAACTTAACGCTTCACAGGATGTGTAAAAATCTTGGTCTTACAGATATTTGGAGACTTTTGAACCCATCTGGTAGGGACTATAAATTTTTTTCATCAGTCCATAAAATGTATTCTAGAATAGATTTTTTTTTTTGATATCCAAGTGCCTCATTTCATCTGTTGTTGATTGCTCAATTGGAAACATCTTAGTCTCAGATCACGCCCTGGTGAGTTTAGAGGTGGTGCCACATATGGAGAAAAATAAATCATATAGTTGGCGCCTTAATGTGTCCCTTTTGCAAAATTCTGATTTCCAACAAATGCTAAAGGCTGAAATCAGTGTTTATATGGAGACCAATTGGTCCTCAGTATCCACTGTGGGTGTGGCTTGGGAGGCACTTAAGGCAGTTCTTTGGGGTCGGATCATACAGTATGCCTCATTCATCAAAAAATCCAAAGCACGAGAACTCGTGGAGTTGGAAGGAAATATTAAAAATGCCGAAGCAGAGCTGAAGCGCCGTTTGTCATCCGATGGCCTCAGAGAATTTACTCGATTGAAATACAGATATAATACTATTTTGTCACGGAAAGTGGAGTTTTGGTTATTCAGGGCAAGACAGTCATACTTTGAGTCGGGGGACAAAGCAGGAAAACTTTTGGCTAGATATATAAAGCAGAGAGAGTCTTTTTCTACCATTCCCTCAGTGAAATCTGCTGGTGGTGACATATTTACCTCAGCCATTGATATTAATAATGCTTTTAAAGAATTCTACTTTGATCTCTATAGTTCCATGTCTTCGTCTACTGATGAAGATATTAGAAACTTTGTGGAACCATTAGATCTCCCTAAACTGACGACTGAGCAAAAACATTTTCTTCATTCTGAGATAACCTTGGAGGAGCTTGGCAAGGTTATTAAGGCCTTACCTACAGGCAAGGCTCTGGGGCCTGACGGCTTTGCTGCTGAGTTTTTCAAATCTTATGCTACAGAACTGGCTCCACTTTTGTTAGAAGTTTATACGGAATCACTGAAGAATGGAAAGATTCCGCCAACCATGACACAAGCCCGGATCAGTCTGATTCTTAAAAAGGACAAAGATCCAAGCGAGTGTAAAAGTTGCTGTCCAATTTCCCTGATCCAGTTAGATGTAAAAATTTTGTCAAAAATTCTGGCTAATCGATTAAGTAAAGTTATGACATCTCTTATACATATAGATCAGGTGGGGTTTATTCGGGGTCGTAGCTCTTCTGATAACATTAGGCATCTCATCAATATCATGTGGTCAGTAGTGAATGAACAATCTTCGGTCGCTGCCATCTCACTTGACGCCGAAAAGGCAATTGATATGGTAGAATGGGATTATCTTTTTAAGGTTTTGGAAATATACGGGTTCGGGAGTATGTTTATTGGATGGATTAAGTTACTTTATAGAAACCCAGTAGCGGCGGTACAAACAAATGTACTAATTTCAGATTATTTTACTTTGGATAGGGGCACCCGGCAGGGTTGCCCTCTTTCCCCATTATTGTTCTGTCTTGCCCTGGAACCATTAGCAACCGCGATAAGAAAGGAGGGTGATTTTCCAGGGGTGGTGGCGGGAGGTATGGCGCATAAACTCTTGCTTTACGCAGATGATATTTTATTATTTGTCTCTGACCCCAGTAGATCTATGCCTTGCCTCCACAAAATTATTAATTCCTTTTCTAAGTTTTCAGGATATAGAGTCAATTGGTCTAAAGCCGAAGCTTTGGCTCTGACAGCGTACTGCCCAGAAACGGCTTTCCAGCCAGGTGCTTTCCAGTGGCCCAAACAGGGCATTAAGTGTTTGGGTATTTTATTTCCAGCAAATTTGTGTGATTTAGTTAGAGTTAATTTTGACCCCTTAATAAAACGGTTTTCAAGCAATGTGGGCAGGTGGGCTTCATTACATTTATTTATGATTGGGAAGGTTAATGTTATTTATTATCAAAATTCAATTACTTACTGCAGTCTCTCCCTGTAGATGTCCCCCTTTCTTATTTCAAGCAATTTGATAGCATAGCAAAGTCTTTCATTTGGAATGGTAAACGTCCCAAATTACATTTCAATAAGTTACATTGGCCGATTGACAAAGGTGGGCTAGGCCTACCCAAGATTTTATTTTATTATTATGCATTCGGTCTCAGACATTTGGCTCATTGGTCGCTTCCAGCTGAGAGAGCCCCTCCCTGGTTCTGTATAGAACAGGAAGTTCTTGCCCCTATTTCGCCACTGCAGAGCCTTTCTATCAAATTAATCGGAGAAGCTAAGTTACATCCCGTTATCTCGCACTTGAACTCGGTATGGACTAAAGTGTCCAGACTGTTTAATTCTGAAATTTTTTAAATGTTGCCTCGAGCATATGGCTGAACACCAAACTATGCATCAACAAGTCCCCTTTTTGCTGGTCAGAGTGGATTGGGAGGGGGGTTACTACACTCGGTGACCTGTATGAGAATGGAGTGTTGAGATCCTTTAAAAATTTGGTTAAACTTTTTGGGATTCCTAGATCTCAGTTCTATAAGTATTTACAACTGCGCCACCTGCTCTGTACTGTTTTTGGAAGTGGTTTACACCCTCCTAAAGCGGCAGACACTTTGGGAGAGGTGATTACTGCTTTTGGAAAAGGTCATAAGGCATCAGTGTATTACTCCCTACTAATTCAGAGTCTGGGAGACGGAACTTCAACTTCTCTTAAGAGATTATGGGAGAAAGATCTAAATTTGGTATTGGAGGAGGAAGAGTGGGCTGGGATTCTTAAAAATGTCAAATCTGCATCCAGAGACGCAAGCATGCAATTTAAGATTTTACATAGAGTCTGTTGGACCCCCTCTAGATTGCATAGGCTTGGTCTTAAAGACACACCCACCTGCTGGCGATGTCAGTTAGAAGATGGAGACACAACCCATGTCTTTTGTGGATGTGTTAAGATGCAGGAATTTTTGATGAGGATTCAGAGTTTTATGCGTGAGGTTTTGGCCTCTCAAATTTGATTTATCCCTAGACTCTGTATCTTGGGAGATGGGGAAGTCATTAATTTGGAGAATAAGCACATGAAAAACTGGGTCCTATCTATTGTTATGATAGCCAGACAGATCACTTTGAGGAGTTGGAAGTTGGCTGGAGTGCCCCCTTCTCAGGAGTGGTGTTCAGAGATGGCCAGAGTGGCAGCTCTTGAGGAGGGGGTATCCAGAAGACTGGGGAGTCTGGACATGTTTGCGAAGAAGTGGGGCAGATATCTGTCTTTTTTGGAGGGCTCTTGGGGAGGGACAGTGGAGAGAGAGGTGTAGGGGTTTTATGTGTGTGATTGTTTTATTTATTTTTATTTTTATTAATTAATTAATTTGTTTTGGTTGTGTGTCTATTGCCATATCTGAGATTTTTGAATTCTGTTTACTGAATGGTTGCTGGGCTTTTTCCTGAGCAAATTTTTATTTTCCCCTTTGTTGAAAAGTTACTTTAATATAAAGTTGATCATGGTAACAGCTGTGCTCGGCTGTGATTCCTCTATGGTTGGTATGTCCTTTTGTTGAATGGCAACTGAATGGCTTTGTATAGTAGTGGATAGCACACCGAACTTTAGAATAGAAAGTCGTGTTCCAATCCATTCTGGATTGAAGTGATCTGTATTTGTTCTGTGAGATCTTTGGGTTGTGTTAAGTGTTGCCATTCTGGTGGTTGGGCTGTGGTTTGCAGCTGTATTTTTTTTATTTAGGTGATTGCTGTTTTAAAAATATACAGGTTTAATAATTTTTTTTAATGTATTCACAAAATAACAGAACTACCTAGTGATCCTTATTAATTTAGATCCTTTTTCAGTGAAGATTGTACTTGTTTTCATTGTATTTTTAATAAAACTTTTTTTTTTTTGCAACATGAAGATGAAAGAAAATGTAGTTAAATCTTTTAAAAGCATTTTTTCCCCCAGTAAAAACATGAAACATTTTATTTATAATAATTTTTGATTATTTATTTGGGGGGGGGGGGGGTGCAAAAGTTTTTCTTGTTTCAAAGGGGGGCATGAACCGAAAAAATTGAGAACCACTGAATTAGATCATAAATACAATTGTAAATATAAACATAATAATTGAAAAATAAACTATGACCTAAAGATATAAATCTCATAAATATTTGTTTCAAAAAACAGCTACAACAGTAATAATTATGGACATCATTTCAAGTTCCACTATATTTTCAGAGTTTGGACATGAAGTTCATTACCATCTGCTGGTGGAATCTCCAAACTGCGAATGCAGGAAATGAGTTTAGACTTTGCTCTGCAAACAGACGTGCTTTTAAAACGATGTAGTGCAATTACATATTTCTCAGGAATAGAAATTTGCTCTTTGCGGCACTTAATTTATATACAATACGCTCACATTTTGCGTGCATACACCCACAGATAGCGCTAACACTCTTTTTATGCTCTCAGAATGTCAGCTGATGAAGACTGAGAGGCCAAAGGCGAACACGTTTATTATTCGGTGCCTGCAGTGGACTACTGTTATTGAACGCACCTTTCATGTTGAGACCCCAGAGGAAAGGTTGGTTTATTGTATGTACAAACATTACACCAGTTCATCACCTTATAGAATTACAAAAATAATGATTTCCAATTGATCAGAGAAACAGATAGCAATTCATTTCTCTATGTGTATGTTATACTTTAAAAAAAGCTTTAAAATAAAGAATTGGATTAATCAGTTACTTTTTCTGCAGGGAGGAATGGACGAAGGCCATCCAGGCTGTGGCAGATAGTCTACAGAAGCAGGAGGCAGAGAGAATGGACTCTTCGCCCGACCCCATGGACATGGAGATGTACCTGTCCAAACCTCGCCTCAAAGTGGTAAGACTGCAGTCCACACACAGCATCATAACATGTGAGGCCCAAATCACTATGCAGAGAAGTTAGATTTGAGCTATACCTCCTGTGTTTCCTCATCCCAGTGTTATTGCCAGTTGATAGGAGTGAGTCTTTCCTGTGTTTTTCCTCCTTTTTGTGTCAGCGCTGAATTATTATAGGTTGATTGCCATGGCCAATATTTTGTATGTTTCCTTCATAGTGGATGAGGTAACCATGTAATCGTAAATGGCTAGCATGTAGTGCACATGCTCCAGACACATTGAATTGTCTATAAAAATAGCAAAAAGCCCCCAAATATTATTTTTTTAGGTAAACAGCAACAGATCAAGTGAATGTCAGATATATGGGTGATTCACAGGTAACCCTTGAAGAAAATGTCCTAGTTGTATTTTACTCCATAAAAGAAATAAACAAGAAATATTCTATATTTTACATATAGAAAATGAAGTCTATTTTTAGGGCCATTATGTTTTTTTACAATGTGACATTATTTTAATGACAGTTACTTGCATTTAGCCCCCTATTTACATTACCACAATGTGAAAATTATGGCCATTATGATATTATCATTAATGCAGTGTGAAAAAAAATATTATAATTGAGTATTTATGCATCATAGTAGTACTTTCTTGGTACCGACTTTCATTTTTGCTGATTTTAATTTCAAAAATCATTGTATGACAGCATCTTTATACTATAATAAAAAGGACTGTGTTGTGGTAATGAGAATCATCATTTGAAGCAATAGGAATAGTGAAACATCCAGATGTGTTACGGTAGGGGTTAAATGTGCTTAAGTGTCCTCAGAATAATGTCACAATGCAAAAAATCTTGAAATGAAAATTGACTCTATTTACTTTCTTATTGCATGTTCCTGTTATTATTGTGAAGAATGCACTTAATGAAGTATATATAATAAAATGCATTGTCTTAATTCAAATGTTCCTTTTCTGCTGATATCACCTTGGCTATTGATTTATGTTAACCAATGGCCAAATGGCTATTTAGATATTGTTTTACTAGACTCGCATTGTGACAAAAATGGGTTTCATGTCAACTTTTGATTTACTAATTGGATTTATAACTGTATTGTAATTTGTTTCTCAAAGACTTATTTTTATGTTGTGTAGACAATGCATGACTTTGAATACCTCAAACTCTTGGGGAAAGGCACTTTTGGGAAGGTCATTTTGGTGAAGGAGAAAGCCACAGGTAAATACTATGCCATGAAAATCCTCAAGAAGGAGGTGATAGTAGCAAAAGTAAGTCCTGCCCTTTTATTCTCTCTACTTTTTGTTTAATATAAATGCTTTTAAACATCGCTTTGTGTGTTGTTTGCAGAGTGTTTTGGGGAAAATGTATCTGAAAGGAAGTTTGCCCAAAAATGATAATTCTATCATCATTTACTCACCCTTATACCGTTTCAAACTCGTATGATTTTCTTTTTTCTGCTGAACACAACGTAGATATTTTGATGGAGATATCCATACTATGCAAGACATCGGGGTCAAACACTTCCACGCTCTGCATTGGATGGATATATTAACATCATATCTCCATCTTCCAAAAATATCCAAAATATCTTCATTTGTGATCCGATGAAAGAAAGCCTTACGAGTTTGAAATAGCATAATGGTGTATAAATGATGAGAGAATTTTTGGGTAAACTACTAATTTAAAGCTGAAATTATGATTTTGTTCATATTAATATACTTTCTTCTATCCCAGCTTAATATAAAAGGACAACTTTACGTTAGCCATTTGTAAGTTCATTTCCTACTAAAAAGTAGGCCTGTCAAGTAAAATGTACATGATGTGCTGATTAATTAATCAAATTAATCGCAGTTAATCGTATATAATCGATATTTACTGAGAAATGCCCCCAAATAAAGATAATTTAAATATAATATATAATAAATATTATAATTCAGATCATTTAAATACATTACATTGCATAGATATGCTGTATTGTGGCAGCAGACAATTTAAGCATTTTTACAATACAGAAAATGGCTTAAAAGTCAAAATATTGTTAATAATGTTTTATTGACATATCATTGAACATAACCCTATTATTGGCCTACTTGGTCATGTTTCACTACTTTTCATCATCTCAGCCCTTACCAAAATCTAGAGTTCTGGCAAACTTGCGGCAAATTCGCCACTCATTATTTTCACATGCAAATGAGCTTTGCGGCAAACTCTTCATTGTCGCCAAAGGTTGGTTGCAGGTCCTCCACTACCGCTGAAGTGATGCAAACTTCTAGCTAACATTTGCAGTGAATCGCAAGCTCATTTGAGTGAAAATAATGAGTGGCGAATTTGCGGTAAGATTGCAGCAAGTTTGTCAGAACTCTAGATTTTTCAGTAAGGTTACTCATAAGCGCTATGTTTTTTAAATGCTTTGTGAAGTTAAATGTAGTTTTAAACTTTGAAAAATGCATCTCGAAATCCCTGCATTCCATTGTGCCTGGTCCAGGTGTCCTTGAGCGCAAAAGTGCGTCTGTGGAAAACTGTGCTGCCTGCCCTGTTGCTCACATTGGTTTAACAATGCGTGTTGCCTGTACAGCTAGAGCGCTGACTGCCCCCTACTGCCACATCAAGGTGGTATAACAAGTTTGAATCGGCCAATTGTAGGAACATTCCTTGTTACGGAATTTACGTACAAACCGAGAACAACAAATTGCGTTTTTTTTTTTATCATTAATCACACTAAATGAACATGTTAAATCGACCTATTAAATAAGCTGTACTAAAAAGTAAAAACAGCAACAATTGGTCAGCCAATGACGAGTTTGGGGTAAGACATCTGTTTGTCTGACCAGTTGCATGAGGTGGGAAGTGTTTGTGGAACCTGTTCAAAAGCAATAATTTTTGCAATTCCATATGATGACACTAGTGGAGCAGAAATTACACATTTCAGCTTTAACTATACATGCCTCACAAGCACTAACATTTCTTTTTATTTCTTTATATATTTGTAGGATGAGGTAGCACACACACTTACTGAAAACAGGGTCCTCCAGAACTCCAAACATCCCTTCTTAACCGTAAGATGATTGTACCAAAATTGGTACATTTAAGATTTAACAATATATCAGTATTAGCAGTTTGACATTTACATCAATAAATGTCACATTAATTCTTGCATATTGTAAAAAAAGGAAATATCATTTGTTTTCTCTTCTGCAGGGTCTTAAGTATTCTTTCCAGACTCATGACCGCTTATGTTTTGTTATGGAGTATGCAAATGGAGGGGAGGTGAGCTCTTATAAAGATGAAGTTTAGCGTTAAATGATTGTTAAAACTAACCAAATACATATTTTTATATCATTTGCATGCAAACAATTATTCACAGAATGTTTGTAGGTATATAAGCCATTTTATTACAGAACATTTTTTGCTTTTTCTCCCAATTCCCAATGTGCTTTTAAGTCCTTGTGGTCATGTAGTGATTTGCCTCAGTCTGGGTGGTGGAGGACAAATCCCAGTTGCCTCTGTGTCTGAGACCATCAACCTGTGCATCTTATCACATGGCTTGTTGAGTGTTGCCACAGAGACATAGCGTGTGTGGAGGCTTCATGCCATCCACCGCGGCAACCATGCTTAACTCACCATGTGCCCCACTGAGAACGAACCACATTATAGCAACCATGAGGAGTTTACCCCATGTGACTCTACCCTCCCTAGCAAATGGGTCAATTTGGTTGCTCAGGAGACCTGGCTGGAGTCACTCAGCATGCCCTGGGATTTGAGCTAGTGAGCTAGCGAGCTCCAGGGGTGGTAGCCAGAGTATTTTACCACTGAGCTACCCAGGCCCCCTTTATTACAGAACATTAAAAAATAATATGTGGGTTTTGATATTTATTTTTTATATCACAGCTTTTCTTTCATTTATCGCGAGATCGAGTATTTTCGGAAGAGAGAGCGCAGTTTTACGGGGCAGAGATCGTCTCAGCTCTGGACTACCTCCATTCTGAAAAAAACGTTGTTTACAGAGACCTAAAGGTAAGATGACTTAAAAAATGAACGTTGAATGAAACTTTTTTTTTTTATACAGGAGGAATTGTGTATCATAATTTCAAATTCATGCAATGACTTGTTTGAAAGAATGTTGAAATTGAAAATGTTGTATTAAAGGGATAGTTCATCCAAAAATGAAAATTCTGGCATCAATTACTCACCCTCATGTCATTTTAAGCCCGTATTACTTTTCTCTTCTGTGCAATACCCGACCTTTAGTACTCTCTTCCTTACAATGAAAGTAAATGAGGAATAGGGCTGTCAAGCTCCAAAAAGGACGAAAAAGCACTATAAAGGTAGTCCATACGACTCATGTTCTATTTTCTAAGTCTTCTGAAGCCATATGATAGCTTTGTACAGAGAACATGCTTAAATTTAAGTTAACATAAATGCTTAACAGCCATTGATTTCATTGTATGGAGAGAGCAGCTTAGACATTCTGATATAAATAACCAGTTTGGTATTAGAAATTTCTTTTTTATATGAACTATTCCTTTAAGTATTATGTTTTCGTCACTATCAAATAGATATAACACAATAATGTAATTATTCTCTGGTAGTTGGAGAACCTAATGCTGGATAAAGATGGCCACATAAAGATAACAGATTTTGGCCTGTGTAAGGAGGGAATTACAGAGGGCACTACAATGAAGACATTCTGTGGTACGCCAGAGTATCTCGCTCCAGAGGTAATAAAGCATTTGGTAAAAAGTATGTGAAATGGGTCAAATTTATGGACAACACAAAAAATATAGTATACAATAATACAATTAATAGTTATTTCAAATTGTATGTCTCACATTTAAAGTTCAAGACCATGTTTAGAAAAGTTCAAGATCAATTTTATTTGACATATTCACAATGGTTAACTTAGAATTAAAGATTGGGAGGAGAAACAATATGTATTTAGAATAAAAATACAGAATCAATGGTATTAATAACAGTTAAAAATATCGATTTTCAGATAATCGCAATCTTCGTTTAAACAATCTCGATATCGATTCATAAATCCCAAGATCGATCTTTCACTAAATGTGACAACCCTCTACAATCCGAGTATGTGACTAAAAATGTCAGTAATTAGCCACTGGCTAGGAAACTTTCAGATTTCACTCACCAGTGATGGAGTAGTATAGTGGCGAAGAAGTTCAGCACCGAGATCCTTTCACTGCCTGAGAGTAAAGGCTGAAACATATTCTATAAAAGTACGTGAACGCAGATGCGAGCACTTGACCACCACATTGCCAACACGCATTCCAGTTGAACATGCTTAATGTGCATTCTTGCGTTATCATGGCGGGAACAAACCTCTGTTCTCAAGGGGGCGATAGAGTTAACTTCAAACATCTGTGCCATTAAACTGGATGTGTTTTTATTCAGGTAAGTTGCTATAAAAATATTGACTTTTACTTACTTGCTCAGTAATATTCTCTTCAAACTGTTGCTCCGCAATGACAGTAGTTGAGTTGAAAGAGAAAACTCACCGTTGAAGCAGACAGTTCAAACTAATTTCGCAACAGCGCCCCTTGTGGCAATGTTGAGAATGCAGCGCATAGCTGCATTAAGTTATGAACTGTGGTCTGACACATTTCAGAATGCAAATCAAGCTTGCGTTGCAAGATACATCTGCATTCACTTATTGTTGATTAAAACCAACAAAAAAGAAACATTTACTTCTAATCACACATAGCATGGATGTGCATAAGAAACCACGCGCATTCTTTCTCTTCAATATGCGCTCACTGGCTAATGCCGATAGTCTTAAAGGGACAGTGCCAATTTTGCTCTACATATCAATGTCAATACTTGTAAACAGTGCAAATTATGCATTTAACCTCCTGAGAACCTCCGTGACTTCTGTGTGCATTTTCCATTTCATTTGTTTTGATTTGTAACTAGTAGCACCTAATAAACAAGCAAAAAATAACAAAAAAATGAATTTTTCTAGAGCAATTTTTTTCTAAATGTCTGTCCTCATATGTGGGCAGTTGTGAAATTTTAAGAAATACCAAGCTATAGAATATATTTTTTCATCAAATACTTTATTATGTGTCTAGGAGTGTTGGTTATTCATGTTTTTGAGACATTATAGACATTACAGCTTATTTTCTGGAAAGATGAATACATAATTCTGATTAAAAGCAATGGCCAGCATCACCCAATCACTGCCAATCATGTTAAAATAAAAAAAAATGAATTATAAAATACTGAATCTATGTACTGATTATTATTGTCCCATGTCTGCCAAACATGTTGAGTGATCCAAACATCATCTGCAGCCTGAAACTGAACTTTTGGTCGGATTTTAAGATTGAATGCACTTAGCTGCATAGAAAGCTCCCTTGCTCCCTATTTAGTGAATGACTTAACCCCTCAGTGGGCTGTATGTCTGCACTAGTCACACTTTGAAATGCACCTTATTTTCATCCTAACTCCATATTAAGCCTCTGAAAGCAACATTTTTCAGCTTTTGGATGAACCCATTTATTCTCAATGTGAAAATGCACAGTGAATATATAGAAACGCAATAACTAATGTTAATGAATAGCACCTTACTGTACAGTGTTAACAAAAAAATCATAACAAAATTTTGATTAAAATTAAGCAAAATGACCCACAGATTTGTTACTGTCAAAAGTTATTCAAAATACCAAACATGTTTCTGGAACGTCTGACAAAAAACCGCTCCACAGCACTCATTCGAATACTTCATGTTTATCAGTGTGGAAAAGCGTGAAAAATTAACTAAATATTCAAAGCAGCATATCAAATGAAACTAGAGACACTACTCTTTACAACCAAACAGGATTCAGTGAAAAACTTGAAGAGGTTTCTTACCAGAGGCACTTTTGTTGGCGCTGCACCCGTAGAAGCAGTTCATGGAAATCGACGCCATGGTGTTTGGTCACGTGACTCCATGCATCAGAAGTTTAACCCTTAAATGACTCCTTAGAGTGTCCTGAACAGTATGCAATGGGTTCAAATTCATTTAAATTTTGCGTTGCATATAGCGAGTCCTCGAATGAGGCCAAATTGTACTATTGAATATTTTCGAATTGTACCTAGAAGGTCCCTTTATAATTAGGTTTCATATTGAATTGATACTGAATCAAATCGTGAATTGGGAAATCTGTATGTGGTGGTGTAGTGGACTAAAGCACTGAACTGGTAAGTGGAAGGTTGTTGGTTCAATCCCCACAGCCACCACCATTGTGTCCTTGAGCAAGGCACTTAACTCCAGGTTGCTCCAGGGGGATTGTCCCTGTAATCAGGGCACTGTAAGTCGCTTTGGATAAAAGCGTCAGCCGAATGCATAAATGTATCAATACACAGCCCTAATAAGAAGTCAACATAAATATATATGTGTAACAGCATTAACTGTCAATAGAAATGTATGTGCAAGCATTATGTTAAGTTAAAAGTTCAAGGTACATGATTCCTGGTCTTTCTCAGGTTCTTGAGGACAATGATTACGGTCGAGCAGTGGACTGGTGGGGGCTGGGCGTGGTCATGTACGAGATGATGTGCGGCCGGCTGCCCTTCTATAACCAGGATCATGAAAAGCTCTTTGAGCTGATCCTCATGGATGAGATCCGTTTCCCTCGCACGCTTGGACCCGAGGCAAGATCACTGCTGTCAGGCCTGCTTCAAAAAGACCCCAGGCAGCGGTGAGAGACCTAACTGAATGTACTACAGCCAGTATTCTTTGGTCCCCTTGATGTGCTTATGGAGAATTCATCATAAATGGGGGATGAATTTTTCTCAAGGAAATGGCCCTTCGCTAAGCCCCACTTTGACATTACAAATACATTCACATTCATTTAGCAGCCACATTTATCTCAAACCAGAGGTTTTCAAACTGCGGTCCAGGGTCCCCCAGAGGCAGCAAGGGGTTGCTAGGGGCATCTGTAGAAAGATTTCAGAGAAAATGTTTTAAAAATGAATAATATTAAAGTAAACATTTACTGCATAGACCAGTGTTGGGCAAGTTACTCAGAAAAGTTACTAATTAATTATAATCAGATTACACTACTGCTTCATTGAAAAGTAATCACATTACTAATTACTTTACTCTTAAGTTACATTTTTCACAGAAATGTTTTTGTTTTATGCTCAACGAAGTCAAAATGTCTATAGTTCCTCCTTGTTCATTGTCACATGCAAGTCATACACTAACTGTACCACTACGCATTTCTCCCTTATAACGACTTGTTAGGGCGCACACGCCCTTTAGCTCACACAGAAATGCAAATAGACGTACATATAAACATAATTCTTGTTTTAAATGTATTCTACATAAATAATACTATTTTAGAAATATTTGTAACCCAAGTAATGTACTAAAAAAGTAATTAATCAGAGTAACTGTAATCTGATTACAAGAATTCAAAATGTTATGTATTACACTACTTTTTAAATACAAGTAATTGGATTACAGTTACTAAATACTTTGTAAATTCAACCCAATTGACATTATTGCATTTTCTTTGAATATTTGAAATGAATTTGACATTGTTACTGATTTATTTTGCTTTCTATACACTGTTCATAAATAATTAGCTGAATCATGATCATTTCAAGCAATATGTGGTGTGAAAAGCACAATACAAATAAATATAAATGGAATCGAAAATGTTTCTCTTCAATCTAGCATTGCTCTTATAGTGGGGTGGGTTAGTGTTTTTTTATATAAAAAAATATGCTGTAAACTAAGGAATATTCCGTGTTATTCTTTATTTAAGCTCAGTCAACAGCATTTGTGGCATAATGTTGATTCCCACAAAAATTTTATTTAGACTTTTTCTTTTAAAAAAAATTCCAGTGAGACACTTATAATGGAAGTGAATGGGGCCAATCAGTAAACGTTAAAATACTCACTATTTCAAAAGTATAGCCACAAGACGTAAACAATATGCATGTTAACATGATTTTAAAGTGATAAAATCACTAACTAACCTTTTCTGTGTAAAGTTATTGCCAATTTTACAACTTTGTTGCTATGACAATGTAATGTCAACAAACCCTAAAACCCAAAAACGACTGTAAACATGACAATTAAAACAACTTTACAGTTCAAATAATGCATGAGTTTTAACAGAAGAATTAATGTAAGAGCTTTTATAAAATTATAAGCTTCACATTTCTGCCTTAAAACCCTCTAAAAATTGGCCCCATTCACTTCTATGTTGTTCCACTTGTAACTTTGATTTTCGCTTTTTTTTTTTTTTTTTTAAGAAAAGGAAGGACGAGTCAAAAATGTTTTTTTATGATAATCAACATAATGCCACAAATGCTGTTGATTAAGTTTAGCTTGTATTAAAGGCAGAATACTCCTTTAATGCAAAGTATATATTTGTCTTTATAATATCACACCTACTATGTCTCACACAGTATAAATGGGTCTTTTTTTATGTGAAAAAATATATATAGCAGCCTTTTTATTTTAGGAAGGGGGTTCCTCGCAAGGGGTTTCATTTTGTTTGGCGGTCCTTGGCATCAAGCGACTTAAAAATGAGAACTACAACTTACTGCATTATTTATTCTAACAATAAACAACACAATTTATCCTGAAAAGTACAAGCTAGAACAGAAATTAAAGAGAGACTTTTTTTGTTGTTTGTCTGCAGGTTAGGCGGAGGACCAGACGATGCGAAAGAAATCATGCAGCATAAGTTCTTTGCGGGCATTGAGTGGCAAGATGTTTATGAGAAGAAGGTGAATAATAACAGCATGTAGCCATTGACAAAATACTTTTCATAACTGGAGACAGCTGAAATATAATAATAAATTTCTGTTTCTCCACAGCTTGTTCCACCCTTTAAGCCCCAGGTAACCTCAGAAACAGACACTCGCTATTTTGATGTGGAGTTTACAGGCCAGACCATCACCATCACGCCCCCAGGCCAAGGTGCTGCCCTTGTCTCACACTGCATGCTAAAGCTCCAATTTCATTGCTTAATACTAAAGGCACCACCTAGTGTTGGTGCAGTTCAAGTTACAGGATGCTGTACCAGAATCAAATCCATTGGACAGTGTTTTTTATTATGTATACCAGTGGTTATCAAGCTTTTCAGGCCAAGTACCACCACTGATCAAATCAGAACATCCAATTACCACCTAGTCACAACAATGTTCCTTCTGATTTTTTAATTTATTCTGAGTACAAGCTGAAGAACTTTGATAATGCAATATTTTTTAATAATATCAATGTTCCATCATTAAAATCATGGTGCTGCAAGACCATCTTCAGTCAGACTGACCTTTTACAGATCTATAATTTAGTATACAACAATTAAAATAATTATACATATGTAATACATAATAAATATCATAATTCAGATCATTCAAATACATGATACATACAATGTGGCAGGAGACAAGTAAAGCATTTAAAATACATATAATACATTTGATTTATTGTGTAATTACATGTTGTTCAGCAAAATTCTCACAAGATTCACATTTGCTGCTACTGAGGTTGAGGTACGGGTAGGTTTAGGAGTAGGGTTTAGGGTATGGGTTGGGGTAGGGTTAAGTTTCGGATTAGGGGTAAGGTTAACAGTGTACCTACAGATGTAATTAAATACAGGCACTTTAAATGTAAGTAAAAAAAACAAAATTACGCATGTACATAATAAGTACATTGTATCAAATGCTTAAGGACATTGAAAGTTAATGTTAAAGTCACCTAACATAAAGTGGGTCCCATAACTTTTTTAGGATGTTAAGTCAAATTAAACATAGTTTAAAACTTTGAAATCACATCTCGAGAACCCTGCATTAGGTTGTGTAGAGCAGTGTTTCCCAACCTTTTTTGCCGTAAGTACCCTCACAGCACCGCCAGTAAAGCTAAATCACACATTCATCGACACAAAACCAAAGATGTGTACCAAAGACTACATATCATTAATATTGTCAGTATTGGTTTGATCTATTAACATCCCTTTATCAATACCCAATAGGGCTGGATATTGATAAAGATTTTAATTTGAGTATATTTCTGTTGTAATGTCCATTTTACTTACATATGAAAGAAATAGTCTCTCAACTAATGTTGTTAATTATGTAGGAGACCTTCTAACTTGGCACATTACTAAGATATTTATTTGATTTTATCATTAGATTTTCAGAATTTTAGTCACATTTAATCTTTTTAATAATGTAGAAATTCCATGTATTCCATCGATAAATATGATATCTTGAAATGGCATACATTATATTTTATACATATGTTTTATTACATGTTTATTGATTACACGTATAATTTGTACTATTTATGAGTATTTACTGGGGCTGTAGATTTAACACGTTAATTCTTAGTGATTAATTCTATAAAAAAATAACGTATAAAAAATAAATAACACAATTAATCATGTCCCCATACCGTAAAAAGGAATATTCCTTATATCGGAGCAATTCAAGCTTGTAGTACCACCTGTTTTCTCCAGGGGCAGTAAGTGAAACTCCAGCTGTATAGACAACGCACAGTGTACGCAGACAGAGAACAAATCACACTTACCAACAGCAGACAGCACAAGATGAGAACGAGTTTCACAGCTTGATGGAGCACAAATCCGAAGGCAGGGATCTCAAGACATGTTTTTCTATGTTTCAAACTTCATTTGACTTGTCACAGCGACCTAAAGATGTTATGTTTATGACGCGACGCAACCAAGACACTCCAAAAGGATCCGTCTGACACAGGTGTACATTGACGCGTCCTTAAACAAGCCCTTATAATAAATCTCAGACTGATTGACGAATTCAGTTGCAAAATGGATCGCTGTGAACTGTAGGCCAATGATAAGCTTATGTTCAATAATATGGAAATAAACAATATATTGCATTCTAAAGTCACTTTTTGTATGGTCTTAATAATGTAATGCATTTTAATTGTCTGAATTTTTATATACCACTTGGGGTCAATTTACATAATGGTAAACTGGTGGTACGTGTCCACAGTTGAAGAACCACTGACTTACTATTTTGATGATACAGGAAATTACTTATTTTCTCTCTCTCTCTCTCTCTCTCTTTTTTTTTTTTTTTCAGATGAAACCATGGAGTGCTTTGACAGCGATAGAAGACCCCACTTCCCTAAATTCTCATACTCTGCCAGTGGCACAGCATAAAAAAGCCATGAAAACAGTTTCAAATGCACAAACACACCCGTTTTCCCTGAGGCACTGCTGACAACTTATCCAACGCCGTTGCCACTTAAGTAGTAACCCCCTCCCCAGACTTGGTTCACATTGTGAAGATTTCACCAGTGGTCATTATTTGGTTAATGAATTAAGAACTGCATATTAGCAGTTTCTGTTTGAAACAGGCTTGGTTCTCTTTACTAGGTGCAGTTGGTACAATTGTTCGATATGCATAATGTGCATTGTGAATAATGAAGACACTTCTAACACAATAATTTGGTACGTTTCTGGCAACAGAGTATTTCTTGTGTAAATGCAAAATAAATAACACACAGACCCTTTGATTTAAATAGAGTTGGAGTGAACATTATGTCAGAAGTATTGGTTACTGTATGTTCACTCACATTTCTACCACAACCCACAATTCACAAGTGCACCTAGTTTTCAAGACTTTAGTAAAACTTTAGTAAAAGTGGTCCGTTTTATTGAAAAATGTGTTATTGTAGTTTATCATGGTTTCTGTCCTGAGGACATGATATTACCTGAATACCAAAGAAATTATGATTTACAGAGATCAAAAACAACAGCGATACTTGTAAGTGGAATGATTTTATTCTCTTTCACACAAATAGTTTTTTTTTTTTCTTGTAGAACTACAGTCATGATGGATTGTATCATGCCTTCGTGCTATTGAGGACCTCACTATTTGCATAAACTTTGCAGGATTGAACTGAAGTTTGATTGCCAATATTTTTTAATATGTAATTTCACCCTAAACCTACTGTAAGTGCATACAGTAGCAAGAAAAATTATGTGAACCTTTTGGAATTAGCTGGTTTTCTGCATTAATTGGTAAGAAAATGTGATCTCATCTTCATCAGAGTCACAAATATAGACAAACAACAATGTGCTTAAGCTAACAACACACAAACAATTACAATGCAAAGTTTTTGGTGGAAAGCAGCGGCTTCCTTCGTGGTGTCCTGCCATGGACACATGCCTGTTTAATGTTTTCCATATAGTAGACTCATGAACAGAGATGTTCACCAGTTCCAATGATTCCTTCAAGTCTTTAGCTGTAACTCTAGGGTTCTTTTTTATCTCACTGATCATTCTGCGGTGTGCCCTATAAGTCATCTTGGCTGGACAGCTACTTCTAGGGAGAGGAGCCACAGTACTAAATCCTCTCCATTTATGGACAATTTGCTTAACTGTGGACAGATGAAAATGTAAGCTCTTCGACATAACTTTGTAGCCCTTTAAAGCTTAATGCACAGCAACAATTCTTGATCGTAGGTCTTCTGAGATCTCTTTTGTGAGAGGCATGTTCCATGTCAGCAGATTCTTCTTGTGAATAGCAAACTCAAAATGTTTGAGTGCTTTTTATTAGTCAAAGTAGCTCTAACCCACACCTACAATCTTGTTTCATTAATTGGGTGCCATATTTGCCAACTCCTGACTCTAATTAGCTTTTGTTGACGTCATTAACATTCACAATCACATACTTTTTCCATCCTACACTGTGAATGTTGAATTATGTATTCAATATGTACAAGAACAATACAATAATTTGTCTGTTATTAGTTAAAACAGACTGTGTTTGTTCATTATTGTAACTTACAGTAGATGATCAAACCAGGTTTTAAGACAAATGTATACATAAATGCAGGTTCACATACTTAATCTTGCCACTGTAAGCCATTTTCAGAACCACAGATTACAGCATGTAACCTCAAATTTGTAGGATTAGTTGAGAATATTTTCTAGTTATAATGATTTTTTTGCAGGAAATTATTTAAATGTCCTTGCAATTTATACAAAATATATCTACTGTCAAGTTGATGCGAGACGAGAATATTCTTTTGTAAGGGTTTAATTGCTAAATGTCAAGAACCAAAAAAAAAAAAAAAAAATGACAGAACATTTATTTTTGTATTCATGTGAATTTGTTGTTACACCAGAGAATGGCTACACTGCATCAACACAGTAAAAATTGCCAAAAAATTCTACATGTTTAATGTTTAAAACTCTCCTTACATAGTTTAACAATTTGCAGGTTTTTGGTTCACATGCCTAGTAGTTCCCAATATTTATTGTCGTTTTTACGCTAGTTGTAGCTTATATGAATTTATACAAAAATTGACATTTCAAGGAAGTCTTTACTAAACTTTCAAGACCGTTGTTTAAGAAAACAGTACTGCAGTCTATTCAATCAAAATAATGTGGTTTCTTTCATTGTTTTAAATTGTTTATTGAAAAAAACTGTCTTTATGATATGAACATTTCTTTTGTTTGAATTGACAAGTCAACAACAAATTCTGGTTTTACAAAAATGTAATCGCATTACATGCGTGGCGGTTGTAATTTGTATATTTGCAGGCCTCTGCAAATGTGCCATAATTGTTTCATTACATTATGAAATAATAATTTGAAAGATGCTGTTTCAGCATTTTGCCCTTAGATAAAACATTTGAAAAAATTTGCACAGACCAAACATTTCCAAGAATTGATTTGGTCCTTATTTGAATAATGAATGATGACCCAAAAATACCATTGAATGTAAGATGCTGGTCTATGACTTTCTCTATCTTTTCCTTTCTTTTTTTTTTTTCTACTTTGCTTTTATATTTTGTATAGTTTTTTTCTATTTCATGTTTAAGTGAAACATTTTGTATTGATACACCCCGTATCTAAATAACAAGGCTGGTTTTGAGAGAAATGTTCACAGTTTAATTTATTTTCTTATTTTACATGTTAGTGGAGGGCGGACTGAGGGACAAATTTAATATACCATGTTTTAAAAATTACGATCTTTTTTTTTTAATTTATTTTTATTTTTTTATGACACCATCTGCTGTCATGTTTGCCTCCCACCTTTAGAAGACAGATGTCTACACTTATACTGATTGTGTTGAACTAAGTGCACAAAGTGCAAGAAAGCCTTTACAGAAGACAAAATTAATTCAAGGAGTTTAATTAATTTAAATAACAAACATTACTGCTGTCATGTGTCAGGGTTTTACAAGAAGCTGTTTCTATATCACTCCAAAAATAAAATGTTGGATTTAATTAACTTTTTATTTGTTGTTATCTCAACAGGTTCCACATAACTATGTTAAAGGTGCACTCAATAACTTTTGTCTTTGTGTCATCTTGGACTTACATTAACACCTAGCAGCTTGGATGCAGCATCATTTAAAATCAATAGTTTTCAGTTTCAGATGCCATTGCAGAAATTTAATATTCGCAGTCAGTCATGATTACTTTGTAGAGGTTAACAGCTGGGTCCCCAATATGGATATTGAGGAATAAAAACTCAGAGTCAGGTTTGCAATCAATTGAGAGAGAGTTTACTGATTATTCTCTGCAGTTAGTTCAGAAAGACAGAAGGAGAAATAGAAGTACCCATTCAAAAACTTTCACAAGCAATTATAGTCATATGCAGATTGAATTAGAGGTGTCACAGTACAACACTGTGGCGCACAGGTGGAACTCGTTCACCACTTATCTCCCTGGCCTCGCTCTGCCCAGATGCCGCTTGGCCACGACGTGCTCTTTCTAAGATTCTGATAGGTCACTTCAAACATTTTAGCACTCTACAAATATGGTCTGTTTCCACCTTCGTGCAAACAATAATTAGTTAGCCATAATGTTAATCAAATTCCCATCATTGGTTTTACAGAACTTATGTGCAGATGTCATGGGTTAGCTATTAGTTATGACTACTCCTCTTTCTCTACATCAAGAAGGTACCAAGAGGAGCAATTCAAATCCTTTGAAGTTTTGTCTACGGCAAAGTCACATGTTAGAGGATTTAGACATTGCAACTTGTAGGTGTTATCTCCTTCCCAGGACAGGAGGCCTTCTCCCTAACCTTGCTTAGGACAGAGCACGAAGAAAGACAAAGAGCACACAAGGCCTAATATGGCACATAGTCACCTAATATGACAATAAAATCATAAAGAAAATCAATGTTTCAGTTCAATGATTACATGAGGTAGATATGTTGTATGCAATGGTTGCTTTTACGAACCATATAAAAACATGGATAATAATAAGATCAGAACTAAAATCACTCTCTCATTCAATTAATAATGATTAATTGATTAAAATAGAAATCAAACTGATTAAAATCAAACTGTTAAAGAATAGTTGATTAATTATGTAATAATTATAACAGATATATATTTTTGTGAATCAATGCAGTACAATATAAATGCATATTCTCCGGGAGCTGGGCTAAATTAATAATAACTGTTACTGCATTCCTAGTATGGGCCAGACACTCAGTCACCCCTCAGATGACATACATGTTACTTGCACCTTATTGTAAAAGGAAAATAGAACATTGATTAATGTAATAAGAATAAATGAGGATGATAAAAGATGAGATATAACTTGTAAGAGTAAAAGGGAATTGGATATTCACCCCTTTACGATAAAAGATGAGATATAACTTGTGGATTTGGATATTCACCCCTTCACTCCCCAGATTTAGACCGGTGTGGGGTCAAATATTCCACAGTGGTTTACAAATGAGGACACTAAAGAGATAAGCGAAATGGCATGTCACATGGACATGCCAGAACCTAAATATTCTAGTCCACATGTAGAGGCTCCCCCACCTCCCACTCACAACAAGGGCACTGGTGTTTCCTTCCCTCAAGTGGGTCCTGAGGTTCGATGTCAACTTCACCAGACACTCATCCTCTTCAGAGGGGTTAACAGTTCTGCAAGCAGACTTGAACACATATGAAAAGCAAAAACGAAGCATCATCCATACAATTAAGAAAAGGGCATTTAGTCCCATTAGTGTGCCGAAGGCATACAATAGATATCTCCCTAAACCAGATATTACTGTTTCTGAAGCTTCCACAAAATCCTCCCAAGACTCTTCAACAAATTCCTCAACAGACTCTGAAATGTCAGTGAAAACACTACCAACAGTAAAGGCATCAAGGCTATAGCTAAATCGGTTGGTCCTTCGGGGTCAGATAAGAATGGTTTATCATCCGATCAAAGCCAGGCAGAATTTAGATATTCATATCCTGCAAACGCATCATTCGTTTTGATCTGCTTGAGAAACGAGTCAATGCTTGTGCAAGTCTAGATTTTAGTTTGGGATAATACTCAGTTTTGTTCTTTAGTTCAGCTACACAGGAGTCAATCTCTGCACACTTTGCATGAGAACAACTGTCTTTTCATTTCCAATCAGGACCTAAAGCATTAACTATTTGGAATTTGGAAAATTGCCCAGTTTTGGGTTTGGATTGAAGATCCCTTAATTCTTGTACAGAAGGAATTGGTCTTAGAAACTGAAAAAAAATAAAAATAAAATAATAATAATAATAATAATAATAATAATAATAAATCTTGATCAAACCACTCATCTCCTAGAGCAACATCTGAAACGTGAGGCCACATGAAAACTTGAAAAGGCTTGTAATCTTTCCATTCGAGATCAGTAAATGACACAGGCACAAGTGATTTGATGGTCCTGCTGGAGATAATTTCCTTAATCAAGTGAAACATATTCAAATGCATCCAAACAGTTGTATTATAAACCATGGATATGGGGTTCTTTTTCTCTTTCTTTTTCTTATTAACAATTTTTACTGATTCCCTTCAACAAATTAAATAAACATAACAGAAAATACGGAATCAAATTATATAAAATTAAACCCTTCCCCCTGGGATGTCACCTCCTGGAATGCCGCCACCCTGCCCATCTCTGTGCACCACTCCTGAAATGAGGGTGCTCCAGCCAACTTCCATCCCCTAAGAATAATCCGTCTGCCGATCATAACTCCGACCCAACTTTTTATGTATCTATCCCCTATATTAATGACTGCCCCATCGCCTAAAATACAGAGTCTGGGGTAAAATAACATTTGTGTCCAATACGTCACACATAAATCTCTGAACCCTCAACCAAAATTCTTGGATCTTATCACACCACCAAAAAACATGGTTTGTGTCCCCATCTTCTGATTGGCATCATCAGCAGGTGGGTGTGTCTTTAAGACCAAGCCTATACAATCTAGACGGGGGTCCAATAGAATCTCTCTCAGGTGAAAGCGACCAATGAGCCAAATGTCTGAGACCGAATGCATAATAATAAAACAAAATCTTGGGTAGGCCTAGCCCACATTTGTCAATCGGCCTATGTAACTTACTGAAATGTAATCTGGGATGTTTACCATACCAAATGAAGGACTTCGTTATGCTATCAAATTGCTTGAAATATGACAGGGGGACACCTATAGGGAGAGATTGTAGCAGGTAGTTGAATTTTGGAATACAATTAATTTTAATAACATTAACCTTCCCAATCATAGATAAATTTAATGAAGCCCACCTGCCCACATCGCTCGAAAACCTTTTTATCAAAGGGTCAAAATTAACTCTAACTAAATCACACAAATTTGCTAGGAATAAAATACCCAAATACTTAATGCCCTGTTTGGGCCACTGGAAGGTGCCCCACTGAAAAGCCATTACCGGGCAGTACGCTGTCAGAGCCAAAGCTTCGGATTTAGACCAACTAAATCTGTATCCTGAGAATTTAGAAAAGGAATTAATAATTCTGTGGAGGCAAGGCATAGATCTAGTAGGGTCAGAGACAAATAATAAAATATCATCTGTGTAAAGCAAAAGCTTATGCGCCACGCCTCCTGCCACCATCCCTGGAAAATCATCCTCCTTTCTTATCACGGCTGCTAATGGTTCCAGGGCAAGACAGAACAATAAGGGGGAAAGAGGGCAACCCTGCCGGGTGCCCCTATCCAGAGTAAAACAATATGAAATTAATCCTTGAACCGCCGTTACTGGGTGTTTATAAAGTAACTTAATCCACCCAATAAAAGTATTCCCGAACCCGTACATTTCCAACATCAAGATAATCCCATTCTACCATATCAAACACCTTTTCGGCGTCAAGTGAGATGGCAGCGACTGGAGTCTGGTCATTTGCCACTGCCCACATGACATTAATGAAACGCCTAATGTTATCAGAAGAGTTACGGCTCCGAATAAACCCCACCTGATCTATATGTATAAGAGATGTCATAACTTTATCAGTTAGCCAGAATTTTTGACAAAATTTTAACATCTAGCTGGATTAGGGAAATTGGACGGTAAATTTTACACTCGCTTGGATCTTTGTCCTTTTTAAGAATCAGACTGATCCGGGTTTGCGTCATGGTTGGGGGAAGTTTTCCATTCTTTAATGATTCTGTATAAATTTCTAACAAAAGTGGAGCCAATTCTGTAGCAGAAGATCTAAAAAATTCAGTGGCAAAGCCGTCTGGCCTGGGAGCCTTGCCTGTAGGTAAGGACTTAATTACCTCGTCAAGCTCCTCCAAGGTTATCTCAGAATCAAGATAATTTTTTTGCTCATTCGTCAATTTAGGAAGTACTGATGGTTCCACAAATTTTCTAATATCTTCATCAGTAGACAAAGACGTGGAGCTATAAAGATCAATATAGAATTCTTTAAAAGCATTATTAATATCAATGGCCGAGGTAAACATTTCACCACCAGCAGATTTCACAGAGGGAATGGTAGAAAAAGACTCTCTCTGCTTTATATATCTAGCCAAAAGCTTCCCTGCGTTGTCCCCAGTCTCAAAGTATGACTGTCTTGCCCTGAATAACCAAAACTCCACTTTCTGCAACAAAATAGTATTATATTTGTATTAATATTTTTAATATTCCCTTCTAACTCCATGAGTTGTCGTGCTTTAGATTTTTTATGAATGAAGCATACTGTATGATCTGACCCCTAAGAACCACCTTAAGTGCCTCCCAAACCACGCCCACAGAGGATACTGAAGACCAGTTGGTCTCCATATAAATACTGATTTCAGTCTTTAACATTTGTTGGAAATCAGGATTTTGCAAAAGGGATACATTAAAGCGCCAACTATATTATTTCTTTTTCTCTGTGTGTGGCAACACCTCTAAACTCACCAGGGTGTGATCTAAGACTAAGATGTTTCCAATTGAGCAATCAATAACAGATGAAATGAGGGATATAGATATTAAAAAATCTTATGAACTGATGAAAAAAATGTATAGTCCCTCCCAGATGGGTTCAAAAGTCGCCAAATATCTACAAGACCAAGATTTTTACACATCCTGTGAAGTGTCACTGTTGCTCTAGGGGGCTTGCACACTTTTGCTTCACTATGATCAAGGACTGAATCCATCAATAGATTAAGGTCTCCTCCCAATATTATATCATGAGGGGTGCCAGTGGCTTGCAACATCCCCTCAAGATCTATAAAAAAGCCCTGATCATCAGCGTTAGGTGCATAAATATTAGCCAAAATCAATCTTTGCCCCTGAATGTCTGCTAAAACAATAATGACTCTTCCTATTTTATCTTTAATCTGTTTGAGAAATTTGAATTGTAGATGTTTATTTATCAGTATAATGACCCCCATACTCTTACTTGAGCCAGCACTAAAGAAAACATGTCCACCCCATATCTTCCCAAATTTTTCAGCTTCCTGTGGGGAAAGATGTGTTTCTTGAAGAAAGACTATATCATATTTCTTACGCTTAAGAAAAGAAATAACTTTCCTTCTTTTTATGGGGTGCCCCAACCCATTTACATTCCATGTGGAGAGAGACAATCAACTCATATTAACATTATACATTTTGACATAGTAGAAAAAATATAATTGTGTGTCAAAAACAAAATTATACAGACCACATTCCCCATTAGTGAAACAATCAAACCCCAAACTTCCCCCCGAACAAAACAAACAGAAAAAAGAAAAACGTGCACATTAACCCCACGCACTAAAGCGCCAACCGGCGACAATCCCTTTAAACTCGAAAAGTCCATGAATGCCCACGAGCACCTACGACAACTTTGCCATCGGATTGCTCAATTTTGCCTCACAAATTTGTGAGGCAAAATTACATAACAGAAATACTTTGTAAAATAAACCCCAGCCAATAGGAAGAATGAACACAAAGAACATGTAGATTAATTCACAGAACTGTCTCAAAGGTGTGATCTTCCACAAGACAAATTCCAGTTGATATAAAACCGTTCAGATTCCTCGGACAGACAAACGAATGTTCAGTGAGCCAGCTTTTATGAGTTCAGCGGATGATGTAATCATTCCAATGTCCCGTAAAAATACTCAACAAAACAAACTCCAACCAGCAGGAGGAATAAGCACGAAGAACGAACAGATTAATCCACAGCTGTTCCAAAGGAGTGTTATTCAATAGAACAAGCTCCAGCCGCTAGGCGGAACCAATACAAAAAGAAACAAAACCGGCATCCCGGTTCCCCGGATGGTCGAGTCAATTCACTCGGAGGCCACGTAAAAGTATACACCATGACTTACTTAATCCATCAACTTTATAAAAGACATCCTTTGTGTGAGCATGTAGATATTTTGCGGTCATCCATAGTGTCCACTCTCAAACTGGCCGGGAATTTCAATGCTTCAATGCGGTAAACTTCCGTCAATGCAAAAGCTTCTTTAAGGAAAAGTGTTATTCACAAAACAAACTCCAGACACTCGGCAGAGCCAATGCAAAAAGCAAAAAGAAACCAAAATGACGCCCAGCTTCCTCAAAAGCCTGATTGGGACATGTAAATACTTTGCGACCGTCCTTTGTTTCTATTCTCAGTTTCGCTGATGTAAGAGTTTCTTACATTCCTTGAACCGATCGCGTTTCTCTCTTGTCGAACTCACAAAGTCCAGGAAAAAAAAAATATTATGGTTCTTCCAAGAAAGCTTCCCTTTGCCCCCTGCCTGGTGCAACACAAGATCTTTATCAGATGATCTCAGAAATTTGGCCAGGATTGATCGGGGCCTTTCTCCCTCAGCAAATCTGTGAGCTGAGACTCTGTGAGCTCGCTCCATTTCCAGTTTATGGCCTGTTATGTTGAGCAGACTCGGGAAAAGCTTGTCTAGGAATTTCACCAAATCTCTGCCCTCCTCATACTCAGGAATACCAACAATTCGAACGTTATTCCTGCGGCTTCTATTCTCAAGATCTTCAAGCTTTTCAAGGAGATGTTCCAAATCAACTTTGGTCACGGGCAGATTAGCAGTTAATTCCCTATCTGAAAACTCCAGACAATCATTTCGTCTCTCAACATCAGTCACTCTTGTAACTAACTCAGAGAATTTTATTTTCATCGCCGTAATCGATCGACGCATTACAGCGAGATCCTCCAAGTCAGCAAGAACCTTCGCATCACCGACAAGTTGGACAACTGATGCTGGATCTCCTCTCCCGCCGCGCCATCCAAATCGAGTCCCCGGTCTGTAGGCCTGTCGGGCTTTCATCCTGAACACGTAAGTGTCTTTTAATGTCTCTAGAGCCTGAGGATTTTGACTTCTTTGCCATGTTTTGCCTCAAAGAGTAAATGTGTAACTGGGTGTATAAAATTTCTCCAGATTTTAACATAAAAATTATTAAAAATTTAGCAAAGTGCGCAGAGCTCGTCGCTCACATGTCTGCTTCTTGCATGGCGTCACGTGACCTCCCAAATCCGGTGTTTCTATACAAATTTTGTGAGACAGAATTACACAGTAAAAGATAATCTATAAAACAAACTCCAGCCAATAGGTGGAACAAACACAAAGAGCATGTAGATGCATCCATAAAACTGTCCTGAAGGTACGACACTCTACAAAATAAGCTCCAGCCGCTAGGCGGAACCAGCACAAAAAAAACACACAGATTCTTCAAACAGTCAAGCAAATGTTCAGTGAGCCGGTCCACTCGGCTGCAACATGAGTGTGGATGTGGGGTTCTGACATTTTCTTTCTAAATGATCATGGTGTTGTTCCAATCTAATAACTGATTTGTTAGCGAACATCATTGCCATGTTATATTGTATGTAGACATAGCCCAATAATAATCTAGTTTAACAAAAGACACATTACACAGTTCAGTTGGAACTCTCGTGACTTTAGTTTTGGACTTTATACATGTTACTTGCACCTTATTGTAAAAGTAAAATAGAACATTGATTAATATAATAAGAATAAATAAGGATGATAAAAGATGTGATATAACTTGTAAGAGTAAAAGGGAATTGGATATTCACCCCTTCAACTTTAATCAATGAGTGAAAGTGTCAAATAACAGGACAGTTACTGAGATTAAGCGAGTAGTATACGGCTGGTCATGTGATTCTAACATGGCAGCCCCCATGTGCGGACCGTCTCCATGTAGAATAAAACAGCTTTTATAAGGTTACTGATATGACTGGAGTCTTCATTTTAATGTGAGTGGTCATGATTTCCTACATATATTGCAAAATTACAATTCATGTATTTAGGAGTTACACTTTTTTATGAGGAAACAATTACAGAATGCACCTTTAAATTACATAGAGATGGCACTATTTAAATATAATTTACATTTGATTAATCCAATGCTATTTAGTATAATCATAATCAAGTTAAAATATCTAACTTTTTCAATTATCCTATAATCAAGATTCTCACTTTCAACCAATGCAGACATTTCCGTTTTAATTTGGACTGTTTTATCAATGAATATTGCACTCACTGAGCATGAAAATTACTCAATTACTCAAAATCTGCTAAAAGATTGCCTTAAATAACTTAAATAAACAGTTCACCCAAAATGTAACATTTTGTAATTATTTACCCACCCTTGTTCCACTTAAAACCTTATGTATGCATGTATTTTATTGCCTATATACGAATATACATTAGTCAAAATATTATTTTAATGTACATTCATTTAAAATGTAATCTTAAAAAAAAATTTCACCAAAAAATTTAAATTCTCACATCATTTACTCACCCTCATGCATGCCATCTCAGATGTATATGACTTTCTCAGCTCTGTAGGTCCATACAATACAAGTGAATGGTGACCAAAATTTTTAGGCTCCAAAAAGTACAAAAAGGCAGCATAAAAGTAATCCATAAGACTCCAGTGGTTTAATCCATGTCTTCTAAAGCAGTTTTGGCTCATAACAGACCAAAATGTAACTACTTTTTTACTGTGCATCTTCAATTGCAGTCTTTAGGCAAGATTATGATTTCAGGCTCAATTACACTTCCAAGTGCTTGAGCGTGCCCATTGTACAAAGGGGCCTCAGTTTGTGCCTGGTAGGCAGCAGATGCCCTAACCCTGCCCCCACCCAAATCCTAACCACATGGAGCCTTTAAGGCTGAGTATCCTGCAAGGAACAACGAGAGGCACCTTTCTTTCATCACGGCAGAGCTCTAGATGGTGCTAGGAAGTGTAATTGAGCTTGAAAACATGGTCGCCAAGGAGACTACAGATGTAACGATTTCTAGCGAGAAATGAGTAACATTTTAGTCGTTTCTCACCCAAAACAGATTGGATCGCTTCTGAAGACATGGATTTAACCACTGGAGTGTATGGATTACGTTTAGGCTGCTTTTATGTGCTTTTTGGCGCTTCAAAGTTTTGGTCACCATTCACTTCCATTGTGAGGACCTACAGAGTTGAGATATTTTTCTTAAAATCTTCGTTTGTGTTCTGTAGAAGAAAGAAAGTCATACACATCTGGGATGGCATGAGGGTGAGTATGATTAGAGAATTTTCATTTTTGGGTGAACTTTTCCTTTAATCGTATGACATAGTGTAATGTTTATTAATGTTGTTAATGAAAGTTATTAAAAAGATTTTTATATTTTGGAAGCATTAACACACTTTACCATACATACTATATTATTAACAAACAAACAAATAAATAAATAAATAAATAAAAGAAAGAGAGAGAGAGAGAGAGAGGTGATCTTTTGGATCCAATGAAAAGAGCCCGTTTGCTACGGTGCTGCTGGTTAAGTGTTGTAGTAACCTGCTGCTGTACAGACACTGGTGGCGGCGCTGGACGCAGATGCCATGACAGCATGATGTCTGTCTGACTGGAGAGGAGAGGGTGTAGTCCACATGAAACCACGACACTGATGACAATCAAAGACCTTTACTAGACATCGCAGAATAACAACATTTTTCGATAGCGAGAGGAAGCAGATTACATTGATGGTGACATCATTTATTTCTCTGGCAGAGATCAGCGCATCTGGAGGATTGTAGGTAGGTTGGATTATTGAGATCGGAGAGACGTCTCTCAATCAATATGTGTACAGCTCTCTATGTCAGTTCATTCAGTCTATCATGTAGGCTCATGCCACATTCATGAACGATGTAAATGGGAAGGGCAGAGAGAGACAGCAAACCCTGTCTGTCTCTATGTGTTGGTGCGACAGCGGCTGATCGCGCTCCATCCTCAAATGATTACGGATTCGCTTATGATGAGCGAATAGACCAGCATTAGGCCTGACTGAATGCAAATGTGCCATATTTTATGGGAATGTGACTGAAATACACCATACCTGCATGTTGAATTATTTCCACTCGCGCAATGAACATATTCCGTCTAACATGACGTAACTGGGTTATGTTTACGGTTTTAAAGCCTCACAGGAACAAAAAGCGAATATTCGATATATTTACGCTTCTTTATCGCGCTCACGCAATATTTGATAGAATACTTGATTTCATAGAGTTTATTTCTGAAGATGAAATTAGTAATTTAAACCTGGCTTTTTGTTAGCACTGCAGGTGCCGTGGAAACATCACCGGTCTTGGTCACTTCACCGATAGTAGGCCTACGACCACCAATAACCTCTTAACTGAGGTTTACTGCATATTTGCATAAATATTTCCATATAACATCTAAGTCTTTTCTCACAAAACAAGCCTTTAGATGATAGATAAATGAAACTGCACATGAAGGCCTAATGCATCATGTCTTCTACAGACATCCTATAGCCTTTTTCCAAGTCATGTTCTCCCAAATGAATTTATCATCTATCTAGATTCTAGATGGTTCTTACTGTAGGCTATGTCTTAACCTTTGTGCGATCTTCGGGACATTTGTGTCTTTATCATTTTTGTTTTTTTCTCGATCATTTTGGCTGTGTTAATGCCAACGGCATACATTTTGTCAAAGGTGTGTATTTTTTGGGGAATTTTGATATTTCAACCTCAGTTCCTATAATACATCTATAATACACTGTGTACACAAAACAGTTACACTCAGGAACTTCAGGACAAAAATGTCCCCATTGAAACCCATTAAAATGGCAATAATTGATCCCAGTGCCATTAAAGCATAAAATCATGAATTCTATGATATTATGCTTTCATTCCGGAGCCCTGGTTTCAAAATTAATTTTTAAAAATATTTTCCACCAGATGGTGCCAGTTTTCTCATGTTTAGCCTATGGAGCAAATACATGCTTTTTCCCTATTTTCTGTTTGCTGTATTATAGAGCACCACAGGCCAATTGAATAAATGATGCAGCTAAAATTGTGTGGGTGTGCTGATATGTGTGTATTGAGAAATGTGTGTGTGTGTGTGTAAAACACAACAGTGGCATTATGTAAACAAACTGGCATTTAAAGGGTTAAAATCCTGAAAATGAATGAATATTTGGTAGTTATGATCAGGACTTATGTTGGTTAAAAAAGTCAGTGAAAGTGGAAAATAATATTAATATATCATATTTTTATGACAGTTTTTTGACGCGGACATTTTTGTTTGTTTGTTTGGTTTTTTTTATCTGACACTGCACGAAAAATAATAATGCATCAGAATCAATGTTGTTGCTAATCATTGACATATCCCAGACTGTGATAATCCAGAAAAACAATTTCCCCTTAACATTTAGTATATGGAAAATAATTCTTTTTTTTTTTTTTTTTTCATAAAAATTATATAAACAAACTGGCATTTAAAGGGTAAAATGGTGAAAATGAATGAATAATTGCTAGTTATGATCAGGACTGTTGTTGGTTAAAAAAATAACTAATTGAAAGTGGAAAATAATATTAATATATAATATTATTATGGCAGTTTTTTGACATGGACATTTTTGTCCTCTTAGGACCTCTGAGTAACTTTTTTTTATTGACGCACAAGGGTTAATGTTTTAAAATATGCCTATCTTTAAAAATCTGACACATTAAGTCTTATATCTGTGGTGTATTTGAGCAAACTTATTAGGATACCACTGGCTTATCATGATGAAACGGCTGCCCTTTTAAGAAAAATCCCTAGTCCTCTGAAAAATATTTTTCCAGCTTAATATGTCCACACAGCTGTCATATCCAATAACGGGTTTAACACTCTAAGCAAAACTGCATTGATTTATGCATCCATTTTGTGGAGAACATCTGCACAAACTGAGCTTAAGATAAAAGTTGAATTGCTGTATTTCTGCGTTAACGTTCTGTATTAAGAAACCCAGGTAGCACATGTCCTGTACATTTCCAAGATGTCTGTTTTAGATCTTTTCATCTGATAAACATCACATCTAATTAATACCTGCTAAAAAAAAAAAAAAAAACAGATTTACAAATTTTCTAAATCAGAAACATCTCAAAGACACCTGCTGAATGTCGTACTGACATCCGAGAGGAAACGTCTTATAGACGTATTGCAGATGAGCAAACAATGTTAAAAATATGTCTTCCAGATGTAAACACACACATCAAATAGATGTCTGGGTGATATATGTGTGCTCTCATGGAACATATAGGCCTGCACACATGTGAGTATTAAATAATGACGTACTCAGAGTCTTAATAAAGTTTAATCAAAATGGCTTAATTGATTCACATTACTGCCATTACTGCAGGTGGCTGTGTATGAGCACTGATCAATCACTCATTACTGCTTTCTAGAAATCTGAAGCTCAGTCACTGTTATTGTCAGTCCCTGGTATGGTGAAAGAGAGGAAACATGATGTAGGATTGCAGGGCACATTACAAGTAATATGAAAGGTTAAATTGAATAATTAAGCACATGAACAGAAATTAATACAGAATGAACAGAACTTTAGGTTGATAGCTGAAGTATATAATCAGTTATACACAGTTTAAATTCAAGGGCTGACAAATAGTGAATTGCTGTTTGATTTCATGTTTACTGGTTAATTGGTACTTATGATGCTTTTCATCAAAACACGCAATAAGTAATCCAAAAGTAATCCGATTAGATTACCTTAAAAATATAACCTAAAAGACGTTATGGTATTGATTACAATTTTAGTTGTGTAATAGGTAACTCTTAACAATAAGGTTCCATAACATTAGTAAATGCCTTAGATATCATGAACATTCACATTTATGCATTTGGCAGACGCTTTTGTCCAAAGCGACTTACAGTGTATTCAAGGTATACGTTTTATTAGTTTGTGTTTCCTGGGAATCGAACCCATGATCTTGGCATTTACTAGCGCCATGCTACAAGTTTAGCTACAGGAATGATACTTCCATAAACAAACAAATAACAATATATTTTTTACAGCATTTATTAATCTTTGTTAATGTTCATTTCAACATACACCGATCAGTCACAACATTAAAACCACCTGCCTACTATTGTGTAGGTCCCCCTTGTGCCGCCAAAACAGCACCAACCAGCATCTCAGAATAGCATTTTCAATTGTACACAGTGGTTATCTGAGTTACCGTAGACTTTGTCAGTTCAAACCAGTCTGGCCATTCTCTGTTGACCTCACTCATCAACAAGGCATTTCCATCTGCAGAACTGCCGCTTACTGGATGTTTTTTGTTTTTGGCACCATTCAGAGTAAAATCTAGAGACTGTTGTGTGTGAAAATCCCAGGAGATCAGCAGTTACAGAAATACTCAAACCAGCTCATCTAGCACCAACAATCATCCATACGATTATCTAATCAGCCAATCATGTGGCAGCAGTACAGTGCATAAAATCATTCAGATACGGGTCAGGAGCTTCAGTTAATGTTCACATGAACCATCAGAATTGGGAAAAAATGTGATCTCAGTGTTTTGGAGTGTGGCATGATTGTTGGTGCTAGATGGGCTGGTTTGAGTATTTCTGTAACTGCTGATCTCCTGAGATTTTCATGCACAACAGTCTTTAGAATTTACTCAGAATGGTGCCAAAAACCAAAAACATCCAGTGAGCGGCAGTTCTGTGGACGGAAATGCCTTGTTGATGAGAGTGGTCAACAGAGAATTGCCAGACTGGTTTGAACTGACAAAGTCTACGGTAACTCAGATAACCACTCTGTATAACTGTGGTGAGAAGAATAAAAAGTACTGTTCATTGTTATGCATGTTCACTAAGTTAACTAATGTTAACAAATGGAACCTTATTGTAAAGTGTTACCATGTAAAATGTAATGAGTACCAGATTACATTTCAGAAGTAATCTGCTGAGCACTTTCTTCTCGGCTGTGTTTATATCCAGGTATTAACTTGTTAACATACTGTATATGTGTTTAGACGTATTTGTCAGGGTCAGAAATTAGCGGGCCATCTTTATTTTTGCTGAACATTATTCATATCTTAACAAGAATATTGTCTCTATATGTCACAGGATGCAAAGGGGTTTCTCAGCGAAACAAAGATGAGTGTGACATCATGGTTCCTGGTCAGCAGCTCTGGTACTCGTCACCGTCTGCCACGGGAGATGATCTTTGTCGGACGGGAGGACTGTGAGCTCATGCTGCAGGTAGGATTTTCAATTTTGCTTTCCTGAAATGTCTCGACACATTTTTGAGTGCATCGAGCTGTTGCCTTAGTGAGTTCAGTTTGCATGACTGGCTGGTCATTAAAATTTTTTAGTTTTGAAGTATTTAAAAAAAATAATGCAATGAATGTAATCATAAACCTCCATAACTACTGAATATGAAGTAATATGCTGAATACAAATGTTCCTGTATTACTATAAATGAATATGAACATATTACCAGTGGTTTTCAACTGGTTTTGCTTCAAGACCCAGATTACACATTGGGCATCAAGTAGTCAACTAACACAGTACCAGATTTGTTTATTGTACAAAAGTAAGCAAAAATGTCCTTAAAATCAATTGATTGTATTATTTATAGTATTACATTTATTAAGCCAATAATTCAGCACACTGTGGTGGGCACAAACGACGTTTATCCTTGTTACAAGTGAACCCATTTTAATAGTCTGGGTTGTGTTTTCTTATACATTTTCTAGTTTTGTTAATGATTTTCGAGGATGAGGTCATGTTACACAACCTGTCCATTTTAGAATTTGGCTAGTTTCTATAAAGTGAGTGATGAATTTGCTCCGAAATACTATAGAGTTTGATTGGAAAGGTGGACTTTGATGTCAACAACACAAGATATGGGAAGTGTTTTCTCATCCCTTTTAAAAGTTAAGCTTATTTTTTTTCCATCTGAATTTTGCACTACTATGTTGTTAGTTGCTTATTATTATTTGCATTTAGCATTGTTTTTTCCCTGCTGTGCATGACCCACAGAACAGATCTGTGGCCCATTTTGTGTTGCGATCCACCAAATAAGAACCAATGGTCACTACTACCTCTACATAATTTTCTGTAAGAAATGAGCCATCACAACTGACACATAATGATGAATGTGGTCTATGAGTTTAACAGCAGTTTACTGTTTTGTGTCATGCTAGAGTACTGTAGGTAGATGAGATTAATGAACTTGTGTCAGTAATGGTCCTTTGGTGTGGGCTGAAACTCAGCACCCACTTTGAAACAGCTTCCTGAAGTGGATAACGAGGGACAGCTTCTTGAGTGATGTCATTAGTAGATCATAACGAAGTACTTTGTGCGAAAGACTAATACCTGAGCCATACTATAGATGGACGTTTTACTAACTTATGCTACACCTAGCCACTGATTTAGTCCACCCCCATCCATTTTACCACCCTCTCTCTATAACTCTGCCCTCCAAAGATATGTCAGCCAACCCAATGTCAGTAAACCCAAACACATAAAAAGCTGAGAAGCAGAGAGCTACATTTTCTGATTGGCTAATTTAGTGTGAGTCACTCCAAAAAGGCATAAAGTCAGCATAGAAGTAATCCATACGTCTTGAGTGGTCTTCTGAAGCGATACGATCGCTTTGGGTGAGAAACAGACCAAAATTTAATTCCTTATTCACTATAAATCTTGACATCCACAGTCTCCTTGGCACATTCATAACAGAAGCTTGATCACAAACTTTCTCACGCATAAATCATGCGCAGAGCCCTTTGCACAATCCAGACACAGGTTCACGATTATTACGCCCAGTTGGGCTATTTTTTTAAAATGCATATGCGAGTTAAAATTATAAAATCGTGGGTTGAGTTTTTGTTGGGATACTTTTAAAATGTACCCTGGTAGCTAGAAGGCTGATGATAAACACTAGAAAATGAAAATGCAACTTATGGATATAAAATGATATTGGATTGAGTACCTGGCAACCGCGTGCAGAATCAAAGCATCACCGTCTTCAGGCCTGCATTGTGTTCCAGTTGGGACAGACATCAAGATTTGAAGTGAAAATTTTGGTCTGTTTCTCACCCAAAGTGACCATATCGCTTCAGAAGAAATTAAAACACGTGTCTTTTGAGAGCTTGAAATTTTTGAAGCCCATTTTGGATGAGTTTGAGATGGTAACTCTTAGGCTTGGGATTGATGCCTTTTTCACGTATCGATAATTGGAAAATTTTCCAGATCATTATCGATATACACTATATTGCCAAAAGTATTCGCTCACCCATCCAAATAATTGAATTCAGGTGTTCCAATCACTTCCATGGCCACAGGTGTATAAAATGAAGCACCTAGGCATGCAGACTGCTTCTACAAACATTTGTGAAAGAATGGGCCGCTCTCAGGAGCTCAGTGAATTCCAGCGTGGTACTGTGATAGGATGCCACCTGTGCAACAAGTCCAGTCGTGAAATTTCCTCGCTACTAAATATTCCACAGTCAACTGTCAGTGGTATTATAACAAAGTGGAAGCGATTTGGAATGACAGCAACTCAGCCACGAAGTGGTAGGCCACGTAAAATGACAGAGCGGGGTCAGCAGATGCTGAGGCGCATAGTGCGCAGAGGTCGCCAACTTTCTGCAGAGTCAATCGCTACAGACCTCCAAAGTTCATGTGGCCTTCAGATTAGCTCAAGAACAGTGCGTAGAGAGCTTCATGGAATGGGTTTCCATGGCCGAGCAGCTGCATCCAAGCCATACATCACCAAGTGCAATGCAAAGCGTCGGATGCAGTGGTGTAAAGCACGCCGCCACTGGACTCCAGAGCAGTGGAGACGCGTTCTCTGGAGTGACGAATCACGCTTCTCCATCTGGCAATCTGATGGACAAGTCTGGGTTTGGCGGTTGCCAGGAGAACGGTACTTGTCTGACTGCATTGTGCCAACTGTGAAGTTTGGTGGAGGGGGGATTATGGTGTGGGGTTGTTTTTCAGGAGCTGGGCTTGGCCCCTTAGTTCCAGTGAAAGGAACTCTGAATGCTTCAGCATACCAAGAGATTTTGGACAATTCAATGCTCCCAACTTTGTGGGAACAGTTTGGGGATGGCCCCTTCCTGTTCCAACATGATTGCGCACCAGTGCACAAAGCAAGGTCCATAAAGACATGGATGAGCGAGTTTGGTGTGGAAGAACTTGACTGGCCTGCACAGAGTCCTGACCTCAACCCGATAGAGCACCTTTGGGATGAATTAGAGCGAAGACTGCGAGCCAGGCCTTCTCGTCCAACATCAGTGTCTGACCTCACAAATGCGCTTCTGGAAGAATGGTCAAAAATTCCCATAAACACACTCCTAAACCTTGTGGAAAGCCTTCCCAGAAGAGTTGAAGCTGTTATAGCTGCAAAGGGTGGGCCGATGTCATATTAAACCCTATGGATTAAGAATGGGATGTCATTTAAGTTCATATGCGTCTAAAGGCAGATGAGCGAATACTTTTGGCAATATAGTGTATATCGGTATTTTTTATCAGATATAAATAGGGATGCTCATTGCACAATAGTCTTTGTCTTTTCAAACAGATTTCTCAACACAACTACGAGCAGGGTAAATAAAGGTGGTCAGACACCGGACACGTCTTGCAGATGACATGGTGCATTCTAAAATTCGAAGGTACACAGCGTCAAAATTCTGCAGTGCCACGGAGCGCAACTCGCATAGTTTTCCATTCAACTCTGGCAGTGCTAGTGCAAAAAAGAAGAAAAAAGAGAAAAACACCAACAAATAAATGTCAAATGAATAGCCTAATCATTTTTTATTGTAATAAATGCTAATATCTGAAGAACAAATTTGTTTTACCATGTCGGTGTAAGCTAGTTAGTTTTCTTTATTTTTAGGAAGGTAGATCCATTTAGAATCAAACTAAATTACAAACGTGATTACTGAATGGACTGCACAACATAACTGTTGCAGGGCAGTATCATTGAAAAATCTTTGTTTTTTTAACTATAATTTTTCTGTTATTTAGTATTAATATTGCAATGCACCTTGTGCATACTGTGCCTTTTTTTTTTTTTTTTTGTCTGTTTGTTTTTTGATGGTTACTTTCACTTTTAATCTTTATTGTTCTTGGGAGGCATTTCAGTTGGTAGACAGCAGCCAATAACATAAACAATTAACATTGAACAAAAATAAAAAATCTTATGAGCTATTTATGAAAGTAGGCCTAACTGTCAGAATAAAATAAATAAAATTATGCAAATCTCATACAGGGACCAGGGAGCTACTCACCATCCACGAAGACGATGAAATTAACCCTCAGTTTATTATAGTTTATTATAGCAATTTTTTTGTTTACAAAAGAATAAAAGATGCGGTTATCAGTAAATTTAAGAGTCAAAGATGCTTTATATTAGACGTCACACCGTGATGTCACTTTTGTATTTATGGGATTGTCCCAGGATGTGTATGAATGCGAGCACAAAAAATTAAAATTACACGAAAGCTTTTGCAGTGTGAATGAACAAATTCTGCAGTCCCAGAACAGTTTCTGGATTGACTTTTCCCGGGATTAATCCCGGGATCTGTGTGTGAAAGAGGCTTAAATGTTATACCACCTCTTGTGGTCTCCCTGAGCTATTACACCTGACTGTTAAACAGAAGGCCAACTGAGTGAATTGGAAAGCATGCAAATTAGGCTTCTTATTTAAATGTTAGCTAATTTTAATATATCAATGCCTCAAAAATATGTAGATAAAATAACATGCCGATCAATAATCGATATATCGATATTTCATGACATCCCTCCCTATTAACTATCATTTTTAAGGTTTTCTTAGCATCCTGATAGAAGCAGAAGTTACAGCACTAAATCAGGCATTCAGACATCAATAAAATGCCCAGTATGATTTTGGTGGGGGAAGGAGATAGAATTATGATTCAGGATACAGGATATAAACACTGTTTCTTCCTTCAGTCTCGTAGTGTGGATAAACAGCATGCCGTTATCAACTACAACCCTGCCACAGATGAGCACCTGGTCAAGGATCTGGGGAGCTTGAATGGGGTAAGTCTAAAAACAATAATAGATTTTAAAAATAACTTATAATCTTTTAAATACTATCCTACTGTGTTTAATAGGGGTTGCACAGAATAGTCGAATACAACTATTGTAGTCGACACTGGCAACCTGAAGTAGACTAGTCACTCACCATGTGATAAATAAAACGTGTCTGTAGGAAATACAGCAGGTGCATCCTTCAAGAACGCGATTCGGCAACAGTTTAGAAAAGCGCTTCAAGTTGGAGTTCACTTGACGGAATGCATCCCCATTGCCCCCCAAAAGCTATGCAGTATTATTAACATGTAAGACAATAGGAGGGTTAAACATGCATGGCGTAGCTTTACACCAGCGCAAATAATGTCTGTTTTAACTGGATTGTTAGAGAATTAGATGTAGGTTTTTGCACTAAAATACCACATGCAAAAGTAGCAAAACTGTTGTTGTGAAAGACTTGAAAAACTTGATTCTCTTTACATGTTAGCTTTGAAAATAACTGGACAAAAGTAACAGACAGATTGCCTTAAATACAGTGTTTAATTAGGATGCTGTTGAAGACTTCATCTTGAAGTTTCAGAGCCAATCCCAATGCCTTGGCACAGGATGTAGAGGAATCCTCCACATAAAACATACTCCATTCTGAAGCATAACCCTAGCTGCAAACCAACAGAACTGATAGTTTGTCTGTATTTTGTTGCTGTTGTCTAATGTTTCAGGTTTATTTATTTAAACTATTTAATCTGTTAGACAGTTGACAGCCCAAGACAGGGAACATTCTTGCCCAATACATCTGTCTTTTGGGTTTAGATTAAAGGTAAAGTGGAGTTATATTTCTTTCTATTCTTTTCTTTTACCATTTCAGACCTTTGTGAATGACTTGAGAATTCCAGACCAAACATACATCACTCTCAAGCTGTCGGACATTGTTCGTTTTGGATATGATATCCTTTGACTGTAACTGACAGAATTTTCACAGGAAGGATTATTGATAGTTGCTTTACTGTAAATAATGTTCTGCCAGAATACAGAGGCTTTCTGTCTGATGGGAAGCAATGTCATATTAAAAATTAACCAGATTGCTACAATGAACACTTTGAGACAGAACTAGTCACTGGATATGTTCACTGATTTGTCAGTTTTTTTTTAGGCAGTTTGTAGGCCATACATGAGATATCCTCAAGCACGTCTGTATATTCTGCTTTGTTTCCAGAGTAATGTTCATGCAATAATCAGCTGCTGACCACAAAATCTGCTCACTAATTTCTTTACTATTGTCTGTACAACCTGATTTGCATTAAATGGTTTATAATCAATTTCAGACTAACCCGTAAAAGATGCTTCACGTCAGTCAGATGGCCCCTGCCTAAACGGGTGGTTCTTGGCCAGAATTAGCTGCAAAGTAGAACATACTTTATGCCTATAGCCAAAAGTCTAGCTACTGTATGTGAGATTGCATTTATCGTACTTCAAAACTACACTCACTGAGAACTTTATTAGGAGCACTATGGTTCTAATATAGTGCCCAACGTGGTCTTCTGTTGTTGTAGCATATCCGCCTCAAGGTTTGATGTGTTGTGCATTCTGAGATGCTATTCTGCTCACTACAATTGTACAGAGTGGTTATTTGAGTCACTGTAGCCTTTCTGTTAGCTCGAATAAGTCTGGCCATTCTCCGTTGGCCCATCTCACCAACAAGGCGTTTCCGTCTGCAGAACTGCCTCTCACTGGATGTTTTTTGATTTTGGCACCATTCTGAGTAAACTCTAGAGACTGTTGTGTGTGGAAATCCCAGGAGATCAGCAGTTACAGAAATACTCAAACCAGCCCATATGGCATCAACAATCATACTACGGTCGAAATCACTGAGAGCACATTTTTTCCCGACTCTGATGGTTGATGTGAACATTAACTGAAGCTCCTGACCCGTATCTGGATGATTTTATACATTGCACTACTGCCACATGATTGGCTGATTAGATAATCGTATGAAGATTAGGTGTACATGTGATCTTTTATAAAGTGCTCAGTGAGTGTATATTATGTGTTCTCTAAAGAATTAGAAAATTAAATGTTTAATAGTTGTTGCATGCACTGACCATTCTGCAGAATATAGATTCAGATCTTTCTTAACAATTTATCTAAAATCTGCCTCTGTCTAGATAGCTAAATAAACAAATAACCTATTTTAAAATCATGATCATGACAAATTATTGATTATTTAATGTTTAAAACGTGTATAAATTGAACTAGTGGTGTATTTGCTTAACATCAAGAGCACATTCCCATGTGTATGTTCTGGAGAAGAGTCAACATAAAGTCCCGGAAGAGGCACTTAAGGTATGTTTGAATGTCTTAGTGAATTTGTATTTATCTGTTATGTCCAGGGAAATATTTTCACAGCTTAATTTGATGAGCAGATTTTCAAGTATATTTGTTGAAAGAAATGGTTATTATAGTGAGCCAGTGAGCCATGTATCACAGTATTTGAAATGTTGAGTACACAGTTATCAAATGTCTTACATATTTATATATATATATATATATATATATATATACCTAATGATTTAAAAATGTTGGATTTTTCACATTTATTTTTAAATGTCCTAAAAGCGATCAGCAACTACAGAATCAACAAAGCAGAAATTGGTGTTGTTTGTAGGTGTAACAAGCACATATTTGAATGGCTTTCAGTGTGCTTTCATTCATTTGTATGCCCTGTATAAATACATATTTTATATTGCCTTTTTATGTATGTATTGTTTATAATAATATATGAATTATTAAGATTAAATATAAAAAAATGTTTTGTAAATTTTATGTACATCTAATTTTTTGGTTTGGCTGCCCCCTGTTGCTTTAGCATGAAAAATACACCAGTCAGCTGCAGATGGGCCTTAAAACCACAGAGGGGAAGCAACAAAATCTGCAGGAAGAGAGGTCCAAATTAGAGCGGTCTGAACGCAAGAGTCTCACAGGTCAGAGTGATAAAGTAGAGCAAAAGAAAAATAATGAGAGAATAACAGAAATGATAAGAGATTTCGCATCCGATTTTCTTTATTTCCATATTTCACTTCAAAATGCTCTGTAGCATGTTTCTAATCTTGTCTACAGCCTTTGTGCTAAGCTCTGTTTATCTGCAGCACTGCAGTACAGTGGGCTGGTGTATATTGTAGACCCCTCCCATTTGAGCTCTTGGTCATCTGACAGATGCTAAAGATAATCCTCATGCCTAGTCCTGCTGCAGGCACTGCATTTACATGTCCATCAATGAGAAGTCATTGGCTGTCATCATGTATCACATGACTCTGTGATCTCTCAGTGTACAGTATAAAGCCCAGTGCTGAAATGCACATTAATTCCATACACACTTGTGCATGGAAGCCTGTATCTATTGTTTTGTATTAGGTGGCTCCGTATGCCCCCTCCTGACAGTGATATAGTGATGTTTTTAAAAAAAAAAATTGTATCAGGAAATCTTTTTATTTTATCTTATTCTTAGTTTCTACTAATTGATTTGCTTTTGAGTCGTGAACTTCTGTTGTTTTTAAGCGTGCTAGAATTGTTTGTTGAATAAATTGTGCTTAGAATAGTATCTAACTCATCTCCTTTTCCCCTCTATTACACATACCGTCTCTTCCTCTGTACATGTGTGTTATTGTGTCTCTTCAGAGGCCCCTTTGCCCAGACCCACACCATTGTATGGTCAGCCATCATGGTGGGGAGAGGAGGACTCTGGGAACAAGGGAACACACAATGAAATGCGTAGGCCAGGTGACGGTCATTCAGGTAAACACTTGTCCTCCCTAACACCAGCTTTTATGTGTTATTCATATGGACATTCATATCATTACTAAGATTACAGTTTGGTGTGGGTGTCTGTTGACAGAAGTCACTAAGGAGGGCCCGACAGTTGAGGATGAATTCAGCAGTTCTGTTCAGGAGATCCGTGACAGCCAGGCCAAGTCATCCTACCTGTACCACCGGGAGCCCAGCTACTTTGAAATCCCAACAAAAGAGGTTCAGACGGACCCCAAGTCCCCAGTGACGGACCTGAGCGACATTCCAACCAAAGACACAGATGTTCGTTTGACCTCCACACCTCCAGTTGCCCAGAGTCATGCTTCTTTTACCATTGAGTTTGACGACTGCATGCCAGGCAAGATTAAAATCAAGGATCATGTGACTAAGTTTTCCTCGCGTCAACGAAGCAAGCAGCAGCCGCCCTGTAAACCTCTGGCAGCCACACCTACAGATGTGCTTTCAGCTGAAAGCAAGGTAGCAGACTGGCTTGTGCACCGTGATGTTAGCATGATGTGCAGGCGGCCACCTTGTGAGGATGAGTACAGCACTAAGAGTGACCTGGCAATGCAAATTAGAACACTCAAAGGTAAGAGACAACTTCCACTCCCATAAAAATACAGCTACACTGCCTTTTAAAAATGGATCCTAGTTTATAATAACCAGTGACAGCTATTGTTCCCAAAAGCTACTCAAACTACTACCCAAACAGTAAAATGTCTTAACGAATATAATTATCTAAGCTCAGAAGTGATTTACTACCCAATAGGCGAAATATCCAATAATGGAAGCATAAATAAATGTGTTTCATCAGATTGCAAACTGCGTGTGTATCTCGGAGCCACAGAACACTCTGCGCTCGATAGCGGTGCTTTTGCATTTCATACACTGTCAGTCATGTACATCACTGTTTCAATTATTGGCTGTTTGTTGCAAAGTCCCACCCATTTGAAAGCTCAACCAATTATCATATAGAGAGGCCAGGCTTCCTGACAGGTCAAAAATACATTGGTTTAAAGGCCAATGTCCAAGAAGAAACCCAAAAATGATGTGTTTAGAGCCAAAGTCCAATGAACATCCACTGTAATCTAATGGTACCGGTATCTGCCATAGACTTCCATTGAAGCACAGCTTCGATAGCGCTGTATGGGCCATGTGTCCTCTGACTCCTATGGACATATTAATGAAGGAAAAAGCAGACTGTGTTACTTGAATGAACAGCGTGATAGTGATGTGTGATATTTTACACTTTTATTCGCTAAAATATTAAAATAGACAAGGAGTTATATTTAATTACATAGATTATTTGTAATGTAGTTATTAAATGAAGGTTCGAGAGGAGCCTTCCCATCTAATCTGCCAATTAACTGTAGCATATACACTCACTGAGCACTTTACTAGATTACTAGATTCATTTGATTATCTAATCAACCAATCATTTGGCAGCAGTGCAGTGCATAAAATCAAGCATATACGGATCAGGAGCTTCAGTTAATGTTCACATCAACCATCAGAATGGGGAAAAAATGTGATCTCAGTGATTTGGACTGTGGCATGATTGTTGGTGCCAGACGGGCTGGTTTGAGTATTTCTGAAACTGCTGATCTCCTGGAATTTTCACGCACAACAGTCTAGAAAGCTGTGTCTATTTTCTTCCTGCATGGATTGTTTGTTAATAGTCCGCTGTGAAGTCCGCTCGACAAAAGTGCAACATGTGTACATATTGGCCGCAAAGGAGATGGTTGTGAGCACCAATCTACAACCTAAAATGACAAATGAAACACAATATGGTCTTGTGGACTTCATAGATAAGCATGAGTGAATCCAAAAGACGCTAAGTCCACATTAAGTGCGCCTTTTGGGACAGGACTATAGTTTAACTGTGATATTTTCAATAAGATCATGGTAACCACAGGTAAAATGATAGATGGTTTTTTGCAAAACAAACTATGGTGCTTGTTATAACAAATTGTTGCCTAAACACATTTAGAGACTATAACCACTACTGGCATAATTAGTTCTTGAATAAATTGGTATTAATCTACAACAATTACTACTATAGTAAAACCATGGTACATTTTTGTAAGGGAATGAATAATGTTATTTAAAGGTAACTACGTCAAGATTATGTGCATAATTTGTAAATCTAAAGTTTTTTGTCTTAGTTTGTACATAAAATGTCAACATGAAGGCTGACTTTGACGTGCTATATAAACTGTACATATTTAGGACACCATCATGAAGATGGAACCCAGAGTGATTCAGATGACCCAGTAATGAAAGAAAAACGCAGCAAGTCTCATCATTCCATGCAATCCCAATCATCAGTACAGTCACACCAATCAACTCAATCAAAGATATCCAAACAGTCAGAATCAGTTCTTTCCCAGCAGTCCATCTCAATGCAGAAATCTCATTATCCTCAGTCAGTCTCACCACCAAAACACCCTCAAGTAGATAATGAGGAAACTGAAACTCTACCTGTCCAAGAAGCTTCCTCTCCACCCCATACAGAGGTTAAGCCCATTTACCCTGAGCTTCATGCCCAACAGGCCTTCATAATTGAGTTCTTTGATGATAATCCCCGAAAGAAGCGCTCACAGTCCTTTACCCACAACTCTGCTAATGCTGATTCATACTCTGCATTGAAGGCAAAACTAGAAAGACGCAAAGGTGGAGCTCATAGTGAAAGGCCTGCCTCTGTTCATGGACATATTCCTCCAACGCAGCAGATCACTGTTCCACTGAAAGGTTCAGGCCCTGGAGGTCCACAGCGGTCAAGCTCCCTGAAGAGAGAGAAGACAGAAGATAGTGGAAACAGCGCATCTTTATTGGGAACCTCGTCTCGCTCCACACCAGCCATCACCATCAAGCCTTTTGGTAGTGTGGGCAAAAAGTCTAAACAAGCTCAAGAATTTGCTGCAGAGTTCCTGAAAGACACAGGAAAGACGTCCCCACCTCCCATGTCTGCGCCACCTGTGATGATGTCCCCATCACACACTCATTTACCTTCTTCAACAGAGCCATTTGGGCCTTCTTCTGTATCCTACCCATCTTCTCCATCCCAGCTGCCTGCATTGTCCCAGTCTCTTCTCCCAGCATCCTCCCCTGTCCCTGTCCCTTCACATGCCCCTGGGAGGGCTCCAGTTTCTAGTGCCTCGCCAGTCTGTTCTGCTGGGTCATCTGTGCCCCAGTTTTCACCATTAGGAGTAAGTGGTGTAGACACTAAGGGCACAAGAGTGACACGAACCGAGGAGGAGGATAGTTTGAGTGATGCTGGTACCTACACTATTGAGACTGAGTCACAAGATAAGGAAGTGGAAGAGGCTAGAAGTATGATTGACCAGGTGACAAACCTTTTTTTTTTTTCTTGGGAAAGAGATATTACCAGTTAAGTTTTTCTTATCCCTGTTTAATGTGTAGGTACAACTGTATGAAATCTGTTTGTAGGTTAATTTCCTGAAGACACTTTCAAAACATTGTTCTTTATGTTGGAGCTGTCCAACTGTCAACTTCTGGCTCAACCAATAGTGATAGTTTGGGGTGGGACAACCTGTTTGATCTGTTTTCTCTGAACATTGGAAGAAGGGGAAGTTTGGGAGACTTGTTTGGAAACAATGATTATTTTTTGCAATTCCATTTAATGCCACTAGTGTGACAGAAATTGCACACTTCACCTTTAAATATATTAACCTATTATATATTTTATTTACATAACATTGCATGCATTTGTATCCCTTTATCAATAGATGTTGTGTAGTTACTGTATGGCCAATACACAGTGCTTGTAGCCTTTAAATTATTATTGTAAATCATATCTGTTCACAGGTGTTTGGTGTGTTAGATGCACCAGAGTACAGTGGTCAGACCCTTGGAGTTTATAGACCTGTCATCGATGATGACAAAGAGGAGCAAGTATTCTTTAGTCATAGCCATCATGGGGCAGTTTATGTAATATCGACATCAGCACAGGGACATGGTGGGGACCAAGTCAGTTCAGTGCAGGTACTGCCATTACAATATTCCCAGACAAAAATATTCTCCTTCATTAATGAAATCAGTGAATAGTGAATAGTTACAAATCAATTAAACTGTGATTGCTGTTTTTACGGCCTGTGATTTAGGCACATGCTGACATGGCAGGGCCTAAATGGGTTTCACGCTGGGCCAGCTTAGCGGACACTTACAGTGACCCTGGGGCAACACAAGGATCCATTGGCACCACACCTCAAGGGGGATTTGCAGACAGAGGTATATTTAGTGACAAATTGCAAATCAGTAGTGGTGTTTGAGCTTGGAGGCATTGCATTAGAAATAGTGCTATGGGCTAAATAATAACTATTTTCACTCTTTTGATTTTGAAGATGGCAGAGAGACATTAATAGTTAGTCAAAGCTTGGATATCTCAGAATCTGAGGGCATTCAAGGGTCCAGGACTAGACGACAACTTCCCCAGGTCCCACCTGGAGAAAAACTGGAGAATATAGCCCCCAGTATATTTATCCGCCACGAGACAAGCATGGATCATGAGCCACCAGAGAAAGGTTCCAGAGCACCAGAACAGGAGGACTGCACTCAAAGGCTACGTGTCCAAGACGATGTAGACCCAGACAGTCTGAGTGACACCAGCCGTTCAGATGACAGCTCTATCCTTGATAGGAGTGGAAGGAGCCAAGGAAAAAGAGGAACCACAGCACACTCACCATCTGAAGATGTCAACCATTCCAGAGTCAGAGGGATGGCACCACCCACTCCCAAACCCACTTCATTTTATATTGGGTCTGAGGATGGTTCATGCAAGTCAGATACATCCAAAAGCCCCATTCTGTCACAGCCAGAGAGAGAATACTCTCCCAAGATACCTCCAACCACTGTCTTGATACAACACTTGAGTGGCCATGAGCCTAGGCGGCCAGTGAAGCCCAACTCGTCAGCACCAAATCTTCAGACCCAGGACAGGGATGTGGTGCCCACCAAAGATACCTCCACCTCATTTGTTCGACAGGAGAGTTTTACCAAAGATAGGCCAAATGATAACATCCAAGTAAAGAAGCTGCCACATATCTCCAGTCATCCTGCTTTGAGAAGCTTGGATGCAGACGAAGCTGTCCGAGGTACATCTCCCTTTCCTAAGGAAGCTGAAAGATCTTTGGTGTCACCAGAGGACAAGTTACCCGGATCAAGTCAACAGTCAAAAAAGGGGAGCTCTCCTGCACAAGAGGACTCTCTGTCTGGTGAATCTGACATTGACACTGCTAGTACTGTTAGTATGGTCAGCAGTAAAAATGCCCCTATCAGTGCACCTAAGAAGCGCACTACTGCAAGTGACAAACGTAAGGAGAAATCATCTTCCAGCCTACCTGCACAAGATAAAGGACGACAACCTACAGCCCGTGAGCGACTATCAGAAAAACGCAGAAATCATGCCACTGCAGAAAATACCAGTAAAGCTGAAGTATCCCGTCGCCTCCATCTCCGTCGCAGTGCTGGTAACCGTGGTTCTTTAGATCTTTCAGAGAATCAGCATGGTCAACAGGTTTGGAATGAAACCGCTTCTTCTGACCATGAGTCAATTTCACGGCCGAACGGCCGCAAGAAACTCACTGCACCCTTACAGAAGGAGGACCCCAATAAGGTGACCAAAGGAGGCCATCAGGTGCTGACCCGATCCAATAGCCTTTCAGCCCCAAGACCAACCCGTGCCTCCATGCTCCGGCGAGCCCGGTTAGGTGAGACCTCTGACAATGAAGGGGCAGAGACAGACCGTGGATCTCAGAGCTCCGACCACACAAAGACTCCTGCTGAAGGAAAGAAACTTTCAAGGCTGGACGTTCTTGCCATGCCTCGGAAACGCACTAGGTCCTTCACCGTTCCAAGTGACAATGAGTCAACCTCAAACAAGCATGGAATTTCAAACCGTTCTGCAGATACGAGTAGCAGTGCAAGGAAAGGGGCTTCAGGTGAGATGAGGCACCCTACTAGCAAAGGGACTTCATCAACAGGGAAGCACTCCTCAACTCGTAACCGTTCTAACAAGGTTAATCACAGTAGCACAACTGGTGAGTATCAGTCAAATTATTTCTCCTAAATCTCAGTATATTCTCTACCTAAGTTCCCCTAGATCAAGGTTAGTGACTCAAGTGCCATAAAATTGGCATTTCCCTTTCCCTTTATTCTTTTTTAAAACTTAAGGTTCCCACCGTAGGCAAAAGAATTCAGACTATTCCTCTACCTCAGAGGAGGATTTTGAGACCAGCACCAACTCTAAACACAAACGTTCCCACTCCTCGGCCTCAACTCAGACACAGACACCACAGAAGTCCGTTCAAATGCGGCTAAAATGCAGCTCTTTGGAAACAGAAGAGGATGATGCTCAGAATGAACACTTCCAGAACTGGTCTACTCATAGCGCAGAGATTGCCAGGTTAATTTTGTGATTTATTTTTGATGGTGTCATGGTGTCATATGCTTATAAATTACGTAGTTTTTGCATGCATATTTATGATTTTTATTTTATTTATCATGCTCATTTCCTTTAGGCTGAGTCAAGACCTGGCCAAAGATCTTGCCATTCTTGCACGTGAAATCCATGATGTAGCAGGGGATGGTGACTCCCAGACATCCTCTGGAATGGGAACTACCACTTCCCCTGGTTCCATGCCCAATACCCCTGCATCCACTATTTCAACCAGAGAGGAGGTGGGCCTAAAGGTTTTTGTTTGTTTGTTTGTTTGGTCAAATTACATCCCATCATATACATTGACCCATATGAAGCAGAACATATCATATATTCTCCTCATTAGCACAATACAGTATAATGAGGTGATTGTGGTTTGGAGCCATGGTGAGAGACCATGATACACCTCATGATAATTATATTGTGTCCCAAAACACAACAGGACTAAGAGTAAGACTAAGATGCATACATTTTGTTGTATTTTATCTCTTTTGTGCAGGGACCATATGCATCATTACAGAGGTTCCTGTCACCTCAGGTGCTGAGTTCATCACTCATTATCACAATGTGGTGTTCAAACTTAAAACACTTGCTCTGTGAGCCAGTGTTAGTGTACTAACAGCTGTCAGATGTCCACTTTTGGAACATGTTGTTGAAACTGCTACCTCACTTTTTTATTTGCATGATGGAATTGCCTATTGCATGAAAAAGCACTTCCAATCTAACACGTAAGGCTGTATGTTCACATTTAGAATATTTTCGAAGTATATCTTGGAGGAATTAGGTTCAAAATGGCTGTGCTGTGAACATAGAGCCCTTTCCTATTCACAAGTGAATTAGCATGATCATACAGATACCTTCCCAGAGTTTTAACCCTCTTAAGCTAATTTCACAGTAATCCGTAAGCTTAGAGGTTTTTGTCTCTTAACATCAAGCTCTAGTCTTAACCTGCCATTGTCATGTCCAAGTGTTCTTACTAGTGCTTTCCCATCCCTGATTAATCTGCAGCTGGTACAGCATATACCCGAGGCAAGTCTGAACTATCAAAAGGTTCCTCCAGGCTCCACTAGTCCAATAGACCAGGACTCAAATATGAACGACCATGACAGTTCCAGACGGCGTCCCTGGAACCGTGAAGAGGTCAAATTTAGTCAAATCCTTTCCTTATTACACTAATAAACTGATCCATTAGCCATTTACTCAGGGTGTCATAGCTTACACAGCCAATGGCCTCTCAGATACTGCAATTACATCTTTACTAATTTTAACCTATGACTCTTTTTTAATCACAGGTCATTCTAGACAATCTAATGTTGAACCCAGTGTCCCAACTCTCCCAGGTTATCAGAGAGAACACCGAGCAACTGGCAGAGAAAATGAAGTAGGTGCAATTGATTAAATCTGTTATTCTAATTCTGAATCCTAACCAGGAATGAGCAGCATGCATACCATTGGTACATACTGAATACTGGTGTGCATTAAACAACTATGTTCTGATTGGCTTTGATTTCATCACTTCGCAGCAGTTTTTCATTTCAGTGAGGATAGAAAAATTACTTGACGCTGGAAACTTGTCACCTGATACTGATCATTTTTGCTTAATTTTATAAAAGGGAAAGAATTGTCAATACTATCCAAATGTTTTGTCTGTATAGTTTTACAATATTATGTCTCTTTTAGGGTTATGTTTCAAAACAAGACTGAGGTTTGGGAAGAAATAGAGGCAAAGATTAATGCTGAAAATGAGGTTCCCATCCTTAAGACATCCAACAAGGTACATGCCATCCCGATCACAGACAATTTCAGTGACCAAACTTTTACTCCAGAGAGGTTTCTTCATTTTTAATTTATTTTCATTACTTTGCATACAGGAAATCTCATCAATTCTCCAGGAACTGAGAAGAGTCCAGAGGCAGCTTGAGGGTAAGTGTAATAGCATTAAATATTTAATGAAGATTGTAATTCTTGTGTCATTAGTGTCACCGAACAAAAGTATTTTAACATAAAACGTATCACTAGAGCTGTCAAATTAAATGTTTTAACGCATACAATTAATATGTTTAACATGTTAAATTTTTAATGTGCCAATTTGACATTCTAACTGATTCTGTTCTGTGTGATTTCTAAAACCTGATCGTAGCCCACAGAGCAACTGTAGCGCAAGTCTCTATGAACTCAGTGTTTTCATCTACCATGTGTTTTGATGCAGTTTAAGAAAAAAATGTGCAAGTGAGACATGTGCTGTTGCATACATTTATGTTATGTGCTTCAACCACACAAATTCCCAAACCTAATAATTAGGGCTGTCAATGTGCCAATTAATTAATCACATTAATATAGTTATAAATATATATAATACAAAAAAAGTGTTTAAAAGTCAAAATATTGTTTATTTCCGTATCATTGAACGTAACCCTATTGTTGGCCTACTTATGTCTGAGCTATTTAACATTTTTGGTCTATGTACTCATGAGTCAGTCGGATGCTTCTGGAGCATGTCACTTTGGTTGCATTTTTAGAACGCTGTGTCAAGTTAAAGGTAGTTCGAAATCGGACTGGGTAAAAATATATTTTTTCCGATGCATCGCGATCTTCACTTGAAAGATCTCGATTATCGATTCTTAAATCCCAAGATCGATCTTTCACTCAGAGGCAACACTCTTAGGGTGGGCTAAATAGTTGGCACTAACAAAAATGATATTAGCCAAAAAAAAAATTCAAAATAATCTGGGTATGGTACCATGCTAATACCATGGTATTCTTGAAAGCTTCTTCTTTTTTTTTTTTTTTTTGTATTAACAATTTTATTGATTTAAAAAAAAAAAAACAGGATTACACAAACAGATCATACACACATTGAATCAATTTATAAAATTGTATGTCCCTTCCCCTGAAGACCCCCCCCCCCCACTACATACATCCAGTGGTCCGACACAAAATGAAAGAAACCACACATATATATATATATATACAGAAAAAAAAAAAAAAAAACAGGCAAAGGAAACACTTAAGAATAAATATATATATAAAAACAAAAGAAACAAAATCAGATTTAACAAATATATACCGAAACCAAACAAAATGTCTCTCTCCACAACCTGTCACTAAGCACCCTCCAAAAAGGCCAAAAACCTGCCCCATTTTCTGTCATATGCAGCCAAATTGCAAGCCGTCTATACAACATCTCATCAAATGATGCTACCTTGCCCAATTCGGTGCACCATTCATAAAAAGAGGAAGCGTTCGTAGATTTCCAACCTCTCAAAATTATCTGTCTCCTGAACATCACGCCGATGAGGACCCAGCTCTTTGCATATCCATCAGCTATATCAATAACCGCCCCATCACCCAACACACAAAGTCTGGGACAGAACAGAACCTGAGTGCCCAGGACCTCATAAACAAAATTCTGGACTCTCAACCAAAACTCCTGAATCCTCAGACAAGACCAGCAGGCATGTATTAAATCACCATCCTCCAACTGGCATTGCCAACAAATGGGTGTGTCTTTTAAACCCAGCCTATACAATCTAGAGGGGGTCCAATATAATCGATGCAAAATCTTAAATTGCATCAGACGCACCCTTATATCTCTAGATGTAGACTTGATGTTTTTTAGAACCCTAATCCACACTCCCTCTTCCAATATTAAGTTCAAATCTTTCTCCCACAATCTCTTGAGAGAAGTTGAAGTTCCATCCCCCAGACTCTGAATTAACAGTTAGTAATACACTGATGCCTCATGACTTTCCCAAAAGCATTAATCGCCTCTCCCAGAGTATCTGCCTGTCTAGGTGGGTGCATGCCATTCCCAAAAACAGCACAGAGCAGGTGACGCAGCTGTAAATACTTAAAGAACTGAGATCTGGGAATCCCAAAATGTTGAACCATATTTTCAAACGATCTCAACACTCCGCTCTCATATAGGTCACCGAGTGTAGTAACCCCCCTCACAATCCACTCTGACCAACAGAAAGGGGACTTATCAATGTAGAGGCAACATTTAAATAAATGTCTGAACTAAACACTCTGGACACTTTTGACCATACCGAGTGCAAATCTGTGATAACGGATATAACTTAACTTCTCCAATTAATTTGTTAGAGAGGCTTTGCAATGATGAAATAAGGGCAAGAACTTCATATACAATACAAAACCAGGGAGGGGTTCTTTCAGGTGGAAGCGACCAATGACCCAAATGCCTGAGGTCAAACGCATAATAAAAATAAAACAAAATCTTGGGTAGACCTAGCCCACCTTTTTCTATCGGCCTAAGTAACTTATTAAAATGCAATCTGGGACGTTTACTATTCCAAATGAAGGACTTCGCTATGCTATCAAATTGCTTGAAATAAGAGAGGGGGACATCTACAGGGAGAGACTGTAGCAAGTAGTTAAATTTTGGAATACAATTCATTTTAATAACATTAACCTTCCCAATCATAGATAAATGTAATGAAGCCCACCTGCCCACATCACTCGAAAACCTTTTTATTAAAGGGTCAAAATTAACATGAACTAAATCAGACAAATTTGCTGGGAATAAAATCCCCAAATACTTAATGCCCTGTTTGGGCCACTGGAAGGCGCCCGGTTGGAAAGCCGTTACTGGACAGTAGGCTGTCAGAGCCAAAGCTTTGGATTTAGACCAATTGACTTTGTATCCTGAGAACTTGGAAAAGGAATTAATAATTCTGTGGAGGCAAGGCATAGATCTAGTGGGTTCAGAGACAAATAATAAAATATCATCTGCGTAAAGCAGAAGCTTATGCACCACACCTCCCGCCACCACCCCTGGAAAATCATCCTCCTTTCTTATCGCGGCTGCTAATGGTTCCAGGGCATGACAGAACAATAAAGGGGAAAGAGTGCAACCCTGCCGAGTGCCCCTATCCAGAGTAAAATAATCGGAAATTAATCCATTTGTTTGTACCGCTGCTACAGGGTGTCTATAAAGTAACTTAATCCAACCAATAAATGTACTCCCGAACCCATACATTTCCAAAATCTTAAAAAGATAATCCCATTCTACCATATCAAACGCCTTTTCGGCGTCAAGTGAGATGGCAGCGACCGGAGATTGATCATTCGCTACTGACCACATGATATTGATGAGACGCCTGATGTTATCAGAAGAGCTAAGGCCCCGAATAAACCCCACCTGATCTATATGTATAAGAGATGTCATAACCTTAATCGGTTAGCCAGAATTTTTGACAATATTTTTACATCTAGTTGGATCAGGGAGATTGGACGGTAACTTTTACACTCGCTTGGATCTTTGTCCTTTTTAAGAATCAGACTGATCCGGGTTTGTGTCATGGTTGGAGGAATCTTTCCATTCTTTAATGATTCAGTATAAACTTATAACAAAAGTGGAGCCAGTTCTGTACCATAGGATCTAAAAAATTCTGCGGCAAAACCATCTGGCCCCAGAGCCTTGCCAGTGTGTAGGGACTTAATTACCTCGTCAAGCTCCTCCAAGGTTATCTCAGAATCAAGAGAGTTTTTTTGCTCAATCGTCAGTTTAGGAAGATCTAATAGTTCCACAGAGTTTCCAATATCTTCATCAGTAGACGAAGAAGTGGAACAATAGAGATCAAGGTTGAATTCTTTAAAAGCATTATTAATATCAATGGCTGAGGTAAAAATGTCACCACCAGCAGATTTCACTGGGGGAATGATCTCTGCTTTACATATCTAGCCAAAAGCGTCCCTTTGTCACCCGACTCAAAATATGACTGTCTTGCCCTGAATAACCAAAACTCCACTTTTCACGACAAAATAGTATTATATCTATATTTCAATCGGGTCAATTCTCTGAGGCCATCAGCTGACATACGGTGCTTCAGCTCTGCCTCTGCACTTTAAATATTCTCTTCCAACTCCACGAGTTCTCGTGCTTTGGATTTTTTGATGAATGAGGCATACTGTATGATCTGACCCCTAAGAACCGCCTTAAGTGCCTCCCAAGCCATGCCCACAGAGGATACTGAGGACCAGTTGGTCTCCATATAAACATTGATTTCAGACTTTAGCATTTGTTGGAAATCAGGATTTTGCAAAAGGGACACATTAAGGCGCCAACTATATGATTTCTTTTTCTCTATATATGGCAACACCTCTAAACTCACCAGGGCATGATCTGTGACTAAGATATTTAAAATTGAGCAATCAACAACAGATGAAATTAGGGATTTGGATATATATATATATATATATATATATATATATATATATATATATATATATATATATATATATATATATATATATATATATACAAAATCTATTCTAGAATAAATCTTATGGACTGATGATAAAAAATGTATAGTCCCTACCAGATGGGTTCAAAAGTCTCCAAATATCCGTAAGACCAAGATTTTTACACATCCTGTGAAGCATCAATGTTGCTCTAGGGGGTTTACACACTTTGGCTTCACTGTGATCAAAAGATTAAAGTCTCCTCCCAATATTATATCATGAGGTGTGCCAGTGGTTTGCAGCATTCCTTCAAGATCTATAAAAAAGCCCTGATCATCAGCGTTAGGTGCGTAAATATTAGCCAAAATCAACCTTTGCCCTTGAATTTCAGCTAAAACAGTAATGACTCTCCCTAATTTATCTTTAGTCTGTTTGAGACATTTGAATTGTAGATGTTTATTAATCAATATAATGACTCCCTTGCTCTTACTTGAGCCAGCACTAAAGAAAACATGTCCACCCCATATCTTCCCAAATTTTTCAGCTTCCTGCGGGGAGAGATGTGTTTCTTGAAGAAACACTATATCATATTTCTTACGTTTAACTTTCCTTCTTTTTATGGGGTGCCCCAACCCATTTACATTCCATGTGGAGAGAGATAGTACACTCATATTAAGATTTGACATTTTGATATAGTAGAAAAAATAAACTGTGTCATAAAAAAAATTATACAGACCACATTCCCCATTAGTGAAACAATCAAACCCCGAACATCCCCCCGAACAAAACAAACAGAAAAAAGAAAAATGTGCACATTAACCCCACGCACGAAAGTGCCAACCAGCGACAGTCCCTCTAAACTCAAAAGGTCCATGAATGCCCACAAGCCCCCATGACAACTTTGCCATCGGATTGCTCAATTTTGCCTCACAAATTTGTGAGGAGCCAACGCAAAAAGCAAAAAGAAACCAAAATGATGTCCAGCTTCCTCAAAAGCCAGAGTAAGTACAGCGATCGGGGCCTATCTCCCTCAGCAAATCTGTGAGCTGGGACTCTGTGAGCTCGCTCGATTTCCAGCTTGTGGCCTGTTATGTAGAACAGACTCGGGAAAAGCTCGTCCAGGAATCCCACCATATCTCTGCCCTCCTCATGCTCAGAAATTCCAACAATTCGAACATTATTCCTGCGGCTTCTATTCTCAAGATCTTCAAGCTTTTCAAGGAGATGTTCCAAATCAACTTTGGTCACGGGCAAACTGCAATGGGTCCAGTGATGGAGGCAGCACAGAGCAGATGTAATCTCTGATTAGTCTCTCAAAGCATTTGCTGATGATAGGGGTCAGAGCAACAGGATGCCAGTCATTTAAGCAAGTGATTTTGGATTGCTTTGGTACAGGCACAATGGTGGACGTTTTAAAGCATGTGGGGACTACAGACAAGGAGAAGGAAAGGTTGAAAATGTCCGTAAAAACACCAGCCAATTGGTTCGCGCACGCTCTAATGACGCGGCTCGGAATGCCGTCTGGACCCGCGGCTTTACAGATATTCATCCGTCGGAAGGATCGGGTTACATCCGCTACAGAGACGTAGAGTGAACTAACCTCTGTGGCTTCAGCCATGAGAGCTCTCTCTGCGAGGGTGGTGTTATTTCCCTCGAACCGTGCATAAAAATATTTAGCTCATCCGGGAGAGAGGCAGCGGTGTTCACGGCAGAGTTTTTATTCCCTTTAAAGTCCATGATGATATTAATTCCCTGCCACATGCTTCTAGAGTTGGTGGTGTTAAACTGTCCTTCAGTCTTGTTCCTGTACTGGCGTTTGGCTGCTCTGATTTTTTCGGAGGGCATAACTGGCTTGTTTATGCTCCTCCGCGTTCCCGGAATTAAAAGCGTAGGTCCACACATTAAGTGCCGCACGAACATTGCTATTAATCCAAGGTTTCTGGTTCAGGTAGATCCGTATTGTTTTGGATGGAACAACATCCTCTACGCACTTTCTGATTAAACACGTTACGCTATCAGCGTAAACCTCGATGTCGTCATCAGAGGCGGACCGGAACATCTCCCAGTCCGTGTGATCAAAACAGTCTTGTAGCATAGAGTCTGACTTGTCTGACCAGCACTGGATCGTTCTGAGGGCAGGTGCTTCCTGTTTCAGTTTCTGCCTGTAAGCGGGCAGAAGCAGAATGGGAGAGTGGTCCGATTTGCCAAATGGTGGGCGGGGGAGGGATTTGTAGCCATCCCGGAAGGGAGAGTAGCAATGGTCCAAAACCCGGTCCCCTCGTGTGTTAAAACTGATGTGTTGGTGGTATTTTGGTGCGATGATTTGAGATTGGCTTTGTTAAAGTCCCAATGAACACTGCCTCAGGGTGCGTGGTTTCCTGCTTGCTTATAATCCCATACAGCTCCTTGAGTGCCCGGTCTGTGTCGGCTTGTGGCGGGATGTACACAGCTGTGATAATGACCGCTGTGAATTCCCTCGGTAGCCAGAATGGTCGACATAGAAGCATGAGAAATTCCAGATCAGGAGAGCAGAAAGACTTGATAGAATGTACGTTCCTCTGATCAAACCAGCATTTGTTGATCATAAAACATACACCACCACCTCTACTTTTACCTGAGAGGTCTTTTGCTCTGTCTGCTCGGTGCACGGAGAACCCCGCGGGTTCGATGGCTGAGCCTGGAATCTCCGCAGACATCCAAGTTTCTATAAGGCAGATAATGCAGCAGTCCCTCGTCTCGCGTTGGAAAGAGATCCGTGCTCTCAGCTCGCAGAGCTTGTTGCCCAGAGACTGAACATTTGCCAGTAGAATACTGGGTAGCGGGGATCGATTTGCACGACGTCTTACTCTGATGAGAATGCCGGCTCTGTTTCCCCTTTTGCTTCTGTGTTTCCGCGGCCGGGCAGCCCAGACAAAGGGCTCCACTGGCGTGTTTGTAAACAGCGGGTCGGCATTGAGAAATTTGAAGTCCGGTTTACGGTGTGTAATAGCAGAACCAATGTCCAAAAGTGTTTGTCTGTCGTACACAATAAGGCAGACAACATCCAAGACAAAAAAACATAAGAATTGTAAACAAAACAAAAAAAACTACAACGTTGTTTCGGAGCTCGCAACGCAGCAGCCATACTCGGCGCCGTCTTGAGTCCAGGAGATGAATGCCAAGGATCTGCAAAGCTATCATTGCTGCACTTGGAGGATTTTTTGATGAGAAATCTTTGAAGTAATTTAAGAAGATCTGAACATTTTTTTCAAATTGTAATAGTACATTTTCATGTTATTAATGTCCTGACTATATATTGTGATCAGCTGAATGCCACTTTGGTGAATAAAAGTACCAATTTCTTTCCATAAGAGCAAAATCTTTACATTATTCCAAACTTTTGGCCGCCAATGTATGTTAATTAATTGCACAAAATAAACTCATTAAATGGACAGCCCTACTAGCTATTACACACACGCCTAGTTTTGTAGTTTTCTTGGAATTGAATGCGTAAACACCGGTACGTTGATGCGTTAACTATGGAAATTGTATGTGCAGGTTTGGGGAGTAAGGAAATACATGTAACGGGATTACGTATTTAAAATACAAAATATAAGTAACTGTATTCCACTACAGTTACAATTTAAATAATTGGTAATTAGTAATTAGAATACAGTTACATTCAAAAAGTATTTTGATTACTGAAGCATTTTATTGTCATTTGTTTCATTTAATATTTAGTCTTTTGTTACATTCATACGAGCAGACAGAGAAGTAAGTTTGAAGTAAGTTTGGAGCACGAGAAACAGAAATAAACCTTGTGTAAATTGTCAGCTTTACGCTAAGCTAAAATACTATTTCTAGCCATTTTACATGCACGTTACCAAGCATGATCATATTTGTTTATCAAGAAAATTCACGTTAGATTATAATTTCTTTTTTTCTAGTAAGACCTTTGATATTAGGGCAAAAATCATATTCTTGATAATAATTTTTGTTATTGTTTTCCTGTAAAAATATCTAAAAATCCTTAAAACAAGATCATCTTGTTTTAGAAACAACACTGCATAAGATATTTAGGTTTTTCAGAGAATGTATTTTTAACATGTGTATTTTGTCTTACTGTACTGGCAGAGTTTTTATAGTCAAAACAAGTGAAAAAATCTACCAGTGCTGAAGAAGTAATCCAAAGTATTTAGAATACATTACTGACCTTGAGTAATCTAATGGAATACATTACAAATTACATTTTACAGCATGTATTCTGTAATCTGTAGTGGAATACATTTCAAAAGTAACCCTCCCAACCCTGTGCATGTGATTAATCAAGATTATTATAAGGGATTGACAGCCCTACACATCACATTGAATACTGTGTTTTTATCTTTGCCATACCTTAGTGATCAACACTATCGTTGAACCTGGAGGAACCCTCAAGATGCCCTCCATGGCAACTTCTCCCGGGGGAAAGACCAAATCTGCTTCCAAGGAGTATACCAGCCCAACTTCCACTAATGCCAACACAAGCACAAAGCGAGGTCCCCGTGGGCCTGAAGGGGGGCGATATGTAGTATAAGCATCATTAACAACTGCACTTTCTTTGGAGTCTGCCATCTTCGTGGCATATTTGTAAAAATGTTGTGTTGTAAATATACGTCATATGCTTTCTGTATGACTGCTGACACTCTGCACAAGCTAAAGTAGGTGACACTGTATTTACAACAATTGTAACTCGTGGCTTGCTTGGACGATGTGGTCATTCATGGCAGAGTGAATGAGTGGGTGTTTTGTTGTTATCCGTCTTTGTAGCATTCACTCAAGGTTCAGTGTCAATCATTTCGTGCACTTGGCTGCTAATGATTTACAGCATGAAAAAAGGGTGGATACACACCACTTCTTAAGTGCTTGCCTGCAAAATCTTAATGAATTAATCTACAAGGGCATAGTCTTTAAAGGGATAATTTACCAAAATATTTAAATTCTCTCATTATTTACTCACCTTCATGCCATCCCAGATGTGTATGACTTTCTTTCTTCTGCAAAACAAAAATGAAGATTTTTAGGACAATATTTCTGCTCTGTAGGTCCATACAATGCAAGTGAATGGTGACCAGAACTTTGAAGGTCTAAAAAGCATATAAAGGCAGCATAAAAGTAATCCATATGACTCCAGTTGTTAAATCCATGTCTTCAGAAGTGATATGATAGGTGTGGGTGAGAAACAGATCAATATTTAAGTCCTTTTTTACTTTAAATTCTTCTCCCTGTCCAGTAGGTGGCGATATGCACGAAGAATGCGAATCACCAAAAACAAAAGAAGAAGAATGTGGAAGAGAAAGTGGAGATTTATAGTAAAAAATTACTTAAATATTTATCATATCACTTCAGAAGACATGGATTTAACCACTGGAGTTATATGGATTACTTGTATGCTGCCTTTATGTGCTTTATGGAACTTCAAAGTTCTGGTCACCATTCACTTGCATTGTAAGGACCAACAGAGTTTAAATATTCTTCTAAAAATCTCTGTTTGTGTTCTGCAGAAGAAAGAAAGTCACACATCTGGAATGACATGAGGGTGAGTAAATGATAAGGGAATTTTCATTTTTGGGTGAACTATCCCTTTAAGTGAGCCCTTTAATGATTGTTTTAAATGATGGTTGTCATGAAAGATTAGAATCTAATATTGGTGCTTCTGAGAATATGGCTGCTGTTGAATTCCCACACAGATCGTAAAATAGGTTAAATTATGTTAAAAAGTGGCATTGATTGTTAAGATAGGCTAAGTGTACTGTGAACATTGTGATCAAAATTGGTTTAGCATATATTTGTATTTTTTTGGTGTTGAGTGTGTGAGCGGGTGCTTAGTGCTAGATCACAATAGAATCATGTGTGATGCAGTGGAGTGTTGTTGCTATGTGTTAGAGGTGAAAAAAAGGGTTACCCACACTCTGCCCAATATACAATATTTAATGCTTTTATGATTGTATACAACAAAGTGATTGTTTTTGTTAATTTCGGATGACAAAGAACTATCTTTGTGTTTGATTGTTGCTCTGCTTCACTTAAAGGAACAAAAAACAACTGAATGTTACAAGCTAGTGCTCTCTTGTTTGTATTTTAGCCATGTAGGCGTTGTTTACTGTATGTATTTGTGATTTTGAATGTTCTAAAATGATCAGAGTGATGTTTAAAAACTGTTTCAATTGGCCAATCAGATCAAAAACAGTAACGTAACACATAAAGCTGTAATTTAGGGAGTTATAAATATTACTAACTCTTCTGTTGTATTTTAGTTTGAGCCTGGCATGTAATGTGAATGTGCAGTCAACTAATGGCACAAAGCAGATCAATAGAACAATTGTAGTTAAAAATACAGTGTAAGTCACATTGCACCTCATGCAGTTTTCAAAATGCGCTTAAATTAATACACAAACAATGTTTTAATCTGCCCATCAACACTGGGGATTCCATTTATTATTATTATTTTTATTTTATTTACTTGCACTATGTTAGTATTGTATTACCTGCTTTGTGTCAGTAATTGTGACTTACCATAACACCACTTTTTATTTATGAACATTCATTGAGCAATCCTGTTGTTATTGCATGAGGGAGATCAGTCTTGCAAAAACTATTCCTTAATATCTGCACTAAGAAATGATTGGGACCCACTTTATATTAGGTGGCCTTAACTACTATGTACTTAACCATTTGATACAATGTACTTATTATGTAAGTATATTGTAATTATACAAGTTGTTGCATTGTAATTACATTTAAAGTACTTGCATTTAATTACATTTGTAGTTACACTGTTAACTTTACCCCTAACCCAACCCTTCCTCCAAAACCTAACTCTAACCCCTAATCCTAACCCTAACCCTACCCTTACTCCTAAACCTACCCGTACCTCAACCTCAGTAGCAGCAAATGTGGGAATTTTGCAGAACAACATGTAGTTACACAGTAAATACATAGTCTTGTAGGTATTTAATGTTAGTACATAGTAGTTAAGGCCAGCTAATATAAAGTGTGGCCAATGATTGTATATACTGTATGTGTTTTATGGTTTAACAGCTTACCATCCAAACAGTTTACTTTAGTTTTGGCTGTCTGTTATGAATGGTTTGATGTATGAAAGAATGCAAATGCAAATTAAATAATTATTTTATAAATATCGCATGTGTACCATATGTAATGTAAGTGGGCCAAAGCTGTGACTTGTTTACCAGCTGTGTGTTTCTCCATAAAAAGAACAGTACTGCAGCAATTGGTGAACATTACCATTTATAACACCTAGTAAAGATAGCCGTAAATATGGTGACTCAAGATGCAATTGTTGTTTTGTGTTAGAGCAACAAGCTGTCTGTATTCCTGCATTTATTGTACAGTTTCTTTGAGTCACCATCAATAATAGGCCTTCAAATTCATTTCCAGCTTTGAACTTGTCAACTATATTCAAAAGTGAAGCTGAAAACACAATTCAAGTCTGAATCGTGTTTTGAGCAGTCTATGTATGTACTGTATTTATATCACTGGCTTTGCCCTTGATGCCAAGACATTCTCCTAGTTACATGTTTAACTTCCCTTCCCTTGAATTCCTGAGACAGGATAGTCACTTTCACGTCTATATTTAATTTACCTGCATTATAGTAAATGTGTCTACACTTAAAAACATACGTAAATATACTTGCAAACAGCTGAAAATCCAAACTGTTTTTGCTAAACCCTATTTATTTGCATTTTTATTCTCTACTTTTTTCTTTTTATCATAAGCAATGAGAAATGTAATTTCATTTTGCTATTAAATTTTAAAGAATGTCACTGATATCATTTTATGCATCATCCAAAGTGTGTATGATTTTTCATCACATTTGTAATAAACTGATTTGAACCATTAACTGTTTTTTTACTCTTACTGTAAACATAAACTACTTAACTACAAAACTAGTTACAGAAAAAAAAAGTATATTAGTGCAGGAAATACTTGTGATGAAAATTGTTCAAAAATCTTGTTCATGATAACAACTCAAGGGACACATTGCAATTTTTGAGGATTTGAAGTAATATCATGTGGCCTAATGTGTATTTTCAGTGACGTCAGTAAACACACACACACTCACTATATATATATATATATATATACACTGATGAGCCAAAACATTATGATCACCTGGCTAATATACTGTTGGCCCTCCGCCTGCCGCCAAAACAGCACCGACCCGCCGAGGCATGGACTCTACAAGACCCCTGAAGTTGTCCTGTGGTATCTGGCACCAAGATATTAGCAGCAGATCCTTCAAGTCCTGTAAGTTGCGAGGCGAAGCCGGCGTGGATTGGTCTTGTTGGTCCAGCACATCCCACAGATGCTCAATCGGATTGAGATCTGGGGAATTCGGAGGCCAGGGCAACACCTTGAACTCGTTGTCATGTTCCTCAAACCATTCCCAAACAATGTGTGTGCATCATCCTGCTGAAAGTGGCCACTGCCATCAGGAAATACCATTGCCATGAAGGGGTGTACCTGGTCTGCAACAATGTTTAGGTAGGTGGCACGTGTCAAATTGATGTCCACGTTAATGGCCGGACCCAGGGTTTCCCAGCAGAACATTGCCCAGATTATCACACTCCCTCCACCAGCTTGTCGTCTTCTCACAGTGCATCCTGGTGACATCACTTCCTCAGGTAAACACACACATGTACACGGCCATCCACATGATGAAACACTGTCCCATAAGCAGCAGGGTGTGATGCACTGTGTGTTGTGACGCATTCCTCCTGTAACCATCATTCAAATTTTCTGTGACTTGTGCCACAATAGACCTTCTGTCGGTTCGGACCAGACAGGATAGCCTTTGTTGCCGGTTTGTGGTTTGTCCCTCCTCGGACCACTGTCGGTACTCACCACTGCTGACTAGGAGCACCCTACAAGCCTTGCCGTTTTAGAGATGCTCTGACCCATTCGTCTGGTTATAACAATTTGGCCCTTGTCAAAGTCGCTCAGATATTTACTCCTGCCCATTCTCCTGCATTCAACACGTTGACTACGACAACTGATTGTTTGCTTACCATCTAATCTACCAAGACCTTGACATGTGGCCTTGTTAGGAGATGATCAACATTATTCGCTTCACCTCTGAGTGTTCATAATGTTTTGGCTCATAAGTTTATGTAATGTTCAAGCATCTGTCTGAATTACACTTCATCTGCAAACATCACGTGATCTTCCGTGACTGATGTAGGTTCAGCACACGACGGGAAGCGCAAAGTGTCCTGCTTGAAGGCTCTCTCCTAACCAGCAAATCTCGCAGATCAGTAAATCGAGATGCAGTTCAAATTGAACACACCTTTTGGCTGGTTATCTGTTAGCCAATCTTCTCGCTCACATGTGACGTTAAGCCAATTGGCTCGCATAGTGTAAGCTGATTGGTCCTTTGACTTGTAATCGGGAAGCCAATCAACTTGCTTCTCAATCTGTCTAACATTTAAATGGCTCAGTTTTGCAGATAGGCTGGTTTCTCTGCAGTGTGCTGTGAGAGTTTTTCTCTGAAACCCACCTCCACCCTAGCTTCACTGGTCTACATCTGCTACATGGGGATTGTTTGTAACGTCTACTTGTGCAGCAACATGCCCTACATGCTCGATGCAACATGTCTTGCATTTTGTCTAATTGTGCAGCAGCAACAGCATGTCCACATGGTAACTGCATATGTATGTGTATTTTTTAGCAGGGGCAAGTCTCCGTATTCCGGACTTAAAGGCATAGTTCAAAAATCATGTTCATCATACCATCCCAGATGTATATGACTTTCTTTCTTCTGCTGAAAACAAATGAGGAATTTTTTTTTTTTTAAGAATTTCTCAGCTCTGTTGGTCAATACAATGCAAGTGAATGGGTACCAAAACTTTGAAGGTCCAAAAAGCTTATAAAGACAGCATAAAAGTAATCCATATGACTCCATTGGTTAAATCCTTATCTTCAGAAGTTATATGATAAGTGTAGGTGAGAATCAGATCAATATGTATGTTTTTTACTATCAATCTCCACTTTCACATTCCCATTCTTCATGCATATCACCACCTACTGGGCAAGGAGGACAATTAATAGTAAAAAAGGACTTAAACATTGATCTGTTTCTCACCCACATCTATCATATCACTTCTGAAGACATGGATTTAACCACTGGAGTCGTATCGATGGCTTTTATGCTGCCTTTATGTGCTTTTTTGAGCTTTAAAGCTTTGGACCCTGTTGACTTGCATTATATGGACCTACAGAGCTGAGATATTCTTCTAAAAAAATGTGTTTGTGTTCAGCAGAAGAAAGAAAGTAATACACATCTGGGATGGCATGAGGGTGAGTAAATGACGAGACAATTTTCATTTTTGGGTGAACTATCCCTTTCAAGTAACAAAGAGGATATGTATTTTAAGTGTATCAAATTCCATAAATCTATGTATCAAACTGATACTGTAACATATTTTAGGTTAAAAAAATACATGTCTAATGAACATACCTTTTTGACTGGCATCACTGCAATAGCATAGTTCATGACTAACTGCACTGCATAGGACTGCTTTCCATTTCCAGTCTGGCCGGTCTTTACCAGATTCGACCATTGCATGGCGCTGTTTCCTCACCGTTCCTAATCAGCACTGCATCATTGTTCTATTTAGAATGATTCCACCAGGGAAAAGCTGACATCATTTATATGATATTTCCATATAAATAGTGCTGTGTTGAACTTTGGAAAATGTTGATATTTGAGTTTCATATTTGAATGAGCAATTTGCATGAGTGTTAAATATGACTGAAACGTGGACTAAAAGATCTGAGTCTTTATTCAGTTCTCATTTGATTATTTACACCCAGGAAACTGGCTTGAAAGGAGTCATAAATGCTCTTGGTTCATCCACATAAGATTTGCTTTAGATTAAAAAAACAAACACTTTTTGCATAGGCTACTATGAGTCCCACTGACCTCATTTATATTGGAAGTACAACAATCTGAAAACTCTACGCAGAGTTGAAATTTCTTTGCTTTATTATGGAGTGAATTTCAGAAGTTGCAACTTTCTAAGCCCCTATAAATTATATAGACTCTGGTGCATTAATATGAAGCCAGACAGATAAGGAAATGTACAGTATCTCAATAAATAACACAAGGAGACACGATGAATTAGAAAGCAGTCATGAAAGAAAATTACAGAGCACACAGTCTATCAGCATGAATCATGGGCTGCCTAAACTGATGATTAATAGTGTAAGGTTATATTGTGACCTTCCCCAAAATCTGATGTTAATGCCAGATATACTGCATTATGCACCACAACAATGACACATGACAAGCTTAAAATATCACAGAAATTAGTGTCATACTACTTGCTCTTAAAACAATTATCCTAAGTTCTAAGTAATCTTAAAACATTAGGATCTGGTTTCCTTTACATATAGTAAGCTATTCCGAAATCCATTAAACAAAGACAAGGTTTAGTTACAAAGGGGAAAACACCATGCCTGACATTAACTAAGAATTTAAATGTGTCCTTTCCCAAATAAAAGTGAAAAGAAAACATACCAAATGAGGAAATGAATCCCTCTGAATTGTGAGAAGAATGTCAAAAGCACAAATGTGGAAAAAAACAACAACCCATTTTCGAGTGGTTTGTCCCATTTAGAGTCTTTGTTAGACTGGAATTGCAGTACTTTACCAGGGCTTGTTTTGTAGTACAGACTAGACTTCATACCTTGCAAGTGACACCTTAGCTTTAAAGAATAGTTTACCAAAAAATGAAAATTCTCTCGTCATTTAATCTCCCTCATGCCATCCCAGATGTGTATGACTTTCTTTCTTCTGCAGAACACAAAGATTTTTTGAAGAATATTTCTGCTCTGTAGGTCCATACAATGCAAGTGAATGGTGGCAAGAACTTTGAAGCTCAAAAGCATATAAAGGCAGCATACAAGTAATCCATATGACTCCAGTGGTTAAATCCATTACTTCAGAAGTGATATCTTAGGTGTGGGTGAGAAACAGATCAATATTTAAGTCCTTTTTTACTTTAAATTCTCCTCCCTGCCCAGTAGGTGGCGATATGCACAAACAATGCAAATCGCCAAAAACAAAAGAAGAAGAATGTGGAAGTGAAGGTGAAAGTGGAGATTTATAGTAAAAAAAAAGACTTAAATATTGATCTGTTTCTCACCCACACCTATCCCATCACTTCTGAAGGCATGGATTAAACCACTGGAATCATATGGATTATTTTTGTCCTGCCTTTATACAGTATGCTTTTTGAGCATCAAAGTTTTGGACCCTGTTGACTTGCATTGTATAAACCAACAGAGCTAAAAAAATTCTTCTTAAAATCTTTGTGTTCTGCAGAAAAAAGGAAGTCATACACATCAGGGATGGCATGAAGGTGAGTAAATGATGAGAGAATTTTCATTTTTGAACTATTTCTTTAACTGAGGTTTTATCAAATTACTTGGAAATATCGTCGACAAAGTTTAAAGATTCAAAAACAAGAAAAAGCTTTCCCTTTACAATAATGTAAAGTGACTATCAAATACATATAGATATATCTACAATTAAATATCGGAATGGTAAAACAAAGAATGCATGTACAACAATATTTACACTTTCTGCCCGACATTCAGACAGAAAAAATCCATAGGTTTCTCAATATCAGTAGGCAACATGAATTACACAGTGTCCAAAATACCAGTAAAATAGCACTGTAATGAATATTAGTTTTGAGGTTTAAGTCTGTTAAATGATTCGTTCAGCTAGAGCACGATATATGTACTGACCATACCTTCAGTGGTATCTGAGTTAAAAAAAAAAAAAAAAATGAGAAAGAATTAATAAAGCAAAATAAAACTTGTGTACCTTAAAACACAGTGGAGCCAAAATATACAGATATACACAGTGTTCTGGCCTCTTTTTATCTTAAGTTTTGAAATTTCTCCCTAAGGTTTTTCACAACACTCTGTTGACTAGCATTAGCCCTTTTTCCAGAATCCACAGCATTTTTAAGGGCATCATCTAAGGGTTCACTAGCGGATGGAGCCTTCTCAAGTTCTTGGTATCTATTCATCTTAGGCAACTGTTCTACTCTCGACCCTCCCTCTTCTCTCAGACGATACTCCTCCGACTCCTGATAGGCCTGACAGCGGTCAATGACAGCCATGATTGAGATCTTCTCACGAGAAGTCGGTGAACGAATTTGCACATATCTGTCGTCCATTCCATCTGTAGTTATTTCCTCTCTCTTTAGCTCTTTCGCAGGCTGGTCCATCTCTGCTGGTGGTGTTTCCTCAGGCAGTTTCTCAACCACAACGATGCTCTTCTCATTGGCAAGGGTGGCACGACCGGAAACGTAGTAGCCACTGCTGCCATTTTTACTCTGAAGATTGTGCAGATCGCTTGGGTACAAACTACCCAATTTATGGTCCAAAGAACCAGCACGCTGGGTTCGAGCCAACCCATCTTCTTTATCTCTTCCTATATGAGATTTGTGAGCTGAAGTGTCTGTGAAGCCATTAGTCACAATGCTGGAAGTGCAGCTCGAACGTCTTCTTGAACCGCTGTCAAACATCCTCTCTGGCTCAGAGCGACTTTGGCCGACTAGCGGTTGTGTAGATGAGCTGCCTAAATGAGAATACTTTGAGCGAAGCTCGCGGACGTCTGGCCAGTTGAAGTTCTCAGATGGTGAGGGACTAAGCGGACTCCTGGAGCGGGACAGGTGTGGAGACAAGACTCTGGGGCTACTGGCAGAATTAGGAGTGTGGATCGGGCTTGGGGTCATAACCTGGGCCTTCTGGTCTCCATCATAGTCACCCTGGTTGTATGGAGTGAGGGAGAGCATCAGGTTTGGTTTACCTGTGAATCAAAGTGGCAAATATAAACAAACAATAAATGAAATTTGAGATTGTTATATGTTTGAATATAGATTAAATTGAATATTTTTTATTTATTTTTTATCCCATTTTCTCCCAATTTGGAATGTCCAATTCCCACTATATAAAAGTAACGTTCATTCACTACTTAGTAGGTCCTCGTGGTTGCGCGGTTACTTCAATCCGGGTGGTGGAGGACAAGTCTCAGTTGCTTCTGCTTCTGAGACAGTCAATCTGCGCATCTTATCAAGTGGCTCGTTGTGCATGACACCACGGAGACTCACAGCATGTGGAGGCTCATGCTACTCTCCACAATCCACGCACAACTTACCACGCACCCCACTGAGAGCGAGAACCACACATTATAGCGACCACAAGGAGGTTACCCCAGGTGACTCTACCCTACCTAGCAACCGGGCCAATTTTGTTGCTTAGGAGACCTGGCTGGAGTCAATCAGCACACCCTGGATTCGAACTCACGACACCAGGGGTGGTAGTCAGCGTCAATACTCGCTGAGCTACCCAGGCCCCCCTCATTCAGGTTTACTTTTATTTAATTTTTTATGACTTTTCCATGACTGGAAAACTGCATTGCAAAATTCCAGGTTTTCCAGGATGCGTAATTCCCAAATATCTATTTCAGCATTGCTTCAGCAAACTCGCATTCAGGTCAGGGTCCATTCTTATGTGGAACGCCAACATTTCAAAATCCAATCAATTCTCAATGGATAGTGTGGAAATGATAGATAGGATGGTATAATAGCGTAGAATAATATAATAAAGGATATAATAATAGATAATAGTCATTAGTAAGGCTGTCAATCAATTAAAATTAATCAAATTAATTGTATGATATGCAATTGATTAAATAGCATATATAAATATTTGCTGAGAAAGGCCCTCAAATAATAACAATTATAATATATCATAATTAAATAATTATGTTTATAATGAAATATTATATAAAACATAATTAAAATGAACTACATTATTGTGGCAGACCAATTAAGTGTTGACAGATAAGACAAAAAGTGGCTTTATAAGGCAATACATTGTTTATTTCCATATTATTGAACATAAGTCTATCATTGGCCTACAGTCTAGTTTACGTACACATCAGACAAACCCTTTTTGAGCATCTCACTTTGGTTGCGTCACATCATAAACACAACGTTTTTAGGTGTTTAATTTGAAGAATGTGTTTTCATCTTGTGCTGTCACTAGTGTCAACAAGAAGGGCTGCCTGAATGTGGTTTGTTGTCTGCACAGCTGCACGTTGCCTATACAGCTGGAGTTTCGCTTACTGCCCCCTGCTGAAAACAGGTGGTACTTTTAGCTTGAATTGCTCCGATGGTAGGACTATCCCTATATAATATAATCGATCGCACTGAATTGATGCGTTAAATCGACAGCCCTAGTCAATAGTCAAGTTCGATTCATTCTACCTTTGGCCTCCTTCTCTGGCTTTTCTTCCACAACCGATAACAGGTTCCTCTTGGCCATCAACGTATCTCCCTCCTGATTCCTGTATCTCAGCACTGGTTGTGTGCACTTGATGCGCTGACTATACTTCCTTGCAAGATGGAAAACTTTGTTTTGGGCTGAATTTGCATCTTCTGCTGACTGAGAACCTGAGTCTCTCTCTTCTTCAGCTTCTGCCCTCAACTGAATAACTCGAGGGGCTAAAGCTTTAATGGGTCTCCCTTCATCCTCACAAAGTCTGGGCCTGATACCGTCATTATCACTGGTTTCACGGTTTAAGATCTTTTCCTTGAGAGGTGATGGTGTGGAGGATTCCTCTGTAATAGTGCTAAGATCTGAATCTTCAAGTATCATCAGTCCATCACCACCTTTTTCGGTGGTTTTGCCCTGGTTTTGACCCTTCCTGGAGAGCCTGGGACTGGCACCTCTAAAATAAAATGTCCTTTGGGGTCGCAGTGCTTTGAGGTCCCCTTGACATCTAGTGACCTCTCTTTCCATGTCCTGCCAGACTTTGATCATCTCAGAGGAGGGGCGGAAAGCCTCTTCTTGGTGGCTTTCCAGTTGGTCATTGGTGGATTGAGGTTTCGTGGAACCATCTACATCAGAGTTAAACAGGTCACTGGTTTTGTCAAACCCAATGAAATCTGTGGAAGCACTGATAACAGAACGTTCCAGAGAAGCCAAATTTGTATTCATATTTAGCTCTGATGGAGCTGAGGTAAACAAATGAGATTCTATGGCCGGGGTATGAGCTTTATCAGGTCCAGTTGAATTGATGGTCTCGTCAGGGGCAAGGCCATTATCCTTAGGAATGCTGTTGAAACGGCTAACTGAAGTTCTCACAAGTCCACTAGGAATGTAAGTGAGGCTCTCTCTACGCTTTAGGCTAAAAGTAGCATCCTGGTGTTCTGCGTTTTCATAGTAGCTTCTAATCTTGTCAATGAGTAGTTGGTCTTGCCTTGAAAGCACTGAATCCCTTCTTCTGTTGATGCTTTGTTCAGAGTCAAAAAGACTGTCATCTCTTGAGGACATGATCATAAAATCTGCTTCTGCAAGGACTTCTTGAGTCAACGGAACGCCATGTGACTCAGAGCAGGTGCTAGCCAGACGGAGTGGCCGCTCATGGGCGTCTCCCAGACTTAGAATGCTTCCAGTCCTGCTGAGAAGACGTGGAGATGGGCAACCGAGGGAGCGCACCTCTTCTGTGCTGACACTACTACGTCGTGCGTTACAGGCAAAGTGTTCTGCAATAACGCTGGCCCTGTCCAGCACAGATGATGGAAGGATGCTACTGGTGTCTGTCTTCTCTGCATCCTCGTCTTCCTCTGAGGACTCACCGGGCGTGTTGTCTTGCTGTAAAAGAGGCAAGGTCTCTTCTTTGGGACCTTCCTGGTCATCTTTGTCCCCTGTTGACTCCAGATCATGCATATTTGTAACCTGTTTGTCCATCTCTATGAACTCTGGATCAGAAGAGATGCCTGGCTTTAGTTTCTCGGTGGAATCCCAGTAAGAGGTAATGTTCAGGTTTTGAGACTTGTCCTCAAGTATCTAGTAAGGGAAAGCCAAATTGCAGTTACAAGCTAAAATCTTGACCATTGGGTTTGTTTTTAAGCATTATAATTATAACTAGAGAGCTAAAACCATGATGCAAGCAGAAAGCCATGCTAATAAAGTTATAATTATCTCAATATCTAGAGAATATACATGTAGCTCAATAGTCATTTAAAGGTAGAGAGGCAAGACCAGATTTGGGTCACTAAATCCATTTATGGTTTACTGTTTACATCTATGACAACCTGTTACTTAACAAAAGCAAATTACAATCAATCAATACAATAATAGTTCTAGATTTAAAGTACTAATAGTATTAGAAATGGGACAGGGTTAACAACCTGTTCTGAGTTAGTCTCTTCTTGTTCAGTTGATGGGCCATTCTCTCTTATGAAGTTATTCTCAGTTACTTCACACCCCTCTTCATCCTAACATAAAAGAAAAAACATGGATTTATGGTTGTTTGACACATTAAACCTAGTCACTTTAAATTACTAGATCAGAATATGTAAAGTGTTACATAAGCAAAACAACTATACTAATAGCAATAATTATTCTCAATCTAGAGATAGTTTAAGTTAATCATTAGTAATATTATTGATTAATAAAAACTGATAAGTATCTTATAACAAGCTGTCCATTATCACAAACAAATGGACATGTTTGAAACTGTCAGTGTAGAAACAGAACAATTCCTATAACATGCAAGTCTTAGTTAAAATATGTATGAGTTAAAGTCAACATAAAATGACAGTCGTAACTCATTTTATTATACAATGCAAGTGAATGGTGACCAGAACTTTGAAGGTCCAAAAAGCATATAAAGGCAGCATAAAAGTAATCCATATGACTTTAGTGGTTAAATCCATTTCTTCAGAAGCAATATGATAAGTGTGGGTGAGAAACAGATCAACATTTATGTCCATTTTTACTACAAATTCTCCTCCCTGCCTAATAGGTGGCGATATGTACAAAGAATGCAAATTGCCAAAAACAACAGAAGAATAATAATGTGGAAGTGACAGTGGAGATTTATAGTAAAAAAGGACTTAAATATTGATCTGTTTCTCACCCACACCTATCATATCACTTCTGAAGACATGGATTTAACCACTGGAGTCGTATGGATTACATCTTTCGCTGCCTTTATGTGCTTTTTGGACCTTCAAAGTTCTGGCCACCATTCACTTGCATTGTATGGACCTACACAGCGGAGATATTTTTCTAAAAATCTTAATTTGTGTTCAGCAGAAGAATAAAAGTCACACACATCTGGGATGGCATGAGGGTGAGTAAATGATGAGAGAATTTTCATTCTGGGGTGAACTATCCCTTTAAACAAATAAATAAATAATTAAAGGGTAGGATATGATTTTATCCATTGGGAATAGACTGGATGGTGAAAAGTGGTCTCTATTTGACAGGTAGTTGGAGGGGAGGGGTTTAAAAATTAGAAGGATTTGTGATGTTATAGGAAAACATCATGTTGTTTAAAAGACAGAACAAACTATTAAATTGATGAAATTATTCCTTTGGAATAATATGTGCAGATCAGTCATGTACAGTAAGACCAGGAATGTGTCTTAATAAAGTTTAATGTATTAAACATTTAAAAAATGTTTTTTTTAAAAAAAAACCATCACTGCTAAACATTCTTTATGTCATTTCAAACCAATTATCATTTAGTTAAATAATAATAATAATAAAAAAAATAAATAAAAAAAAATCATTTACAGTCAGAAACACTGAAATACTACATTATTATCACCTGTACAGACTGCATATCTTAACAACACCATTACTAGATGTTTATCACAACTCCAATGAATTGCAGAAAACCAGTGACCACATTTCTAAGCACATGTAGAACTGTATGTGATCCATGTATTGTTTGATGATGCATTGAGTGAAAGGTGACATTCATGCTTTAAGGTACGTCCTTACAATTTGTTCAGTTCCTCTAGCAGTGCTGGGTGATATACAGTGTTAGCATTTCATGAGTTGTTAGTGGACTGAGGCATTCTGTGAGAGCACATGCAACATGTAAGGAGGTTTGGCAGACATGATGCAGGGCAGGTGGGGGTACAATAATATACCCTTGGTGGCAGAAAACCTCACCGTTGTGAAGCCCATAGAAAGCAAAGCCTTGGCTCTATAGTGCCAGCAGGAAATGGCAGCCAGCATGGAACTGGCAAAGTCAGCTACCTGGTTGTCCTCCATTAGAATATCGTCACAGTCACTTCCCTCGCCCTCTGCATCTTCGTCATCCTCCTGGGTTAACCTGCACTTCGGGGAGGGCGAGCCAGGGGCCGGCTCTTCATTATCACTGGGAATCATGGCTTCTAGAGAGTCTTCCTCCTCTAGGGCAGGTCTGTCAGCCTCAGACTCGCTTATACTTGAACCAAGAGTGCTGATGCTAGCCGTGGCCTGTAAAGGCTGCCTGTCAGCAGGCAAAGCCCCCTCGCTGTCTGCATGCTGAGGCATCAGGTCAAATATTTCTCCATGTTACAAGGTACAAACACATGACCAAAATCCACAACCTTGCTAACATTAGACATAAAAAAAACATTTCACTGGGCTCATTTTCATTTGTTTTAAAGGAACAGTTCACCCAAAATTGAAATTCTGCCAATACTGTATGCTGGGGGCCTGGGTAGCTCAGTGAGTAAAGACGTTGACTACCACCCATGGAGTCACGAGTTTGAATCCAGGGCATGCTGAGTGACTCCAGCCAGGTCTCCTAAGCAACCAAATTGGGCCGGTTGCTATGGAGGGTAGAGTCACATGAGGTAACCTCCTCGTGGTCGCTATAATGTGTGGTTCTCGCTCTCGGTGGGGCACGTGGTGAGTTGCGCGTGGATGCCGCGGAGAATAGCGTGAAGCCTCCACTCGTGCTATGTCTCCGCGGTAACGTGCTCAACAAGCCATGTGATAAAATGCACGGATTGACGGTCTCAGAAGCGGAGGCAACTGAGATTCGTCCTCCGCCACCCGGATTGAGGCGAATCACTATGCCACCACGAGGACTTAGAGCGCATTGGGAACTGGGCATGCCATATTGGGGAGAGTATTAAAAAAAATACTGTATGCTATTATTTTTTCGGCTCTTTTCACATTTAAAATTCTTCTTTTCTACTTTTTTGTTTCACTGAAAAATTATATAAATAATGTAACACAAGGAGTAAATGACGACAGAATTTTCATTGTTGGGTGAACTGTTCCTTTAAAGATTTGCCCTTGGGGAATGACACATCCAAACTTTTGCAAGTCATTGACCTCATTCAAAAAACCTTCTAAAACCTTCCCAAAAAAATACAATAAAGAAAGAAAGAAATCCATCAAACCAAAAGAACATACGATATGTTCTTAAGCTGTACATTTCTGTTTGTCATCTGTTATTGACAAATGTGTGCTCTCTAGGCATTTCTTTATGGCTTGTTATCAATATTAACTACAGTTGAGTGTTGGCAGTTCATTTGCTCTGCCTTTGATTGATTTCTTGGCTTCTTACCTTCAATATTACTGAAGAATTTACCCAGACAGCAGACCAGACATCAGACAAGAAGAAAGAGAATGTTAGTCAATATAATGGCAGATGATTCTGTCTACAAGATAAATATCAAAGCTGAAATGTGTAATTTTGGGATGTTAAAATATGCTTTTTCCTATCTCCAAACCATTTGTAGGTTGATTCCCTAAAAATTGTAAACACTGTGTCTCTGTGATGCTATCAAACCAAGTGTACGGGAAACAGCAGAAAGTACACACTTCACCTTTACTATAAGTCAAATTCCAGATTAACAATGTTTTAAACCACTATTCTTGTTACAATTTCAGACTAGATAAATATATGAAATGAATGATATGAAATATCTTTATTATATGGCAACAGCAATCAATTATTTATTCTTTAGTCTGAAAGATAACGATTGTATCTTTACTTCCAGTGGGAATAGAATGGACATATGGAGATTTACCTTTACTGCTCTTCAGGATCTCTTTAGATGGTTCTGTTGAAAGATAGAACAGTACCAATTTGTCATCAATATGAATTTTTATGAAAACTATTAACTTTTGTAAAAAATCTGAATAAATAAAACACATATTGGACACCCACCTGACTGTCTCCGGCCCGGTCTAGAGTTCGAGAACTCTTCTAATTGACATGACACAGACTTCTTTAGTCTCTCAGGGCTGTACCTGTACTTTTTATCTGTTAGTAACAAAATCATAATGATAAAAAAATTGAATATCAAAACAGGTCCATGATTTTGTTTTTTATACGGGTTAAAAAATGATTGGCAAAACTTTAAATAACTTTCAGAATTTCAGAATTAACAAACATTGTAAAATTTACTTATGGTCTGGATTGTGTTTTACATCCAATAGTTAGAAATATCAAGAGACTTTGATACAAAATTACAGTTTTAATATGTACAAGTATTAAGCATTAAATATTACATGCTTCTTAACCTATGGGGCATTTTTGGGCTGCCGCCTGCAATTTTTCACACTCAAATTTAAAAGCACACCATTCACACATACAGTGGACTAACTGCCAAAAATGTGTCTAATTTTTTCGGAACACCCCCCCCCCCCCCAACGCATTTTAGCCCTCACAGATGTGCTTGTCCTCAGCCTAATTTTCAGTTCATGCACCACCCCCCTTGTTTCATCAAATATCTCGGCCTCTGAGTGGACTAGAAGCTCAATCTAGGTGTCATTAGAAAGCTGAGATCCTCCCCTTTGCAAAGTTTTTATCGTCAGTAGTCGATAACATATATTTCGGATGATTAGTTTAGCATGCTTTTTCTGCTGGACTGCATATTTTGTTTAGGACGTCTAAGATCTAACATTGGATTATTCACACAAGCAAGCTCACAGACAGGTAAAAAATGGCCCATTGTTTTAGAAAATCGCCTAAGGTGAAAACAGATAGCAGTGATAGGTGCATAAACTAGACGTTTCTATTTGATGTCTTACAAATATTGTATTTCACTATGTGATTCCTTTGAAAATCTTTCAAACTGTGGTATTAGGGCAACAAAATAAACTGTACAGTCTCATTTCTGAGAATGAAAGCTTTCATTTGATATATGATTTGTTAGTGCTATTTGAAAGACTTTTATATTCATATTAATATTTCTACCACATGACCTCTAGGTGGCGCTGATTAGTGACGCAAATGTTTTCAGGCCTCATTTTGTTATTTTATGTATCCTAAATGTATTTATTTTTTTATTTTTTTTAAGCATAAACTTTTTACGTGACACAGTGCCCCCTTTTGGATCTGCCGGCTGGTCTGCAGAGTTGAAGAGGTTAATTACTTATTGATCAAGGTTTGAGAGCATATAGACTTTTATTTGTTTTTTATGAATAACATAATGGAATGGATCTATTATTAAACCATGTTTACAGATACTTACAAATAGAATCCATCTCCAAGATTGCTTCCTTTGCCTAAAAGAAAAACAGCCAAAATGTCAAAATGAATGCAAGATTTTCAAATCAAAAATCACAATAGAGGTTGTTTAATGGTTACATATTGTACCTTTTGTGGTATAACAGCCTGATGGTTCTCAAGAATGAGACGTTTGATATGATGAGCCCATAATTTTTTCTCCTCCACCGTCCGAGCCTAATGGAACAAAAGATTATGTACAAGTAAAGATTTAAGGTATGTATGCATGTTGTTGTTTTTTTCATGAAATACAAAGAGAATTTCCATACTCTTTTCCATACAATGGCAGTTCATAGATAGTAAATATTCCTCAAAAATTTCTCATTTTATGTTCCACAGAAAAAACAACAGCCTACAGGTTTGGAACAACATGAGGGTGACTAAATAATACCAGAATTATCATTTTTGGGTGAACTATTTCTTTTAGAAATGTGGTTCTCTACCAGGGGGCTTCAGCAAACTTTCAAGGGGCCCTTATGATGACTCAATTTTAGCATAAGGATTTTTATTCATGTCTAGACCAATCATTGAGGCCACACCTGGACAGTATGAGGCTGTTTGGGATGCTTGTAATGAGTGACGCTGAAGCACAGCGAGTCCTTGGCACTCTCAATCAGCATGAGTGTTGAGCACTGCAGTGAGAGAAACAAGAAAGACAAAAACCTCATTTCCATGACGACATCACCAAAAAGGAGCTTAATGATGCATTAGTGCAGAATGTTCTTATTTTGAATGAACTAAAAATGAATCACTCCTCTGCTACAAATATGGATGATGCCGTACCGAGATGTGGGTCTTATAGACGTAATGTTCTCCTCGCCGTTTAGTGATGAGAAGCATGCGGTCGAAGAGGAAGAGCGTCCGCTCGTTCTTGGCACGATGGACACGGAAGGTGCCCTCCAGGACCAGTTCTCCATATGTAGTCAGATCAGGTCCCTTCCAGTTAATGAGCAAAGACTGAACCTCCTGAGATTGACATTAAGGGAACAAATAGTGTAAAATTGTTGAGTGTTTCTTCAACATCTGACAGTTTATGTCCATGGGGTTGATTTTTATAAAAACTAACAGATTTAAACTTGTTTCTGTTTGTTATATGAAGGTCACATTAAAACTGTCTTGGGAACTGTTTACCATGCTATCGTTTATTTTTGCTACTTTTCAAATACTTTTAAAAATTGTTTTATCCTTGTCCTAGATCGTGATCTTCAATCTTAAAATCATCATCAAATATTATTACATTTCTTAAACTATAATAACATGTATTGTGTGAAAATGATTTATATCAGTGCATAAAATGCTAGCTAAGAAGTTAGCATTAGCAACATTTATGTACAGTTGAAGTCAGAAGTTTACATACACTTTAGCCAAATACATTTAAACTCAGTTTTTCACAATTCCTGACATTTAATCGTAGAAAACATTTCCAGTCTTAAGTCAGTTAGGATCACTACTTTATTTTAAGAATGTGAAATGTCAGAATAATAATAGAGAGAATGATATATTTCAGCTTTTATTTCTTTCATCACATTCCCAGTGGGTCAGAAGTTTACATACACTTTGTTAGTATTTGGTAGCATTGCCTTTAAATTGTTTAACTTGGGTCAAACATTTTGGGTAGCCTTCCACAAGCTTCTCACAATAAGTTGCTGGAATTTTGGCCCATTCCTCCAGACAGAACTGGTGTAACTGAGTCAGGTTTGTAGGCCTCCTTGCTCGCACACTCTTTTTCAGTTCTGCCCACAAATCGGATTGAGGTCAGGGCTTTGTGATGGCCACTCCAATACCTTGAATTTGTTGTCCTAAAGCCATTTTGCCACAACTTTGGAGGTATGCTTGGGGTCATTGTCCATTTGGAAGACCCATTTGCGGCCGAGCTTTAACTTCCTGGCTGATGTCTTGAGATGTTGCTTCAATATATCTACATCATTTTCCTTCCTCATGATGCCATCTTTTTGTGAGTACACCCACATCATGATCTGCCACCCCCATGCTTCACGGTTGGGATGGTGTTTTTCGGCTTGCAAGCCTCACCCTTTTTCCTCCAAAAAATAATTATGGTCATTATGGCCAAACAGTTACATTTTTGTTTCATTAGACCAGAGGAAATTTATCCAGAAGTAAGATCTTTGTCCTCATGTGCACTTTCAAACTGTAGTCTGGCTTTTTTATGGCAGTTTTGGAGCAGTGGCTTCTTCCTTGCTGAGAAGCTTTTCAGGTTAAGTCGATATAGGACTTGTTTTACTGTGGATATAGATACTTCTCTACCTGTTTCCTCCAGCATCTTCACAAGGTCCTTTGCTGTTGTTCTGGGATTGATTTGCACTTTTCGCCCCAAACTACGTTCATCTCTAGGAGATAGAATGCATCTCCTTCCTGAGCAGTATGATGGTTGCATGGTCCCATGGTGTTTATACTTGCTAATTATTGTTTGTACAGATGAACGTGGTACATTCAGGCATTTGGAAATGAACAAACCATGCTTGTGGAGGTTCACAATTTATTTTCTGAGGTCTTAGCTGATTTCTTTAGCTTTTCCCATGATCAATGTCAAGCAAAGAGGCACTGAGTTTGAAGGTAAGCCTTAAAATACATTCACAGGTACACCTCCAATTCAGTACACCTCATATCAGAAGCTAATTGGCTAATTGTCTAAAGGCTTGGCATCATTTTCTGGAATTTTCCAAGCTGCTTAAAGGCACAGTTAACTAAGTGTATGTAAACTTCTGACCCACTGGAATTGTGATATAGTCAATTAAAAGTGAAACAATCTGTCTGTAAACAGTTGTTTTAAAAATTACTCATGTCATGCACAAAGTCCTAAACGACTAGCCAAAACTATAGTTTGCTAATATTAAATCTGTGGAGTGGTTAAAAAATTAGTTTTAATGACTTCAACCTAAGTGTATGTAAACTTCTGAATTCAACTGTAGGTCCATACAATTCAAGTCAACAGGGTCCAAAACTTTGAAGCTCAAAAAGCATATAAAGGCAGCATAAAAGTAATAAATAAAAACTCCAGTGGTTAAATCAATCTCAATAACAATGACAAAAATAATCCATATGACTCCAGTGGTTTAATCCATGCCTTCAGAAGCGATATGATAGGTGTGGATGAGAAACAGATCAATATTTAAGTCCTTTTTTTACTATAAATCTCCACTTTAAAACAGCTCTCCTAAGTGCTCTTCTCTCATAAGAGTTCTTTGTTTTTGGCGATTCGCATTCTTTGTGCATTTCACCACCTACTGGGCAGGGAGGAGAATTTTCAGTAAAAAAGGACTTAAGTATTGATTTGTTTCTCACACACCTATCATATGGCTTCTGAAGACATGGATTTAACCACTGGAGTCATATGAATTACTTTAATGCTCCTTTATGTGCTTTTTAAGCTTCAATGTTTTGGACCCTGTTAACTTGCATTGTATGGACCAACAGAGCTGAAATATTCTTCTAAACATCTTCGTTTGTGTTCTGCAAAAGACAGAAAGTCATACACATCTTGGATGGCATGAGGGTGAGTAAATGATGAGAGAATTTGAATGTTTTGGTGAACTTCACCTGTTTAATGTTGAGGCCGCTGCCATATTGGCACGATTGCTTTCACAGAATTCAGAGTTTACAACTTGTAATAGAAGTTCTACAAAGACGTGAAAGCCTTTTACAAATTGCAATCTCGTAATTCCGACATGACGTAAACGCATTACGAGCCATTTTTAAATTCATTTCCACTTCAAAATTAACATTAATTTGAGATGTGATATGACATTTGTTCGTGATGCTATAGGAAAAAATTGGCAGAATTATCTTGTGATGCATGTATATTCAATATTGGACATAGTTAGTAGACAAATTAAATAAAGTTGTGAGAGTGTGAAAAGTTTCAACAGAGTTTGTGAGCCCACCTGGAGACGGACTGCATGCTCATGTTTTCTTTTCATGTCGTTTATATACCACGCTACACCCGTCATAGTGTATATGGCCTCCTCCACCACCTCATAACCCTCCTCCTCTGAATCAAAGTGCTTTGCGATCTCCTACAATGAAACAACATGAACACATCCACATAAATGGTGGATGAAGACCAAAAAAGACAAGCTTCAAATGTACACACCAATAAACAAGCCCATTTTCTGAAACTCTTTCAATACTTCGCCAACATTAAGCATTTTATCATTTTAAGCAAGTTTATCTAGATTTTTTTTAGTGTTAATATTTTTAATGGATATGCTTTAAAGGGGATGAATTTAGAGACACAACTTCTTGAAGAGGATTTTAGCATGCTAAATGGTACCTGCTGTACCATTATACTTCCAAAGTACTTTTTTGTAAGGGTTGTCTGATAAACTTGTAAAACATGTAAGGTCCCACTTTATATTAGGTGTCTTCAACTACTATGTACTAACATTAAATTACATACAATACAATGTACCTATTCTGTAACTACATGTTGTTCTGCAAAATTCTCATAAGATTCACATTTGCTGCTACTGAGGTTGAGGTAGGTTTAGGGGTAGGGTTATGGTTTAGATTAGGGTTAGGGATTAGGATAAGGGTTAGGTTTCGGGTTGGGGTAAGGTTAACAGTGTACTGTAACTACAGATGTAATGAATTAAATGCAGGTACTTTAAATGTAAGTACAATGCAACAACACATATGTACATGATAAGTACATTGTATCAAATGCTTAAGTACATAGTAGTTAAAGACACCTAATATAAAGTGGGTCCAGTTCAAAATTGGTAAAAGAATGTCACCAGCCGTCAGTGTAAAATGAATGCAAATACTTGCTGTGCAATACTATCATACTATATAGTGGTTGGTTAACCTGAAGCAGGAGGTGATATTTGAGTATCCTCTGAACAGGCTTGAGCAGGTAAGATCCCAGAGGAAGAGTTCGCTTTAGAGTAGCTTGCCTCTCCCTGAAGAACTTGGCCAGTGTTTTGTTTCTCATGCAGTCCGTGAGAGCAGCCACAGAGCTGAGGGCAGAGAGGTCAAAGGTCAAAAACAAAACACACACTGACACATATATGACTATGCACACCATTAACCATTAACCATCTGATAATACACAAAGGAGTTTACACAGGGAATGAATAATACTTTAAACAACAGGAACTTATGAGCAAACAGAGATAAGCTACAGGTTCAGAAGTTTACTGCACATTCAAATGAGGTTCAGCACATCAGAGAAACATGTGATACATACATCATTTCGCTTTCACGATGCAAAATATAAATGATCATGTTTTTATTTCAACTTTGGGGTGAAATATGATTCTTATGCAATTTGTCACAGGTAGGTGGCAGTGTCACATTAGCTGCCGAATTTGAGCTGAACTCAAATGGACAGTATCGCACTGCTGTTTATTTTATTACTAAGAATGTTCAAATGCAGGAAATCGCAATAATCTGTAATAATTATTATTATTTTTTTTTTTACATGTTTCCCAACCACAGACACTTCACTATATTGTTATGATGTTCTAAAACAACAAATCCTGAGTGTCTTTACTTACTTTGGGTAGTTGGTGCAATATTGTGTGTAGATGTCAAAATATTCACGCTAAAAATGGGGAGGAAAAAACAAAGTCAGTCATGCTTTTCCAAACAGCAATCAATCATATTATATATATATATATATATACACACACACACACATATATATATACATATATATATATGTATATATATGTATATATATGTGTGTGTATATATATACAGGTGCATCTCAATAAATTAGAATGTCGTGGAAAAGTTCATTTATTTCAGTAATTCAACTCAAATTGTGAAACTCGTGTATTAAATAAATTCAATGCACACAGACTGAAGTAGTTTAAGTCTTTGGTTCTTTTAATTGTGATGATTTTGGCTCACATTTAACAAAAACCCAACAATTCACTCTCTCAAAAAATTAGAATACATCATAAGACCAATAAAAAAAACATTTTTAGTGAATTGTTGGCCTTCTGGAAAGTATGTTCATTTACTGTATATGTACTCAATACTTGGTAGGGGCTCTTTTTGCTTTAATTACTGCCTCAATTCGGCGTGGCATGGAGGTGATCAGTTTGTGGCACTGCTGAGGTGGTATGGAAGCCCAGGTTTCTTTGACAGTGGCCTTCAGCTCATCTGCATTTTTTGGTCTCTTGTTTCTCATTTTCCTCTTGACAATACCCCATAGATTCTCTATGGGGTTCAGGTCTGGTGAGTTTGCTGGCCAGTCAAGCACACCAACACCATGGTCATTTAACCAACTTTTGGTGCTTTTGGCAGTGTGGGCAGGTGCCAAATCCTGCTGGAAAATGAAATCAGCATCTTTAAAAAGCTGGTCAGCAGAAGCATGAAGTGCTCCAAAATTTCTTGGTAAACGGGTGCAGTGACTTTGGTTTTCAAAAAACACAATGGACCAACACCAGCAGATGACATTGCACCCCAAATCATCACAGACTGTGGAAACTTAACACTGGACTTCAAGCAACTTGGGCTATGAGCTTCTCCACCCTTCCTCCAGACTCTAGGACCTTGGTTTCCAAATGAAATACAAAACTTGCTCTCATCTGAAAAGAGGACTTTGGACCACTGGGCAACAGTCCAGTTCTTCTTCTCCTTAGCCCAGGTAAGACGCCTCTGACGTTGTCTGTGGTTCAGGAGTGGCTTAACAAGAGGAATGCGACAACTGTAGCCAAATTTCTTGACACATCTGTGTGTGGTGGCTCTTGATGTCTTGACCCCAGCCTCAGTCCATTCCTTGTGAAGTTCACCCAAATTCTTGAATCAATTTTGCTTGACAATCCTCATAAGGCTGCGGTTCTCTCGGTTGGTTGTTCATCTTTTTCTTCCACACTTTTTCCTTCCACTCAACTTTCTGTTAACATGCTTGGATACAGCACTCTGTGAACAGCCAGCTTCTTTGGCAATGAATGTTTGTGGCTTACCCTCCTTGTGAAGGGTGTCAATGATTGTCTTCTGGACAACTGTCAGATCAGCAGTCTTCCCCATGATTGTGTAGCCTAGTGAACCAAACTGAGAGACCATTTTGAAGGCTCAGGAAACCTTTGCAGGTGTTTTGAGTTGATTAGCTGATTGGCATGTCACCATATTCTAATTTTTTGAGATAGTGAATTGGTGGGTTTTTGTTAAATGTGAGCCAAAATCAACACAATTAAAAGAACCAAAGACTTAAACTACTTCAGTCTGTGTGCATTGAATTTATTTAATACACGAGTTTCACAATTTGAGCTGAATTACTGAAATAAATGAACTTTTCCACGACATTCTAATTTATTGAGATGCACCTGTATATATATATATATATATATATATATATATATATGTATATATGTATATGTATGTATATATATATGTGTGTGTGTATATATATATATATATATATACACACACACACACATTGTGTATATATATATATATATATACACACACACACATATATATACATATATATACATATATACATATATATATACATATATATACACATACACACACACACACACACACACACTAACTGAGCACTTTATTAGGAACACCTGTACACCTACTTATTCATGCGATTATCTAATCAGCCAGTCATGTGGCAGCAGTGCATAAAATCATGCAGATATGGGTCAGGAGCTTCAGTTAATGTTCATTTCAACCATCAGAATGGGGAAAAAGTGATCTTAGTGATTTGGACCGTGGCATGATTGTTGGTGCCAGATGGGCTGGTTTGAGTATTTCTGTAACTGCTGATCTCCTGGGATATCCACACACAACAGTCTCTAGATTTTACTCAGAATGGTGCCAAAAACATCCAGTGAAAGGCAGTTCTGCAGATGGAAACGCCTTGTTGATGAGAGAGGTCAACAGAGAATGGCCAGTCTGGTTTGTGTTTGACAGAAATGCTGCGGTAACTCAGATAACCACTCTGTACAATTGTGGTGAGCAGAATAGCACCTCAGAATGCACAAAATGTTGAATCTTGAGGTGGATGGGTTACAACAGCAGAAGACCACATCAGGCACTTTATTAGGACCACAGTATTCCTAATAAAGTTCTCAGTGAGTGTATTTACACATATACATAATGCAAACATTCAGCTGCAATGAGCATCATTTACATACTGACTTTTCATGTACAGATAATACAATACAGATGATGAACAGATAAATGTAATAATTAAACAATCATATAACATTGTTCTATATATATATATATATATATATATATATATATATATATATATATATACAGTATATATATAACAATCAATGTTATATATATATACACCGATCAGCCATAACATTAAAACCACCAGCCTAATATTATGTAGGTCCCCCTCGTGCCACCAAAACAGCTCTGACCCATCAAGGCATGGATCCACAAGACCTCTGAAGGTGTCTTGTGGTATCTGGCACCAAGATGTTAGCAGCAGATACTTTAAATCCAGTAAGTTGCGAGATGGAGCCTCCATGGATCGGACTTGTTGGTCCAGCACATCCCATAGATGTTCAATCGGATTGAGATCTGGAGAATTTGGAGGCCAAGTCAACACCTTGAACACTTTGTCATGTCCCTCAAACCATTCCTGAACAATTTTTGCAGTGTGGCAGGGCGCATTACCTTGCTGAAAGAGGCCACTGCCATTAGGGAATACCGTTGCCATGAAGGGGTGCATGTGGTCTGCAACAATCTTTAGGTAGGTGGTATGTGTCCAAGTAACAGCCACATGAATGCCAGGACCCAAGGTTTCCCAGCAGAACATTGCCCAGAGCATCACACTGTCTCCGCCGGCCTGCCTTCTTCCCACAATGCATCCTGCTGCCATCTTTTCCCCAGGTAAACGACGCACACGCACCTGGCTGTCCACATGATCTAAAAGAAAGCATGATTCATCAGACCAGGCCACCTTCTTCCATTGCTCCATGGTCCAGTTCTGATGCTCACGTGCTTATTGTAGGCACTTTCAGCAGTGGACTCTCTGCATGGGAACATGGGCACTCTGACCGGTCTGCGGCTACACAGTCCCATACATATCAAGCTGCGATACTCTGTGTGTTCTGACACCTCTCTATCATGGCCAGCATTACGTTTTTCAGCAATTTGTGCTACAGTGCCTCTTATGTGGGATCAGACCAGATGGGCTAGCCTTCGCTCCCCACGTGCATCAATGAGCCTTGGGTGTGAGTGACCATGTCACCGGATCACTGGTTGTCCTTCCTTTGACCACTTTTGGTAGGTACGGGAACACCCCACAAGACCTGCCGTTTTGGAGATGCTCTGACCCAGTCGTCTAGCCATCACAATTTGGCCCTTGTCAAAGATCCGTACGCTTGCCCATTTTCCTGCTTCCAACACATGAAATTCAAGAACTGACTGTTCACTTGCCTTATATAGCCCACCCCTTGACAGGTGCCATTGTAACGATATAATAAATGTTATTCACGTCACCTGTCAGTGGTTTAAATGTTGTGGCTGATCAATGTATATACAGTTGTGCTCAAAAGTTTGCATACCCTGGCAGAAATTTTGAAATTTTGGCACTGAATTTGAAAATATGACTGATCATGCAAAAAAACTGTCTTTTATTTAAGGATAGTGATCATATGAAGCCATTTATTATCACATAGTTGTTTAGCTCTTTTTTAAATCATAATGATAACAGAAATCACCCAAATGGCCCTGATCAAAAGTTTACATACCCTTGAATGTTTGGCCTTGTTACAGACACACAAGGTGACACACACAGGTTTAAATGGCAATTAAAGGTTAATTTCCCACACCTGTGGCTTTTAGAATTGCAATTAGTGTCTGTGTATAAATAGTCAATGAGTTTGTTAGCTCTCACATGGATTCACTGAGCAGGCTAGATACTGAGCCATGGGGAGCAGAAAAGATCTGTCAAAAGACCTGCGTAACAAGGTAATGGAACTTTATAAAGATGGAAAAGGATATAAAAAGATATCCGAAGCCTTGAAAATGCCAGTCAGTACTGTTTAATCACTTATTAAGAAGTGGAAAATTTGGGGATCTCTTGATACCAAGCCAAGGTCAGGTAGACCAAGAAAGATTTCAGCCACAACTGCCATAAGAATTGTTCGGGATACAAAGAAAAACCCACAGGTAACCTCAGGAGAAATACAGGCTGTTCTGGAAAAAGATGCTGTGGTTGTTTCAAGGAGCACAATACGACGATATTTGAACAAAAATGAGCTGCATGGTCGAGTTGCCAGAAAGAAGCCTTTACTGCGCCAATGCCCGACAACACCTTGACACGCCTCACAGCTTCTGGCACACTGTAATTTGGAGTGACGAGACCAAAATAGAGCTTTATGGTCACAACCATAAGCGCTATGTTTGGAGAGGGGTCAACAAGGCCTATAGTGAAAAGAATACCATCCCCACTGTGAAGCATGGTGGTGGCTCACTGATGTTTTGGGGGTGTGTGAACTCTAAAGGCACGAGGAATCTTGTGAAAATTGATGGCAAAATGAATGCAGCATGTTATCAGAGAATACTGGCAGACAATTTGCATTCTTCTGCATAAAAGCTGAGCATGGGACGCTCTTGGACTTTCCAGCATGACAATGACCCTAAGCACAAGGCCAAGTTGACCCTCCAGTGGTTACAGCAGAAAAAGGTGAAGGTTCTGGAGTGGCCATCACAGTCTCCTGACCTTAATATCATCGAGCCACTCTGGGGAGATCTCAAACGCGCGGTTCATGCAAGACGACCAGAGACTTTGCTTGACCTGGAGGCATTTTGCCATGACAAATGGGCAGCTATACCACTTGCAAGAAACTGGGGCCTCATAGACAACTATTACAAAAGACTGCACATTGTAATTGATACTAAAGGGGGCAATACACAGTATTAAGAACTAAGGGTATGCAGACTTTTGAACAGGGGTCATTTCATTTTTTTCTTTGTTGCCATGTTTTGTTTTATGATTGTGCCATTCTGTTATAACCTACAGTTGAATATGAATCCCATAAGAAATCACTCATGTTTTCTTTAAATATGGTACATATATTACCAATTCTTCAAGGGTATGCAAACTTTTGAGCACAACTGTATGTATATATATATATATATATATATATATAACAAGTTTGGCTTAACACATTCCATCTAAGGCCATCAGGAGTCTCTGATGTTTGTGTATGTGTGGTTTGAGTTGGTTATAAATTCTATCCTAAATTAAGGAAAAATGAAAGGGCAATTCTCATTTCTGATGTGGCACATTCTGAGCTTCTGTAGCAAATGTTCAACTTCACCTTGAGCACAAAGCATCTGGCAATAGCCACAGGATCATGGTCACACATGTCCAGTGACTGAAGCAGCTCACTGTAAAAGAAAAAAAAAGGTTTACAAGTCTCAAGTATGTGGCATCTAACTCACAGTATGATCATGAACACACAACATGATCTGCACATTTCTGTGAAGATAAACAGAGTTTAAGCTTGTGAAAGCCTTGTGACACAGAAAAGAAGCCACCTAATCAGTTTGATCCTCAGCACATGCAGTTTGATTTACCAGCAGTTGATGAGAAAAGAGCTTCTGCTTCAGGGTCACCAATGTATGGCTAACCCAGAGTCTCTCTGCGTGTATGAGTATGTCTTAAAAAGCAATGTCTTAATGGAGTGCCTAAAACCCCCTTTACTTGTGGTAAAATCAGTGGAACGCACAGACTCGAGTGACTTATTGCTTTTATAAAATGGTGACAAAAGCAACATAATAAAGACACCAACGTTCAATTAATTATTACATTTATCATTAATAATAATCATAATAAACATTTATTTTGCCAAGTAGTATAGTTCATTAGCCTAATAAGATGATTCTACATTTGGGAACACTTCTAAATTGTTTGCATTGCAACATTATTTTCATCTCACTTAAGCACATTTTGGGCCCTATTGTAAAAGTGAGGCACTATGCCATATGTCATACACACAAAGTCAATGGCATGGCCATGAAGTTTTGTTATTTTCATGCAAGCTTGCGCTAAGTCTAAGCACAAGTGGACAAGCAATTTTACCCCAGTACAGTAGGTGGCTCAACGAACCTTTGAGTTGGTCTGCCCTCCGCCAATGACGCATGAGAAAAAAAACACTTGCAAAACAACCAAAGTCATGCAAACGAGTTGTCCAGCAAGCAGATTGAAAAAAGAAAACTGATTTCTCTACAAGCTGCAGCAGCGATGACAAGTTTGTTCTTGATTTGCTCAACGAGAAAGAAAACATTCGAGACACTTCACAAACTATTTCAGTTCACCTGCTGGACAAGTTGACTGGCAGTATTATCATGTGTACACAGTCTGAGGGTTTATTAGAAAGAATTGAGTGTAAAAATAATATTAACGGTTAAAACATGTTATCATCTGGAACAAGAGTGATTATATGGGTTAGCAAAATATGCCAAATTGTTTCTTTTAATTTTGGAGTAAAATAGGGCTAGGGCATTTCCCTGACAGGTTTTGTTTTCTTTTTAGTTTTTTGCCCAATTCCCAATGGGCTCCAAGTCCTCGTGGTGGCGTAGTGCCTCAATCCGGGTGGCGGAGGATGAATCTCAGTTGCCTCCGCATCTGAGACCTTAAACCCACGCATCTTATCATGTGGCTTGTTGAGCGCGTTACCGTGGAGACATAGCGTGTGTGGAGGCTTCACGCTATTCTCAGCGGCATCCACGCACAACTCGCCATGCGCCCCACCGAGAGTGAGAACCACATTATAGCGACCACGAGGAGGTTACCACATGTGACTCTACCCTCCCTAGCAACCGGGCCAATTTGGTTGCTTAGGAGACCTGGCTGGAGTCACTCAGCACGCCCTGGATTAGAACTCGCGACTCCAGGGGTGGTAGTCAGTGTCTTTACTCGCTGCACTACCCAGGCCCCCGTGTCAGGTTCTCTTAAAAAAAATATATAAAAATCACCCACCTATAAGCTGCCAAGCAACAAAACAATAAATAAAAAAAGTAAATCCGGTCTTCTAATATGATTGAACAAGCAGAGTTCCAAAAGTACCATGTTTCAAAACATGGTAACCAAACAATGGTTTGAAATGTAAGTTACTTGATATTCATTTTATTTTTTTATAGAACTTTTGTATTAAATGGCAATGTCACAATTATACTGTTGTACTGAATACCTGGGTTCTCATGTCACACTGAAACCTTGAAGTAATTGTGCGCAATTCAGTGATTCCATTTACTTTCAAAAATAAAATAAAAATCTCCAATAACAGTTAGATTTTGGGTAGGGGTTTGGGTGTAGAGTTAATAAAATATGCATTCCTCTTCACTGTATTAAATCATTTACATCTCAAAACAACTCAATTTACAACTCACTTTTGGCGCCCCTCTGTGGGCACTTCACCCAGAAACTGGAGCTCACATGTGCCCCTACATTCAAAAACACTTCCCGTTTTGGCCACTGGGAGCAGTGCTTTAGATTTCGGTAAGCACAGACAGAGTTTAGCTCTAGAAACGTCAACTTTCTGTTTTCAAATACACTGTAAGATCAGTCTGTATGTGGTCTACCCATATGCATAATTTGTTTCAATATTTCAAACTGTGCAACAGTGTAAACAACAAATAAAGTGGTAGCAATAGTTTTAATTGTAAAAATTCTTAATAAAATATCCATGTAACTGAAAGCTTTTAAACACATCCATGTCTTACATGGATTTTAAAGCAAACAACTCAGATGGTTAGAGAACACAAACTCCACAGCAAACAAAGGAAATGAAGACCACACTGTCTGTGTCATGCATTTGTGGCAAACCACTCTAAACAGAACCATGGCAATCATTCCCTCACTTACTGTATTCTTTTTAGGAGGGGAAAAGGATCTCTCTGGGGTAGACAGACCTTCGACAACAGATGAGGAAACAATTATGTTTAAAAATAATGGCTGGG